>NC_090928.1:154026549-154329579 GCF_040938575.1 Ambystoma mexicanum
ATTCAGCACCACCAGAGCTTTTTGAGCACTGCCATCCATTTCCATATCTGTTTGCTTAAGTGGTGTACTGTACCTCATAAAATAATTCTGAAGGAATTGGAGGAGTGTTGTCACAGGTATCATTTGATACTTGCCCTTCAAGCCCTCAGCAAATTGTACTTCAGCACATGGGTTGGAATCGATGGACCTATCCTTTCCCAAAGTATTAAAAAATATGATTTACTTTTACCATTTTTTGTTTAGTCATCTGCACAGTTTAGAAATCCCCACTGGCAGGATATCGATACCTAGTTCACTTCCACCCTCCCCCAGAAACACTCGAACAGGAAGGGTACAAGCCATCTTAAACATCTATTCATTTAGCGGTACATTACTTGACCGCGAGAGGCTTCTTGATGCATACATGATACAACACATCTGGTGGCGAAACTCACCAACGCTCTGCTGTCCTTATACAGTCTGTCACCTTCAGTCTGTGCCTATCTCCTGCACTCAAGCAACTTGTCATGCACTCTGCGTGCACCCCATGGTGTTTTGTAGAGAATAGGTGTCAGTGTGCCCCACGCCAACCAGGGTGTTTTGCAGAGAATAGGTGTTGCAACAGAAGCAGTCTGCACAGAAAGACACAAAAACAAAGTAGCAAAATTCCATGAAGTGCAACCAGCTCTTTTGTGATGAACATAGCAGGCGCTTGTCAGATATTTTTGGGCTATATTTTTTTTTGTATCTCATGGTATTTTGGTATAGTGATATTTTTGTCAGCTCCTGGTAATATATTGTTGTACATTCATTGGGGTATCATTTTAGTGGTGAGACTAACTTAAAAATGCTGCCTAATAATTTTACCAAGGTCACTAATGGTAAACAAGTACTGGAATTGGTACACCCTGAATAATCAGCTCATGCCCTCATTTGGTATCTTATTTTATACCACGTTATGCCTTTTTTGGCTATGTTTAAAAATATAGGGATCGTTTACAGCTTTTTGGTTGTAACTCACACGCACGCCTAGCACTTCTGAAAACTCAAAGATGTATCTTACATTTTACCACATGTGGTAATGTGAATTACCACTTTCAGTAAAATAAGCTTACCACCTGTTGGACCTCAGTCTATGAGTTAACAATAACTTGGACACCTAATAAGAATGCTAATCCAATTTGTTTTTCTGTTTTGTGGATGTATTAAATGTTAAGTCAGAAAATTGCCAGTTGCACTATAATGTACTCATTTACAGTGGCTTATACTTGAAGATTGATAAAAATGCATTTCATTAGAGAGCTTGCACACATTACATAGCTTTTCTAATAATAAGCTCCAGTTAGACATTAGTTGCTGGTTGACCTGCGCTCAGTCTGATGAGGAAACCTTGGATGTTTCTCTCTCAATCCTTGGAAGTTAGGAGACTGTTATCTTACCAAAACTTCACTTCATGAATGAAAGTTCATGTAAAATATAGATTGTGAATTACCTTTAAAAAACAAACATATATTTCTATCACACAACCAATTTCGCACGTATGTTACAAGCTTCTCAATTACTGTATAATTACTAAATCTGTTGGCGATATTCCCTGACTCAGCTTGGACAGGATAGGACAGGAGAATTCATATCACGTCCTCTCTTTCTGCCCTGAACGAGTCAGTGTTTAAACTCCCCAAAGTCAGCAAGAGATAAGAGCCCTGTAGTCCGCTCTCTCTCTGCCAGTCCTTCTGCTACCTTCACTAGTCAGTGAGTGAATGACCCAGCCCTCTCCGCCTCAAGCCTTTTTCTCAAACTCACATCATTCAAAGAGAACCTCCCCTTGACAAAACAACCCATTAAATAGCATGTGATTTCCTTTGTGCCTTTGACAGAGATTCAAACTGCAGCGCTGAAGAGAAAAATGTTACATTAATCTGGCGCCGTTTCCTCCTTTGTCATAAATGAACGATTGAGTATAGGGAAGTAAAGGGAAATACTTCACCCTATTCAGAATTTCATCAAGGTAGCTCCGCATTTCATCATGCACAGTTTAGCAAAGGTCTGAATTTTAACTCGGGCCAAGGGTGTGAGACTCGGGTGTGAGCCTAAAGCTGTGAATAATAGATTTCAGTTTTTTAATGCAAAAAGCACAAGCCAGACAATTTGATTTTGACCCGGCACAGCAGGTTTTATCATTTGCACCGCCACCTCAGCAATGGACTAAATGCAATGAAAGTAAAATAACACACTAATTCTACTAACATTCCAGGCCCCAATAACATATTCCCCTACTAATATTCAATGCAATTTAGGCCATTGCTTATGCGTGCAAAACGTTGGTGCATAGGGGCAAAATGGCCCATTTCATAAAATGTCAAGATATTTGAACTGCGGAAAGCCAACTGAAAATGTAGAATTAGATAGTTCTGCAGTGAATACGTGACAGGGTTGAGATGTAAGTTGATTTATTCAAACTTCCTCCATTGTTCATTTATGAAAAAGGAGTAAACAGTGCCGTGTGAATATAACATTTTTTTCTTCAGCGGTGCAATTTGAATCTCTGTCAAAGGCACAAAGAAAATCACTGGCTATTTAATGGGTTGTTTTGTCAAGGGGAGTTTCTCTTTGAATGACAGAGGGCTGGATCATTCACTCACTGGTGAAGGTAGCAGAAGGACTGGCAGAGAGAGAGAGCTGACTACCGAGCTCTTATCTTTTGCTGTCTTGGGGATTTTAAATGCTGACTCTTTCGTTCCAGGCAGAAAGAGAGGACGTGTTAAGAATTCTCCTGTCCTAGCCTGTCCAAGTTGAGTTGGGGAATATCGCCAACAGGTTTAGTAATTATACAGTAATTGAGGAGCGTGTAATATACGTGTGAAATGTTTACAGGTTGTGTGTTAGAAATATGTTTGATTTTTTTAAGCTAATTCCCAATCTATATTTTACACAGACTTTCATTTATGAAGTGAACTTTTCTTAAGATACGTCTCCTAACTTCCAAGTATTGTGAGAGAAACATTCAAGGTTCCGTCATCAGACTGTGCGCTGGCCAGCCAGAAACACATGTGTAACTGAAGCTTATTAGAAAAGCTATTTAATGTTTGCGAGCTCTTCAATGAAATGCATTTTATCCATGTTCAAATATAAGCCACTGTAAAGAAGTACTGTATAATGCAACTGTTTCTGAATTTTAACATTTTATAAAGCCACAAAAGGGAGAAACGTATTGGATTAGCATTCTTATTAAGAGTCTTAGCTATTGTTCGGTTAGTAAGCCTATATTACTGCAGGTGGTAATTCACATTACCACATGTAAGTACAATGTAAGATAAATCATTATTTGTGTGGCTTTATAAAAAGTAAAATTTCTGAAAATGAGCAAACCGTTGACACTAGAAGCGGTCTGCTCAGAAAGACACAAAAAACAAAATAGCAACTTTCCAAGCATCCGTACAGCACTCATTGTGCACGCCGTCTGGAATCAGAATAATATGATCTCATTTGTACTTTTTGGGTTAAATTCAAAAGAAAATAAACAACTTCAGCAAATTTGTAGGCATCCGAGAAACTTTGGCTAATCAGGAAATAAGAATATCAAAATCAACTATCGAATGCTGATAGGTTAAGCATTACGAGCATGATATCACCTTAATTGGCAGACCCCAAAAATTAAATCCCACAGAGGCCCAAGAGCTGTGCCAATGCCATGAAGGGGCCTGAACCTCACTGGAATGTGTCAAGAATACCATGTTCTTCAGGAAGGTTTTAGAGTTGTGAAGTGACTATCTTCTCAAGTGTCATAAGTTCTGCAATAGGGCAGAAATTAGAGAGCAAGTTAAGGTCAAATGAGGCTTTTCTTTGAGACAACGAGTTGGGATCATGAGATCTTTTGGCACAATGCCTTGCACCAAGGAAACGTTGAAAAAAGCAGTGATAAAATCGTACAATAAGTCGGCATGCTGTTTGGCAAGACAGGACGGAATAGGATCATAATTGTTTATGGGTGTTATTTTAAAAATGTAAATACTAATTTCCTCAGTGGTAACAGAGGTAAAGATGGATTCTGGTTATGCCAGTATGGTGGCTTTCATGAAGTTGTAATCTGGCATAGAGGATTAAAAGGTGGGGAGTTGAGTCCATATTCAATCGAATAGAGTTAACTTTCTTCATGAAGAACTCATTAAAATCATTGGCCAATTCAACAGAGGGAGAGAGGGTGATGGGCTGGGTGAAATTCATGGGGGGGGCTAACTAAGTTATTAAATTTCCTTCCGTCTATTATCGGCAATGTCTATCTGCTTCTGAATTAGAAAGGACTTAGCTGATAAAATGCCCTTTTTATATAGGTCAATGCTTCTTTCGGCAGCCTGGTGGTTAAGAGGATCTCTAAATTGAAGCCAGGTCTTTTTCCTTTATTCAATACTTTCTTTAGGGCCCTTAGTGATTCAGAGTACTTGCTCCTGGATTAAAGAAGCGCATTCAAGTCAGACTTGATGTAGAATCGACATGTTGGAGTGAAGTCTTCACAATTAAAATGAGAGTTAAAAGGAATCCGTCTGGATGATATTTGCATGCCTGGAATCATGTTAAGGTTTTTCATGCTATGCAAAAAATATCAGTGGACAGGGAAACTTTGTGTTGTCTTGCGTGATCTGTCTGAATACAGAAAAGTATGATGTGGTGATCAGACCACACGACTGGGATAGTGTGCTGATAGGATATAGTTTGACCTTTTTTAAACAATGTTAAATCTAAACGGTGACCACATTAATGAGGCAGAGGTCATGAGCAGCGAAAGATTGTGGGACTGGAGAATTTCTTTCATTAAGTTTGACGCAGTTTGGGTCATCAAGGATGTCGCATCAGATATTGAAACTTTGAAGAATAAACAAGTTAGAGTAATGAAGGGCTTCTGTACCAAGGAAAACCTCTCAATTTCTTTAAATAAATCACTGGTAGGGTAGCTAACAACTAACAGTTATGAGTAAGTAGGTGATATAGACAGATTGCAAGCATATATTTGGGAAGTCTCTTCCCAGTCCAAAGATGGCCTGGTGATAATGGCAGTCCCCCCCCCTACACCCACCCCTTCTGGGTTTCATGGTTGAACCTCTTGATTTGGAAGTTACCCAGTACCAAAGATGAAAATGAGTAATAGCACTGGTAGTAAACCAGATATCAGTAAGGAAAAGCACATCTAATTTTCGAGACTCAATAAGGTCATCAAGGGCGGCTGCATTCTGAACAACCGATCTTGCATTAATAAGACCCGCACACAAAGCAGGCCTTGATGGATATATCTTGGTGTTCATGGACTGCAGTTTCCTTCATTTTATAGATACCATGATATTTAAGTTTATAAAGGGCACACAAGTTAAAGGAACTGTGTCCATTATTTAATTCCAGAAGCTTGGTTTTTGTATATTTAAACATAGTACTTGGATGATATACAATCATGGATATGATAAATGCAAGTAAACAAGATGACGAAACGCACACGATAACCCCAAAAAAATGAGCATGGTATCGCCTGCTTGTCCACCTCGTCTGTAGTGTATCCCAATTTGAGGCAAATAACCCAACCAAGGACCAAGGAGGTAGACTCAATGCTGTGCTCTAGCACCTTGAAGCGTCTCTTGTGCTAGATGGTAAAATACTGCCCTAATCTCAACAAGTAAAGCAGGGCGAATAAACACTCATCAAATCGACTCATGCAAGATCACACTGTCTTGTCATTGATTCTGAGTTTATATAATACTAAATGCGTCATCTATGTGGCAAACAGTAGACAACTATCGGGAGGTGGGATCAGATTAGCGGATCATATCTACTTATACAAAATGAGTGTTAGTCTCTCATTGGTGGTCTCTTATCTGTGAGACACACACTGAGCAACTTCAAAACACATGGTGTAGGGTACTCGTCATAGCAGTAAATGTGGCAGCGGAATAATATTTTGCAACATTGTATATAAAATTGCATAGCAGGCTATTTTAATTAGTTGGCAACCCAAATACAACCTTGGACACTCGGATGTAAGCAGCACGTACATAGAAACGAAACCCAGGTGGTTGCCGATGCATCGGCTCTCCCCTTGTTTCCCAATTAGGCCACCCGCTCTCATCGATAGGCCTCATGCCAGTGTCTTCTGTTTGAAGAATGACCTTGCCAGTCTGCACTGTCTCGGGACATTCGAGTCAGTATAGGTACACTGCTATCCAGGCCTAATGAATAACCCTTATTTGCGAGCTCCTCATCACGTGTTGCAAGACCATCAATTTGTTCATTTCGACAGTGCATTTAACACCATTTGATTCAATTACGCTGGGTGCAGTTCTTCTTTTAGGCTTTAGAGACTTGCTCACTCTATCCCATATTGACTTTTTTCCTTTTAATTTGGCATCAGTAAGTGTTCTTGTTCCCTCCTAATCTTTGGGAAATATGTCCTTGCACATGTTCTGCTCATTCGACTCCCTTTATCTCTCGAAATACCATCCTTGGTTCAAAGCCAATGTCCTCCTCTATCTCGCAAGGAACACAGCTTTTTTATCTATCCATGTTAAGGTTCTTGGCTCATATTTTGACGTAGTTGTGTTGATTGACATACACCGTCGTCCCTATTGTTCTGATGGTAGTCCTACACATTGAATCTTACCTCTTATAAGCAAGCTTCTATTTGCGTTTCATCGTATTTACAGTTATTGACCAGTGAGTCACTTCATTATTCTTTGTATTCATAAACACTGCATGATGCAGTACATGTTTCTCTTAGTGCTGCAATCACATCGTCATTCTTAAGTATTGTCATATTGTTTCAACATAGGTTCATATCTTCTTTAGGACACTCTTTTGCTGGTATTAAAATTTGTTTAATGCACATCCATGTCGTGCATCATTTTATCCATGGCTTTATTTTGACAGCTCGGTAAGGGAGGTCCTTCTTGGTGGTTTTCTTCCACTGTCAACATGAGGGTATTTTCTGAATGCTGCCTCAGTGCATATAGTCTTTCATATAGTCGTCGGGGTATGGATTTTGCTTAAAAGCGATCACTAAACATACAAATCCAATGTAATTTCAATGACGCATTTTTTGCTCCTCTACTTTGCACAATATTACATGCAAGTCTTTGGTTTTTCTGCCTGGAATGCAAAACATCTAGTGTCTATCAGCTGTTCAGAGCTGGAGTATTTATGACCCAGAGACCTGCTGCCATGGCAATGTCCTTTGTATTTTAAGTTGCTGGGCCTTATATGACTTTAGCTCTGCCATTTGAGAGGAGTCGCATGGTCTTGCTGGCCTTTTGAAGCAGACCTCCAGTCCGGAAACGTGTGTATTCCTTAATTCATGAAAGGCCTGGCTGATTGCAATCACATATTAGCTGATGGAACCACTGGCCAAGCTAAAATCATTGTTAATTTAAGATTGTAAGCCCAAGCACATAGACCTATGCATGCCATAAATGTCAAGATTGGACTTGACTGTCAGAAAGCCAGGACTAGCAATATTCATTTCTCCACTCAAGAGTTTAATTTCCTTGAGAAAGTATCTTCCTTCTCATCTTGTTGAAGGGGTTGTGGGAAGGAAGAATACCATACCTCAGATCAAACCTATTGCTAGTGATAGATTCAGAAATGTAGCATTTAAAAGTCTTTTAAAGTGACTATTAACACATGCAGAATAAAAACACTATACATTGCCTTTGCTGATCAAAGTTCTGTCAAAGACATATCTTTAATGCTGTTCTTTTTATCTTAGTTTGAGAAATGTTTAATTTTAAATAAGTTGCAGGATACTTTCTAGTACTTCGAAATATGTATCTCGAGCCTTGTCAATTATATTTTTACTAGCCTAGGGGGATGAGTCCATTCTAAGATTTTATTTCATATTCCAACATAAAAGATGAACAAATATTGTTTGCCACAAAGGTAAAACACAATCCATGTTAATTTCACTAATTGAGCACCAAATTTTCATTTATCTTTGATTTTAAAATCTCACATGAATATATATTTGTATGCTTACTGATTATTTGGCGTGTTATTAGCAGTGGTGGCAATTGCTGCTGCTAAACACACACTGCAAATACAGACTTCCTATCACATTTTTGTAGAGAGTGAGGGCAAGCGTAGGTTTAGACAGACATTTAGTTTGGACTATCAGACATTGACAGACTTTAGAAATATCAGTTAAGGGGACCCCCTTTAGAGTTGGGGCCAGTTAGGCATTACACCAACCTGGAAATGGCCCAAAATGTCGCCCTCACAATTGCGACGCCCGAAATGCCCGACTTCTTTTTGTTTAAACACCCCCTTTATGTTGGGGGTGGGGGGGGAGAGTATGGGATATTATAGTAATATGAGGGGCTGTGGGGGGTCTCCCCTCGCATATATATGTGGTGTAAAGGGGGTTTTAAAAAAAAAGGTAGTCGGCATGTTCAGCCATCGCAATTATGTGTTGTCGCAGTGATCACATAGATCCCACCAACCCAGAAACCTTAGTACATAAAGTTTTTTTAAACAAAGCTCGTTACATCTGTGTCTCTCTTGATACCACGCCTGTTTCATACCTCACAACTAAAACAGTACAATACAATATGTAGGGATATCAACCATACACTTAACAGCTATTTGCAGCCCAGGCCTATTCTTCAGATATTTTCTCCAAATGTCAACCAGTGTATCACAATGTTCAATTTATTAATTCAAGTCCAGAAGAAGGTACAGTTCCAGACAACTTTCTAAATGTCAGTGTGCCCTTCCCCAAGTTCAATGTCAAAAAGATGTCACAAATAGAAGCATCTTGAAGCTTTCTCTTTAAAAATGTTTTCCATATTTCTTTACAGCTCAGGGTTCCCTTCAGGTAGTTTTCCTCTTTACGCTAACACAGAAGGCTGCTGTTGCATATAGGGTTTCTCTGGTCTTGGCCCCGTTGTTAGACCAAAACAGTCCACTCATTAGTTCATGCAACCAGGAACCTGGCAGTTGCTTTCAACAGTTATTTATTCATCAAGTAGTAGTTTTCTGGTCTAGGTGCAGTTGTTAGATCACACAATCCACCCATCACAGGTCCACACAATCCACCCATCACAGGTCATGCAAACACAAACTTGGAGCTCTCTGAGTAGTTGAATATTGCAGCTGAACCAATGGTGTCTTAAATGCAGCTCCACAACAAGAACTTATTCAGACTTTAGTTCAACTCTGCAATCAGTCTCATTTTTTTCATCAACTTGGTTTTCAATTCTCTTTCAATTCAAAGTTCTGTCTTAGCAAGTTGGTTATTTGCATTCACGTTAAGGTTCAAAGTTAGCAGTTGTGCTGTTTCACGTAACTCCCTATTCAAAATGAATAGTCTTTGCCTTCTTCTCGCTTCAGTATTTAACCTGTGCAGGGTTTACTTGTTTACTTCAATTCAGTATTTTAATAAATGTAACTTTGCTTGTTTCATTCAATGTGGTATTTAATAAGTGTAACTTTGCTTACTTACATGGGCTACTACTCCATTCACTGTCTCCTGGAGCACCCGGGTAACCCCAGTGTCAACGACTCTCTTCCAGACCCAGCCGCTCCTTTTTCCGGCTTCCCCCCGAACAGGAAAGACTTTCGCTGGGTGCTTACTTCAGCACGCACCGGCTCTCGTGCGTAGCTCTGGCTCTGCTCGCTGGCAGTGCCTACAGGCCACCTTTTATACACCTGTGGTCCTTCAATCGGCTGCATGTGTGCTCTTATTAATTAAGGTTGCCTGACCTTCGTGCATCTTCTTCGTCCCAGTACGAAAGTGGTGAGAGAACTTGGTGTCCATTACTCTGTTGCTTCAACATCTCAGTACTAGAATGGGGAAAGCGTGTAATGTTCATAACTCTCAGTAGTCTTTTTCATCTCAGTACTGCTAGGTACCCCAAGAAGGGAATGAAGGGGAACTGCTCTATAATGACCGGGGATGGGTTAGGCTAGTTGGCACGAGGATAAGGGGGATACCATGTCTCGCATAGAGGTACCCTACTATCCATAACCAAGGACCTTCCACCCAGGTGATCCTCCCTCGCTTGTCCACCCCCATGGTCAGGATCCAATAGCGATGGCCTTTCCCTGGCCACCTGCGTAGAGGATCCAAGCGAGTAGGAGTGAGAATACACTCAGGTTTCTCGCACTTTCACACTGCATTCTTGGTTACAAAAACCTATGAGTTGAAGGGAATGGTTGGGGGAATTGTCTAAATATAGAATACATATGGGTTAGTGTGTTCATTGGATTTAATTATCTGATGGCCCAACCCCTAAATTGATAAGTAAGAAAGAGATATCTAAGCAACAGATAATTGGCTAATGCAACAATTATACAGCAGTCTCATTTTGAGAGCTGTGATTGGCTTGGCATTGGTCTCACCAACCTTCGATATTTGGCAGGTCATCAGCACATGAGCAAAAATAATTGTGGGAGAAGTGACATCAGGGAGCTGCATCTTCTAATTGAATAAAACACCATCCTTGACTTTCTAGGCGACATGCCAGGGTAATCTAGCTTTGTACTTGACCTTGTCCAGCTGCTCTTGTTCTGGGAATCTGTGGGGAGTTGAGGCAGGTGTCTATCAATGTCTGGATTTCATGAATGGACACTGTTCTTAAATTATAAATCACGGGGGGGGGGGCGCGTGGCTAGGCGGCCATGCGGTGAGGAGCACGAAAGGGAAGCTCCCGCACGATCCTGATTTAATCCGCTTTAAAACTAACCTACTCGGCTGGAAAGTTTACCGACGGGTGTAGGAAGATCCGCCGACCACCCGATCCAAGCCCTGAGAAGAACCGGACTGGGGAACGAGGCGAAAAACGGCAGCAAACACGCGGAGCATCGAAAGCAAGATGGCGGCCCCCTAACACACGACCAACGGCCCAGAGACCCAGAGCGGGAGGCTACGAAAGGCTGTAGTTCGGCGCTGCGAACCCGGGAAGGAAGGGAGAGAGGCCACGGCGGAGCAGGATACGCTCCCCAGGCAGCGGAACGACAATAGCGAGCGCCTGGCGAGAGGAGAACAGCGGCGACAGGGCGCAGCCGGGAGAAGGCGGCGCCGAGGGAACGCAGCAAGCTCTGCAAGCCGAGGGAGATCCGTGCCGAGGACAGCGTCACCTCCAGCCCCTGCCGGCCTCGCTAGCACAGGAACAGGGGACCCGAGGGAGAGCAGAGGGGCGGGACGGCTCTCCGCCGGACCAACTCAGGGCACCAGAGAGATCCAACGGCTAGCAGGTGAGGAGAGCGCCTGCAGGCCCGCACGGCACCCGGGGAGGCGTGTGGAAACACCCGACGACACAGCGAACCACTGGTGGGAGGAGAATAGCACAACGGGCAGTCCCTATCCAACTAGAACCGGACCCCACACGGACTAGGTGTACAAGCCACAGATGGCGGACAAGAAGCATTGCAGTGCAGTACCCGAGGCCCGCACGGCGAGTATGCCCAACAAGAAGGTGGAGGGGAAAACGAAACAAGTTAGCATGGATCACTTTGCCAAAGCACCAGACAATAGGCAGCCGAATTCATCGGAGACAGCATTGGCGGAGGCCAACACCCCACACCCACCAGGTAAAGAGGGGCAAATCCTAGAGGCAATCGCCTCCCTACAGGCGACGCTCGAGAAGAAAATGGACACGGCCATAGGGGCCCTGAAGGCATCTCTGGAACAAAAATTGGACACAGTCATGGTGGACGTAGGCCTCCTTCGCCAGGACGCGAGAAACCTGGCGGACAGAGTGACAACAGCGGAGCAGCAGGTACAGCAGAACACAGCGGACTCCGCCACCACGAGGACCCAGTTGACGGAGGTGCTCCAGAGAGTCAAGATCTTGGAAAGGAGAGCAGAAGACGCAGAAGGGAGGGCAAGGAGAAATAATATCTGCATAATCGGGGTTCCGGAAGTGGAGGAAGGGAACGACCCCACGGAATATATCGAAAATATGCTCCTACAGGAGGTCGGAGCTGGAACCCTGTCCCAAGGCTTTGTGGTGGAACGGGCACACAGAGCACTGATGCGAAGACCCCAGCCGGGGGCCCCTCCCAGAGCCATGATCGCTAAAATCATGAACTTTAAGGATAGAGAAAAGATACTGGAGTTCTCGAGGGGGGGAGGAGAGATTATCAGAAATTCATCCAAGATTGCCATATATCCGGACTACACAATGACAGTCCAAAAACAAAGGGCACAGTTCGGCCCCACAAAGGAACGCCTCAGAAAAGCAGAGATATGATACATGCTCCTGTTTCCGGCCAAATTGAAGGCGATACACAAGGGGAAGACACACTTCTTCGAGTCCACGGAAGAGGCAAATGCGTGGATGGATACCCAAGGAATCCCCCAACTGGAGCAGCGAAACGCTAACAGAGGCAGAGCCCAGCCCGGGCGTGAAATCCGCAGATAATTAGAATCAAGGGTGCAGAGTATCAAACGGACGAGAAGTTAGGAACAGGACGATAAATATGAAGGGAGCAACCAACCCTAACAAACCGCACTAGCCTAGTACGACGCACCCCCAAGAAGTGCGACCGAGAGTTCAGATGCCAGTTTTAAGGCATCACGCTGCAGCAAGCCGGCCTCACCCAGAGGAGCAAGGCAGGAGAAGCGGCGAGGCCCGAGCAGGGGGAGGGTGGCTGGGCGTTTGTTGTTGTTGTTTAGTTACAGTTCAGGTTATCGATAGACAGGAAGAATCGGAAGAAGGCATTGGCGTTGAAGGAATGGTTAAAGACTATGATGGGGAGACACCAGCACACCGTGACTGGAGCGAACCACAACAGGGACCCAGGAGACGGGGCCTACAAGAGGAGAAGAGACTGAGCCCCACGCGGGCGACCCAGGTCAACAGCAGTGAACATGGAAGCAGGGAAATGGACAAACAAATAGGGCCATGGGACGACGAGGCCAGGACTGCAAACACCCATGAGCCGGGATGAGCTAACGATGGCGACATGGAACGTGAGAGGCCTTAACGCGTACGTCAAGAGGCTGCGAGTTTACGCCTGGCTGAATAAAATGAAGGTCAAGATAGCAATGCTCCAAGAAACGCACCTGACAAGAGAAAAGCAGTCCAAGATCGACAAAAAATGGGGAGGGCAGGTGTTTAGTGCTACATATTCCAACTATGCAAGAGGGGCAATGATTTGGATCGCCCCGGGAGTACCATTCCAACTCATTAAAAAGGAGATCGACCAAGAAGGAAGAACGGTGATAGTGCATGGCATGTTGGAGAATAGGGAAGTGTGCCTAGTGAACACTTATGCTCCAAATCACGACACGAGAGAGTACCTCAGAAAACTAACACCCAAATTAGCCCAGTACAGAGACACAATGTTCATCTGGGCCGGGGATTTCAACTGCGCCCTGAAACCCGCTCCTGGATCGATCGGATGACAAGCTCAGGAGGCCAGCACCACCAGCCAGGGAACTACAGAGGGCACTAGATCACCTGAAGCTGGCGGACGTCTGGAGACAGGTACACGGGACAAGGAGAGGGTACACACACTACAGTGCACCCCACGGAACATTTACACGGATAGACTACATACTCACGGGCACTGAATCACTACACGAATTCACAGGTATTAGCATTAAAGCCCGAACGCTCTCAGACCACGCTCCAATACTGACATCATGGGCACACACAAGGGAGAGCCCCGATACCTACGTGGCGACTCCGGGCAGAAGCTCTGGACGAGGGCGAATTCCAAGAACACCTACAGGGGGCAATAGATGATTACTTTGAACACAACACAGGGAGTGTGGAGTGTAATGCCACGCTTTGGGATGCGTTCAAGGTGGTATTAAGGGGGGCAGCGATCGGTAAAATGGGCGGATTAAAGGGAGCGGCCATAGCAGAAGTCAACGACCTAGAAAAGCGGATAGAAATAGAGGAACTGAGGGCGCAGGCAGCGGGGGAGGAGTCAGAGGAACTGATGGAGCTGAGAATGGGGTGCATAGGACTCTGGGAGAAGCTGGGACGGTTGAATTATGGGAGGTATTTACAAAGGTTACATGCGGAAGGGGACAAACCCAGTAGGCTCCTGGCCTGGCTCACTAGGCAAGAAAGTAAGAGGGAACCCATAACGGTGATAGAAGACGAGACAGGGGGGGAGGTGAGGGGCCAAGCGCACATCAATCAGTTATTCGCGGAGTTCTACGAGGAACTATATGCCCCCAACCCGGAGGTAGACCCTGAGGACATAACCGATGCATTGGCAGAAATAAGGTTGCCAAAGCTAACAGAAGAGCAGGCCCAAATGCTTGATGCCCCACTCACAGAGGAAGAGATAGCGGGTATAATAGCAGAGCTTCCTACAGGCAAGTCCCCGGGCCCGGACGGACTCCCAGGAGAGTTCTATAAAAAGTTCAAAGACACTATCACCCCAAGGTTACTGGAGACATATCTAGATGCATACGAAAGTGCACGATTACCCGCTAGTATGTCGGAGACAATCATCGTCCCGATCCTTAAGCCAGGGAAGCTGCCCACAAGGTGCACGGCATACAGGCCAATTTCCCTTATAAACCAGGACGTTAAGATACTAACGGCGGCTCTAGCCAACCGTCTGAAGCAGGTGATCCCCACATTGATACACCCTGATCAAACAGGGTACGTTCCTGGGCGGAACACATCATGGAACCTCCGTAGACTACACCACGTGATAGATAGAACGAACCAGGGACGGGGAGAACGTGCGATAGTGTCTCTTGATGCTGTCAAAGCATTCGATTCGGTGAATTGGGGGTGGATGGTGAGGGTCCTCGCCCACTTCGGCATTGGCGAGGGGTTCCTCAGGTGGATCAAACTACTGTATAGTGAGCCCAGAGCCAGGGTTAAGACAGGAAGATATATTTCAAAGGAATGGAGGATCTATAGAGGAACGAAACAAGGGTGCCCACTATCGCCAATGTTATATATCCTGGCCCTGGAGCCACTGGCGGTCTTCCTTAGAGCAGAATATGGAGACACGGGGATTGAGGTGGACGGGGTGCTCCATCAAGTCTCGCTGTACGCGGACGACATGTTATTGTTTGTGGAAAACCCCCGCATTAATCTGCCCTGCCTCTTGGAAGCAATAGGAGCATACACCAGACTCTCAGGCATAGCAATAAATAAAGAGAAGTCCCTGATCTTCCCCCTGGCAGATCTGAGACGGGCCCCCCCGGAGGGACTCCCAGAAGTTGGCCTTACATGGGCGCCACAGTCCTTCAAATATTTGGGGATAGAGGTCCATCATGACATTGCAGACACTCACCGACACAACACGCAGGCAGCCCTGGACACAACACGAAAATGCATGGCCTTCTGGAGAACACTCCCACTGGGGATGATAGGTAGGGCCGCCCTCCTGAAAATGGTAGTACTCCCACGCCTGTTGTACTTTTTCACCAACATCCCATATAACATTCCCAGGACATTCTTCACGAACCTAAACACAATAGCAAGAAACTACTTATGGGCAGGGGGGAGAAACAGGGTTGCAATGAGCACTCTACAGAGAGACTACGAGGGAGGAGGCATTCGTTTGCCGGACTTTGAAAAGTATTATCTGGCTGGACAGTTACAATTTGTGGTCAAATGGTTAGGGGAGGATGAAACAATGGACAAAACCAACTTCCAGCCCGCACTGAAAACACATTACCTGAGGGAAATACTGTGGCTGGACAAACCCCTGCTCAGGACTTTACCGTACATGCTAAACCTCGCAGTGAGATTGTGGTGGAGAGCTTGGAAGCTGCAAGGGACGAAGGACCCCTACTCAGCGCAAATACCCCTGGCGGGCCTGGTGGGCACAGACATGAGCTTGTTGGCAGCGTTCCGAACACAATGGGAGGCCAAGGGGGTAGCGCAAATCGGAGACATGAGAAGAGAGGGGAGATGGGCAGACTTCCAGGAGATGAGGGAAGAATACGAAATACACGAGGGCCAATTCATCCGGTATAATAGACTGATCCTCAGAATCAAGGATAGATGGCCAGCATGGGAAGACCAAGAAGAACCGGCAGGAGCATTAGACATGTGGTACGACATTTCAGAGGGGACACACACGACCTCCAGACTGTACGAGCAGATGCTGAGACCCCACACAGACCAAAAACTACACATAAAACAAAGTTGGGAAGAAGAACTCCAAAGGCCGCTCAGCGACCATGAATGGAACAGGGTGCTGAGATACCCCAAAACAGTGTCCAGGAACGCAAGGTTCAAACAGGCCCAGTTGTACGTGACACACAGGGCGTACCTCACACCTAAGAGGATGAAAGTGATACGCGGAGGTGACCCAGCGGGTGCCCACGGTGCTTGACCGAGGAGGCAGACATGGTGCACATGTTTTGGGAATGCCCGGTGATACAGAAGTTTTGGGAAGGCATCAGGACCAAAATAGCGAAAAGTGGCCTCCAGATACAGATGGAGCACCCCGAATGGTACCTACTGGGCCTCTTCCCTCGAGGAGGCAGAGACAGGGTGCACCTAGCAAAAATGAAAGACCTGATTTGCATACTAGCTAAAAGAAGGATAGCCATGTCCTGGAAATCTAGAGGAGGCCCGACCATAGAAGCATGGTGGGCAGACCTCCGAAAGTGGACACTAGCGGAGACTGCGGTGTGGATCAGAGCAGTGCAAAGAGGGGAGGGGGAAACGGCTGGGAAAATAGCGGCATGGAATTCCCTAGTGCAGAATCTATTTGGACGAGAAGAAGAGGAAACCGACGAGGAGGATCCGGAGGAGGCTGGGGGATACCAGAGCGCCCAGGACAGGGAGACACAAGGAATGGAAGGATAGACACCGTTGTATGGACACGGAGGCAGCTAGCGGAAGCAGCCACAGACTGGGCAGATAAGCTGTTGGACACTCTAAGACGATGACCCCACGGCAGAATCCGCCGAAAAAGCCAAAATGCCAGTTGAATGTTCGTATGTTTGTATGTTGTATGTATTTATGTTGTTAATTGAAAATAAAAAGAAATTAAAAAAAAAAAAAATCACGTGTGAGGAGACCATGTTTTGAATGTTTCTACTTTATTATGATTTTAGCTCAAATGAATACGAGTGCTATTACTTTCGCTGGCCATTGGAGACTTGGTCAAGCTACTTCCCATGCAGTATTGAGCTTCTAATTAAGGGACACCTGGCATTGAAAGTCTGTTGATTATTTTACCTAATCTAAGAGAAATATGCCTAACGCATGTGGATTGTTATTTTCTATTCTTCTCCAAGCCACCCAATCCTCCCTTTTCGCAGTAACTTTGGAGGGGGCTGTGCAACCACCGTATGGCTTGCACAGCTCTGTATTTTAGATCATTTCAGCATGTTGAATCTCTCTGCAGCTTCGAGGCTTCTCCGAGGCTTCCTATTTACTCTCGCATGGATTTGCTGTCTATTTTATTCTGAATAATCACTCATTACTATAGCGTTTCTACAATTAGCAAACTTTGTATGTATCTTGTCTTGTGTTTCAGCATATACATTGTTACTCATGTCGATTGGTGCAGGTAATATTCTTCATGTCTAAATGCAAGTTTGACCTAGTGTCTGTTTCTTCATGGTGAGTGCATATCTGCTTCATGTTCAGTGTATCTACGAATGTCAGTTTGGCAGTGATGTCGCTTGCTCTCATCTTCAGTTACAGCATGTTCATTTTCTTCTAGACTTTGCAGATTTTTCTCTTATATTTTTCCAGGATAAGGTCGGTAGGGCTGTCTGAATATGTGATTAAAGACGTATTTATCTGCCTCTCGACAGGTCCATTTGAACAAAACCCACTGTCAGTTTTCTGGATCCATGGGGCCTTACTCTAAGAAGAAAAGGTAACCATCTTGGTTGTGCTTGTTAAAAACAGGTAGTGCAGGGTCTAATCTGTAGTCTGCATGCATCCACCTATGTACACATACTATATATAGATGCAGAATAATTCATAAAGAACATCTTTGTTTCATGTACCTAAGAAGAATACTGGGTTACTTATCATTCAGCAGGCATGGCTATTCATGAGCTGTAGTTACCTTTTTCAGAGAAAATTACTGGTAAATTCCTTATTTTCCTTTGTTTTCTGATTAACATTAAAGTAGATTAAAGAATTATGGACTGCCTCATTTAATAGAAAACATTACATCCAGTTTGCTAGTATACTCAGAGCTAGGTTTTAATTTCACTCATTTTACCAAAGCTACATTTTGGATAGCCTCCTTAACTATGACACAAGTCACTACCGTTACAGATGTGTATTCTAGACCAAAACATGTGTAATTCATCTGAATAGACTCTTCTGAATGAGTTGTTGCGGCTGAGGGTCCATTCCTTGCCTATTACTGTCACTGCCCCACCAGGCCCAGTGTCGGGGCCTTTAAGTTTTCATTTAGGATTTCAGCTCCTTTGTTTGCTGCCTTTGTGTTTAGCGCTCATGTGCAGAGGTCAGTAAACCTGGGATCATCTTGATCTACTCTTACCCGCTATTGTCTTTTCTAGGATTTTGAAGGCGCAATGTGTGCATGTTGGTATGCACATATTCACCAAAGAAGCATAAGTCTCACAATTGAAAGACTGTGTGACTTTAAATGTGTACTTGCCAGCCAGACCCCTTTCAAAGCTGTTAAATGATCACAGGCACGTGGTTCCCTGCTTTCTATTTTGAGGGATGGGGAGTAGATAGGCTTGGGCATGAAGTGAAAGGTTGGCTTTCTGTAATGCACCCTCCACGATAAAAGCTGACAAATCGTTAATTGGATTTTACATTAGGAGACATGAGTTTTGCCACCTGAAGTCAACGCCTCCCCATACATCCTTTTTAAATGTGCTCCCAAGAGACTCCCAAGCATCATCAGCGGACCCGGTCTTGGTTCCAAGTGCGAATTGTATACTATGCCCTTTGAAATGAGTTGGGGAAACAAAATCGGAATTTAGGCACATGGGAAAGATTTTGCGAGCCTCAATTAGCATATACTTCGATGGGAATGGGAATGTGATGGTTGTGGCAGTGCTATTTGAATTTTGTCTTCACGTTTAATGCAGATTTAAAATGTATTTGTAGGGCGTTTGTTTTAACATTAGAACCATCTGAGTGTTTCATACCGGATGATGGATATTCTTACTTCACAAAATCCCCACATCTTAAATCTCCACCCATTTGATGCATTTGACCTTTTTGGATTTTATGTTGTCAAACAATTCCTAACTTACATGCCCTTTAATTGTTTGGTAGCGTGAATTCAGTCTTGTTACTGCAGCTAGGATTAATGCTTTTACACTAGCTTTGAAAGGAGTTTTTAAATATCTGGATATAAAAATAGTGAGTTTGGGGGTTCCGCAAGCTTGACCGTCGCTGTAGATAGATTGATTTAAATGATAAGTAGGTTGATGTAAATAAGCTTCTCCCTTGAAGTAGTCAAGTCTGAGCCTTGTTCTTCCAACATTTAATGCAAAGCTTTTCCCATTGGTATATTACATTGAAGAGTATTTATATTTTTCATATTGTACTTGGAATAAACAGTCGACTAACTGAGCATTCTAATTAAAGCTGTCTGTGCAGAAATCCTAATGCTACACATTTTTCTTAACATTGACAATTTAAGTCCATCACAGGTTTCTTCTTGGTGTCATCTTCTCAAGCCTGTATCAGCCATAGGGTCTGATATATAATTGACAACAACACTGACTTGCACCAGTTAATATCTTTCCCTTATGTAAAGAATGGTGAAAACATGTATATATTTACGGGGTTTACCCAAATGCATGTTAGTTGCCTTGTTTTTAAATATTTTGTCCTTTAAATTTCTATCTATAAAGCATTCATAATTGGTAAGATTAAAAGTAATTAAATCATGAGTAATAAGCGAATTGCATCTGTTCTAAATGATACTAAAGTGAGTACCTGCCCCAACATTCCAGATAGCTCTGTTATTACCTGGATTACGCTCTAGATTAACAGGACCACCCATATTGCACCTAGGCAGTTGCAGATCGAAAGCAGCCTTCAAAATATTGTGGTCACTCCACACACTATGTACAACATTCATGAGGCTGCAGCAATTGAATAAAAAATGATCAACAAGAACATAATCCAAAGTAGGCAGGCAGACCATGTTTTAATAATATCAACCCCACTAAGACTGGTGGAATTCCAAATCCTGTGCTAATAGCATTAATCCATTGGCAGACGAACCATGCAAAGTCAGAACAAAATCTGAGTGTGTCTAAAAACTTAATTGGTAGACACGTCCCCTGTTTGGCAAGACATATTTACAAATAAAACTTTCATCTCCTTTGGCATACAAATACTCAGTTCCACGGCTAAAGCTCTCCCACCACCCCCTGCTGAATGTTATACTCCTTAATACTAGTAAAATCTGGATGGGACTTGATGAGCATTAAATCACCTGCTGGACATCCACCAGAACCTTTACGAACTGGCTAGAAATACATCTTATTTCCATCAAACAGGCCAGTCAACCAACCAGGTTTCTTATATCAGGATGAACTTGTGCCTTTTTAATCCTAGGTCAAAATTCGTAAAGAGATCTGCGAGTACTCGAGAGTTCCAGGATAAAACATTAAAATTAATACTTTCACGGAAGGGTATAATCTCTTTGGGAGCCCCCTGGAACCGTTAAACAATGCACCTGTTAACAAGGCCCCAATCGGGCTTATCATTTGACTTGACTTTACAACTGAAATGTGCACCATTTGAACTTCCCTAGGCTCCTCGGACACAGATATCCTTCTTCAAGTTTGATCCTTGTAGGTTATTGATAAAAATTGTGAAAATTCCTTGGCTTACATTTAGTGATATCAAATCCAACTTGCCTAAGAGGAGCAGACTCTCTTACAATGGTATCAAAAATCAAAAAAGAAATCTTAGAACCAATGTCCAGTGTAATCAAATTGGTTCTAATTGAGTGAATAAACTCCACTCTCTCGATGTCCTTAGTAGAGATAGCACAACGATTCAGAACTTCGGCAAAGAGGGACAAAATATTCAACCAATACATCAATTGCTTATCTTCTCTACATAATCTCTCCAGCAAAATCCTGTTGATTTAGGCTTAAAAGGTGGTTTATCATTTGCTCACCGTGATTGCTGCCTTCACTGGTTTTTGGGCCAAGAAGCTTGTCATCCCTTGCACATGCAGATTTTTCCGGACCACCCATACCCGTAAAAATACTAAAAACAGAGATGTTCCTTAGCACTTGATGCTTTCCAAGCCCAGGCAATTCTCCCATACAGGGAGTCTTAGGCCTTCCTTCTAGAAAGTAAAAGATTGATTTGATCTCAAGACTGCTATATACGCATCTTCTCCAGGATGCTTCTTATCCATACCACAAGCAAGAGGGCTACTTTTTGACCCCACATCCCTGAGCACCAACAGGACAGAATGCACTCTTTGTCCGTTTGACCAATGGTACCCTTTCTACTGCTGTACAAAGTGGTTATTGGTGGAATGTTGCTCCCCTTGTGAGAGGAGAGGCGAAGAGAGACAGTCGGAGAAAGCTCTTTGACTTTTTCAGTATGTTTTTTTTCAGCTCATTGTGGAGGCGGCAGTTTAATCAACAAAAATCCCTGCCTCCTGTGGAAGCGGCTTGGAGAGGCAAAGAGAGGCAGTCGGAGCAGTCTGAGATGTCTGTGTGTACTTTGTGTCCAGACTGTCTCCCATTGTGTGGGTTTCTCCTTTAGAAACGAAAGGTTAGAACATATTTTACCATATGCCTTGCTCAGTGTGGTAGATTTAAACATATAAAGCCCTCCTTCCCCTTGATGGTTTACTTTTGTCTATGACTGCCTGCCTTTGGGGAAACGCATCTCAGCATCTGACGAAACTGTTTGGCTCACCTGTGGGAATTGATTGTGCCTTGTGTCTGCCGCTGGTGTGCTTTACCTTTCCTCAGTGTTTCTTATCCGGGATTTGCCTTGCATGAACTTGCACTGTTATTGATAACTGGAAATAACTGACCTAGTGTCACTCTTAAATCAGTAACTGCGGGCCACTGGAGCCTTGGAGCTTATTTTGTTATTATACACTGTGGTTTCAGCACTGAAACTTTACTGCTTTTAGTTTTGGGTGGTGACTGCAGGACTTGGAGCCTTTGAGCCTACTCTGGTACACATTTAACAGATACCCGTGTTTCTTTGAAAGTCGAGAAGTGGAAATAACCTGGCCAGTGCTATTTTCTAATCAGTATCTGTTGGCCTTTGGAGCCGATTTTGGAATTACACACACTGGCCTCTGTTCTGAAACTACCTTGCTTTTAATTTCAGGCGGTGACTGAGGGCCTTGAATCCTTTGAGCCGACCCAGTAATACATTTAATAGGTAACTGTAGGTTGTTTGAGGCTTTGAGCTGATGGAACTATTATACTCTTGTTTTATTATTGAACATGTATTTGATTGTCAGTCTTTGGTCGGTGTCTGTGGGCGTATCATATTGTTATTCATAAGTGCTTTTGTACCAAGGTTTTATGAATGTTTCATCTTTGTTATACATCTGGTTCTGTGTTCTGCATTTTAGAGTAAATTTTTGCTTAAAGTAGAACACATTGTCAGTCTTATTTCTTATGCCTATATGTTAAAATAATCAATGCCACAAAAGAAATCCCATGGAACAGGACAGGGTGTGATAGTGTTGTCTGCAAACTCAATGAGCTCAGAGCAAAGAAAGAAATTACACACTCGCTCCACTAGAGAGCCCTTTGAACTCTGTACCAAAATTACTTTCTCCGACATTAGCTCTTATTGGACAAATACAGAGGAACAGGAAAAAGATTCCCAACCAAACTCGAAGTGAATTACTTCCCTGTCCGCCTCAAAAACCCACTTTACAAAAGTGGGAGAAAGGGGAGATCCTATTAAATAAACTTTGAAGAAATTCCAGACTCTGCCCTTGCAGAGGAAGTCAGACAAAATGGGGACATCATTATAAATTCTCAATTGGACGGACTCCCTGGCCAGACCATAGCAGCAACTATGGAGGAATAACTTCAACCTACATTTTTTTCCTACGACTGAGGTACAGGTTCATTTTGATCAGACCCAGTAAGAATTACACTTCATACCAAACTATCTCAGGTTTTGGCTAGCTCATCAAGAAAGGAACACAGAAACCAACAGTTATCAATGGGCCCTCAGGGAAAACTGATTGGATCTATAACCCCAAGATGAAATAATTATAGTACAAGAAAAACACAATTGTGAGCACCCTTGCTGGCTATCTAGTTAAATCCATAAACTCCCCAATGGTATATCCTGACTCACTAAATACCACACTGAACTCCTCATCCTCTGCAGTTTCTTTTGTAAATCCAACTGCAGGACGATATTTTGCTCTGAATCTCTATTGTTAGAAATTAAACTAACTGCCATGAATAATATTATCATGGCTTAAACAAAAATGTTTGAAATAATGGAGAAAAAAAGACTTGTTAAATACTATTAAACTCACTTTTAGAAAAGGTGACAATGATGGAAGAAATAATATAAATACAATGTAATCTTCAATTTTACAACAGAATCAGTATCAAGGAGGTAATACCACCAATAAAACCTTTCTTTACTTACAGTAAACAATATTATACCCGAGGCAATTCAGACCAGATGTATCGGCACATTACACTGATTCCATGGGGCTGTCACAAAGTTGAAACATATCAAACTCCATTAGATCAAAACATTTTAAAATCTCCTGATTTAGAAAATAGAAATCGTCAAGAGACATTTTTCGATACATTTACAAATAAAAAGAGGAAAAAACCAAGGTCTGGTCAACATTTAAAAAAACATACCTTTGCTAATAAAATCAACAACCTTTGGCTCCAGGAAATTCCTAGGCGCATTGACCATACACTCTCAGGACCATGGAACCACAAAAGTAATTTAATTTGAAAAAATCAGGATACTTAACATAAACAGAAACCACCACATTGCCGACTGAAGGGATGGAAGGGCAGGCCAACGTTCAGGAGCAGGCTTTGGTTGTAAGCAAGGGAACACATAACTGCAGGGGATGAGAACCTGCACAATCTCTCTACTTTTAATACCAAGTGAATTATCAACTCCTAATCCAACTTTGCCTAGTGGCCCTGATCCAGTTATGATAACTCGCCATATGCAATTTATTGCGACACATTTAGAAAACAGGAACATTTAATTTTTTTAATTCACCACACTAGAACAGAGAAGACTCCACTCATCACAAGACCATGAGAGGTGCACTCATTATCCTGAATATCCCCCCATAAGGCTAAGGGGTAGCCATAGGCATGTAAATGGGTCTAGGAGTGGGAGCATTAGCTCCCTGGGAGAAGGGCTTACATCCTATGAAGAAAATGGAAGACTAAGCTCCTCTCCTATGGTTGGAAAAAAAAGGAAAGGCTTGATTCAGGGTAGGGGGCAGCAAAAGGATGATCAGCATTGCTTATACCTACATATGAAGGATGGGCAGAGGTGAGACCCTTATCCTAACAGAACATATGTTCTAGCACTTATGGAAGCAATCCTGGGGACTAGCAGCAATTCAGTCTAGGGAAATAACCGAGATACAATTTGTTGATCAAAATGTCCTAGACAAAGTCAAGCTGGTAGTTCCATCAACACTTTTCAGGGAAGCCTTATGGGAGATGAAACATGTTAAGCAGCAAGGATTTAGATTGGAGAAGGATAGCTGTGGTCCTAACCGTAAACATTCATATTCACAGAAGTTAATATCCCCAACTATGGAACCTCATTTTGGGAATTTACCCTTGCAAATTTCTTGCCAAGGAGATCAGGGAAAGTTAGTGAGAGAGGTTGTTATTGCACATACCGCAAACATGAGGGATCAAACTGATTGGTCTTGATTACAAGGTGCCTTAGGAAAGGACAGAAAAACCTTGCGAAAGTAATGTCCAACAACTACTGCAAAACACAATATATGACTTGCCTCATGGAACACTGGAGGCTTTTCTCATTTACTATAACATGTAAACACCACACTATTATCTTGTTTCAGGAAACTTGGCTTCTTGATCCGCCAGTATGGGAAATCATGCGATTTTAGCCGTTAAAGGTAAAAAAGGGAGGCCTTCAGCCAGTTTGACGGCATATAAATTAGATACTGCATTAACCCTGGAACCTTGGGTGGCTCCTAATCCAGTTATCCAACTGATTAGACTGTATGGCCCTAAAACAAAGGTCTCCCACCTGAATCTGCATGCTGTGCTGAATCTGCAAGCTATTGTGGATAACTAGTTTATAGGGGCAGTGGAATCAATGTTGGATCTCTGTCAGGCTGATAACATTGGCACTGGGCACTGTCATTATAGCGGGTGACCTGAACAAGTATTTTCAGACTGACAATACCTTAGTATCCCCCAGATCATGACGATCGCTACACCTAATGAACAACAGAGGTTTTGTGATGTTCAATGGAGCCCTTAAAGGAGGTCTTCTCCTGCATCCAACCTGGAGGCACCTCTCTCAGATAGCAATAATTGTCTATGTATTTGTTTCCTGACGCTCCTTTAATGAAATGGTTTATTTTCACATTTCCACTCAACATCTAAGTCACCATGACATCCTCGCAGTATCCTGGGAACTACCAGTTACCCCCTCATCCCCTTGAAGTATCTGTAAGCACGAGGTAGAGATTGAAAGTGGAAAAATAGATTCAAGTGGACATAACCTAGGCTAGAAAGACTGAAGGGGTGTCTCAAAACAAAATATCAAAGAAGTGGTGATGGAATAGAAGAGATGTGTCAGTCCTAAACTTATTTATGGAAAACAAGCGGTATGGGCAACAGAGCACTTTTCAACAGACACGTTTTAGATGAGGAGCTAAAACAAAGAAAAACTCAATGCAGGAAAGCGCTAAGAATTCTGTTGAAGGACAACTCTGAATTTAAATGGCCCCTGATAAAAAAGGTAAAACGGAAATACAGAAATTGGGCAAGAATGCACAAGGCCAAAATGCTCCAACAAGATGGGAAAGCTATGCTCCTAGCTATAAACTCCAAATCGAGTGCTCAAATCTGGCCTTTTTTTAAATTGGCCTCCAATGACCTACGCTTCTCATTAATGATAAAGTCAATTCAGGATGATGAATGGAGAACTTATTTTGGTAAAGTATATTCCAAAATATATGTTCAAGTCCCGAGGATACAGACTCCCCCTGATGGTCTAGTGGCGCTAGTATTTGATGAGGAAGATGTCCTGTATGAAATTAAGAGATTAAGTACTTTGCGAGCCCCAGTGTCAGATGGCTTAAACTTAATGCTGAAAACCCACCCACAGCAATGTTAGGATAAGATAGTTTATTTATATTGCGCCTATACACAATGGGCCTGATCACGACTTTGGCGGTAATGCCGGCGTTATTGCTGCCACCGCCGAACTGAGTTTGGTTGTAATGTAATTCCCCATTCCCCATTGAGCCCATTCGGGAATGCCCCATTCCCCATTGGGCTCAATAGGGAAAATTCGCGCTCTTACCGCCAGCAGATTAACCGCCAGCGGTAATAGCGCACATTTTCAGCAGATTTCCCCCCAGCCAAGAGCTGGGGTGAAATCCGCTGAAGTCCTGATTTGGCAGACCCTTAAATCTGGTGGTAATAGCGCGACTGTCGGATTTAAGGGTCACTGCCAAAGTCGTGATGAGGCCCAATGTGTTTCCGAGCGCTTCAAGTCAAGGGAGGGAGCACAGGAAAATACAATTGCATTCTTACAGGCCATGAACAGTGAGGATGTGAAATTAACTATAGTACTCGACCTGATGACATTTCAGATAGTGCAAGAGCTAAGAGATAGATAAGGAAGGGAGGGGGAGAGTGGGAAGGAAACAGGCAGGCGACTACCCTACTAGGCCTGATGAAATTTCTGGTAGAGCCGTCGAAAAACAAAAGGTGAGGGAGAGGGGTGCAGAATGGGAGGGGAGAAACAAAACAAGTGCCTATCGTACTAGGCCTGACGACATTTCAGATAATGCTGGGGGGAGGGGTGTGTCAAGTAAGGGGAGCGGGTGGTGGTAGGAGACAGACGAGGTTGCTATCATACTAGATCCAGGGGCAAATCTGAGAGTAAGAGCATAGAAGAAAGTAAGAGGAGGAGGAGAGGAGATACGAAAAGGGAGAAAGTGAGAGGAGGAGAGAACAGAGTAAGCAGTCAAAGTTGAGAAGCAAGAGGGGAGAGCGAATACAATTGCAGAAGTCAGTAGTAACACATAATGTTGCAAGGCAGGATACGAGATGAAGATGTGAACAGCATGATTCAGGGCCACCATGAGTACAAGATGCAAAGGAAGTCCAGCATGAGAGTTGAGAAAGGGTGAAACACCATGAATCAATGAAGCCCATAAAAGTCAAATCCAGCATTGGCCACAAGACGGTGTTGGTGAAACCAGAATGTATCCAGACAGACTCCTGCAGAAGTATGCTGGAAAGGATGGAGGGGGAGCATGGTAGAAGAAACAAGCAAAACGGACAACACTTGTGTTCGAGAAGGGTGGGGAGGCACAAGGGAACAACACGGGAGGGACCAGAGGGGGTGAGGGGATGACCTGTGGGGACAGAGGGAGTGAACACGTGATGGTGCATTTACCTGCTGTCTAAGCAGGGGGGTGGGGTCCTGGGTTGTCCTGGTCTGAACAGGTCCAAACAGGAATTGGCTTTTTCTCTGTCTTCCTTTTGCTTCGGATGACTGGGCAAGAATGGGCCGCAATACTATCTCATTTGTATGCGAGTATTGCAGAATAAAAGATTCCTTTGTCATGGAAATATTCAGTGATAATTCTGATTTTTAAAAAGGGAGACAGAAATAATCTGGTAAAATATTGCCCAATAGCCCTTGTGGACTCTCCGGGCAAGCTATTCATGCTCCTGATAGTGGAAGACCTAAATAAATGGGTTATTAGGAATCTCCAATTTGATGCTTGTCAATTAGGTTTTGTGTCTGGGATTGGGACACAGCTAAATGTACTAATATTGAGATCAACAAAAAATAGTAGTTCAAGCTGGCCAACCTGTCTATATATAGCATTTATAGACTTTAAAATGGCGTTCGCTTCAGTGCATAGGGAATTATTATGGACCAAGAAGAAAGAAGCAGGTTGCTTGAACTATATTTTTAATTTGATCATTTAACTGTATTAGGAGACCTTTATACAATGCAAGTTAAAAAAGGAAGGACTATTATCGGGGCTGATTCCAACCCATCAAGGTCTAAAACAAGGCTGTATTTTAGCCCTGGCTCTTTATCTTCTTTATTAAAGACTTGGGGGGGGCGCATACGTGCAAAGTAAATTCATTCCCACCAAAAGTAGGGTCAGTATGAATGTGATGGTTAATAGACGCAGACAATTTAGTCCTATTGGATAAAATCCTGATAGGACCTCAAAGAAAGCTTTGGGCTTTAGAAAAATATGCTGTGGAAAACATGTTTAATATTAATGTACAAAAATCCAAAATGTTAATGTTTGCAACAAAGAAAATGCATAGGAAACCTTCATTCTGATGGCAAATATGTAATGAACCTCCCCAGATTGTACCGGAATATTGTTATTTGGGAGTGAATATGAGTACTGATATCCACAAAAGACCTTTAAAACTGGTGGGGAGATGCAAGATGGAAACAATGGTGGCGCAAGTACCATTGTCCATAAGAAATATGGGAAATTCTCAGGTATTCCAGTGATGACCTTTTATAAGCAAAAGGCAGTCCATACCGTAATCTATGTGGCACGGACAAAATTTAGAGGAGCATAGACCCAATGGGGAGAAATTAGAAGGACTGTATTGGAAAAGAGTATTACTACTTGCAAAAGGTTTTCTTATACAGATGATCCACCTTGGTTTGGTCTTCCGTCTTTGAGAGGCATGCTAACTTGGCGTATTCTGGTACTGTATAGGAAATGTTTCATGAATCGCTATACTACCGGCTGGCTACCGGTTTTAGCTCAGATATTAACTATACAGATGAACAAACCTTTAGAATCTTGGGTAAAGGAATGTTTGGAAATGACGCTAAGGGCAGATTTTGACCTAGATTGTTAATAAATAATCCAGAGCAAGCAGACAGTTTACTTTTATTATGATTGGAGGAAGTCCTGGGAGGACTGTAATAGCAAACATACCAGTAGTAAACAATTTATATTTATTAAAGTGCTCCATCAAATTCCTATATAATTTTAGAAATGTCCGAGCCCTATATATTCCAATTGGTTTTTAAGGCCACTTTTGAATTTATGGATGACCAGAAGTTTTAGGAACCTATTCAATATGGTCAAATGACCAGAAATCTTGTAGATTCTGCCAAGACAAGGAGGAGCTTGAAACATTAAAACACATTGTCGCTTGTCCAAATCTACGGATACAAATGAGGCTGTTTTTCCACAGACACTTATAAGTTGAACCTAGGCATAAAATGTGGGACATCATTTTTAATGGTCAATTTGTTTCTATAATTTTAGCTGCAGTGTAATATTTGCTGTTCAAGATCTTACCAAGTAAAAACGAAGAAGGGTTTTCAATTTGATGCTGGGAAATTGTTAAAATCAATGGCTCTGTTTTTAAAAATTGGTGAAAGATTTATGAAATTCTTTATGTATTCAATCTAATTGTTTATAGATTTGTGTCATTTTATGTAGAATAGAATGTTGAAAGGTTGAATTTTTTCAGCCAAACCATTACATTTCCTGAAGGATTTCCTAGTTGCATTTTTCATTTTATTGTTTTTAGACTTTTTCCCTTGACACGATCTTCCAGTCTTAATCTTCTAGACCAACTTCTTTCCCAGAAGCTCAACGATTTTAACTGCTTTCGGGGCTATAGGAGGATTTCCAGCAATCTCCACCAGAGCAAAAACCTGAAGCGATCAGGCACATATTATGTCCAGTGTATCACAGGAATTACTTAAACAACCTGTTGCTCAGATTGTATGAGTTGAGACAAACATGATGAGTTCAGCAGTAAAGAAATGGCTTGAAGCAAGTGGCAGAGGTGGCATCCAGGTGTATTAGAGTTTCCAAATCCTACTTATTTGCTGCATTAACCAATTATTTTAGGATCAAATTGAGCAGTATAATATACACCTTTACCTCAGATTTTATATTCTCATATGAAGAAACTAACTTCAAAAGCACAAGATTCAGCACCACCAGAGCTTCTTGAGCACTGCCATCCATTTACATATGTTTGCTTAAGTGGAATAGTGTGCCTGCTTAACTGACCAGGACGAGGAGCAGATATATAAGAGGACAGAGAGGTATCACTGTTATCTTCTGAAGGAATTGGAGGAGTGTTGTGAATAAGTATAATTTCAAACACCTCCTTGCCCTCCAACCTGTTTTTCAGCACGGACATATCCTTTCCTAGAGTATAAAAAAAATATGGGATTTCTTTTTCCATCTTTTCGTTTTTAGACAGCTGCCCAGCTTAGAAATCCCCAACTGGCAGGATGTTACCTAGTTCACACTAGAAGCGGTCTGCACAGAAAGACACAAAAACAAACTAGCAAAATTCCAAGCAGTGCAAATAGCACTCGTGCACTCCCCAGCGGCTTGTTGGAGATCATTTTGGGCTATATTTTTTAGTATCTCATGGTACATTGCAGTATTTTGGAATAGTGTTCTCTTTGTCAGCTACTAGTAATATATTGTGGTAAATTTATAGGGTATATTTTTAGTTGTGATTTTTAGTTGTGAGACTAACTTCAAAATGCTGCCTAAATTATTTTTACCACGGTCACTAACGCTTAAGTAGTACTGGATTTAGTACACTGACTAATCAGCTCATGCCCTCCTATGGTATTTTATGTATGATACCACATTATGCCTTTTTGGCTATGTTTCAAAATGCATTGATCATTTCACAACCAAACAGCTGTACTCGCACGCATGCCTGAAAACTCAACTCATAAAGATGTATCTTAAATTTTACCACATGTGGTAATGTGAATTACCACTTTCAGTAAAATGAGCTTACCACCTGTTGGACCTCAGTCTATGAGATAACAATAACTGAGACACATAATAAGAATGCTGATCCAATACTTTTTTCACTTTTGTGGCTTTAGAAAATGTTTACATTCAGAAAAGGCCAAACAGTTGCATTATACTGTACTCCTTTACAGTGTCTTCTATTTGAACATTGAGAAAATGCATTTCATTAGAGAGCTTGCACACATTGAACAGCTTTTCTAATAATAAGCTTCAGTTATACATTTGTTGATGGTTTGCCAGCGCACAGTCTCATGAGGGAACCTTGAATATTTCTCACAATCCTTAGCAGTGAGAAGACTGTTATCTTAACAAAAGCCCACTTCATAAATGGGAGGCCATGTAAAATATAGATCATGAATTACTTAAACCTATAGATTTCTCACACAACCTGTAAGCATTTCTCATGTATATTACATGCTCCTCAATGACTGTATAATTACTAAACCTGTTGGCAATATTCCCTGACTCAGTTCAGATAGCATAGGACAGGAGAATTCTTATCACATACACTCCCTTTCTGCCTGGAATGAACGAGTCAGCCTTTCAACTTCCAAGAGTCAGCCAGAGATAAGGGCCCTGTAGTCGGCTCTCTCTCTGCCAGTCCTTCTGCAACTTCACCAGTGAGTGAGTGAGTGAGTAAGTGCCCCAGCCCTCTCTGTCTCAAGCCTTTTTGAATGACACATGAGAATGAGCACCTACCCTTGACAAATCAGCCCATTAAATAACACATAAATTCAAACTGCAGCACTGAAGATAAAAATGTTACATTCATCCAGCTCGGTTTCCTCCTTTGTCATTAATGAACAGTAGAGTGGAGGGAAGTATAGAGAAATACCTTTCCCTATTCTTAATTTCAACAAGGTAGCTGCACATTTCATCAACCACTGTTTAGCAAGGATCTGAATTTTAACTAGGTCCAAGTGTGCGAGACTCATGTGTAAGCCTCGAGCTGTGTCTAATACATGTCCGTATCAAAATGCAAAAAGCACATGCCAGCAAATTTGAATTTGATCCTGCACAGAAAGTTTGATAATTTGCACCCAACACAGCAATGGACTAAATGCAGTGAAAATAAAATAACATACTAATTCTACTAACATTCAAGGACCCCATAACATGCACCCCTACTAATATTCAATGCAATTCAGGCCATTGCTTATGAGTGCAAAACGTTGCTGCAACGGGGCAAGGTGGCCCATTTCATAAAATGTAAATATATTTGAACTGCACAAAGCAAACTGAAAATGTAGAATTAGTTTTGTTCTGCAGTGAATACATGACAGGGTTGAGATGCAAGTTGATTTATTCAAACTGCCTCTACTTTTTATTTATGAAAAAGGAGGAAACTGCACCGGATTAATGTAACATTTCTTCTCTTGAGCGCTGCACTTTGTGCCTTTGACAGAGATTCAAAGGAAATCACGTACTATTTAATGGGCTGTTTTGTCAAGGAGAGGTTCTCTTTGAATGACACATGAGTTTGAGAAAAAGGCTTGAGGCAGAGGGGGCTGGGTCTTTCACTCACTGACTGGCGAAGATAACAGAAGGACTGGCAGAAAGAAAGCCGACTACAGTGCCCTTATCTCTGGCTGACTTTGGGGAGTTTGAAGGCTGACTCTTTCGTTACAGACAGAAAGGGAGTGGATGTGATAAGAATTCTCCTGTCCTATGCTATCGGAGCTGAGTCGGGGAATTTCGCCAACAGATTAGTAATTATACAGTAATTGGGGAGCGTGTAATATACGTGAGAAATGCTTACAGGTTGTGTGATAGAAATGTTTTTTTTTTTAAGGTAATTCATAAATGGGAGTCCATGTAAAATATATAAATTGTGAAGAGAGCTTAAGATAGCAGTCTCCTAACTGCCAAGGATTGTGAGGGAAACATTCAAGTTTGCCTCATCAGGCAGTGTGCTGTCCAGCCAGCAACACACATGTAATTATTAGAAAGCTATTTAATGTGTGTGTGCAAGCTCTCTAATGAAATGCATTTTATCCATGTTCAAGTATAAGCCACTGTAAAAGTAACGTTTTATAAAGCCACCCCAAAAAAAAGATTTCACTTACATTGTACCACAACAGTTGCCACTAGAAGCAGTCTGCTTAGAAACACAAAAACAAAGTAGCAACATTCCAAGCAAGCCAAACAGCACATCTTTGTGCACTCTGTCTGGAATCAGAATAATATGTTCCCATTTGTACTTTTTGGGTTTGATGCAAAAGTAATATACCATGTCAGCAAATCTTCAGACACCAGAGAAACTTTGGCTAAGCGGGAAATAAGACTATATCAAAATCAACTATCGAATGCTGCCGATAGGTCAAGCATTACGAGAATGCTAAGATCACCTCAATCGGCAGACCTCAACATGAAATACCACAGAGCCCCAAGAGCTGTTTCAGTGCCATGACAGGGCTTGAAGCCAGGCTGGAATGTGCCAATAACATTTTCTTCAAAAATGTTTTGGAGTTGTGGAGTGACAATAGTCTCAAGTATCATAACAGGCCTGCAATAGGGCAGAAATAAGAGAGCAAGTTAAGGTTCAATGAGGATTTTCTTTGAGAAAAGGAGTTGGGATATTTTTGTAGCTCCTTTGGCACAATGCCTTACACCCAAGGAAATGTTGAAAAAAGCAGTGATAAAATCACACAGTAAGTGGGCATGCTGTTTGGCAAGACAGTCTGGAATATGATCATAATTGTTTGTGGTATAACGTTTAAAAATTAGAATGCTTCTTTCCTCAAGGGTAACTGAGGTAAAGAAGAAGATTTGTGATGTCAGTATGGTGGGTGTCATGAAGTTGGAATCTTTCATAGAGGATTGAATGTTGGGGAGTTGAGTCCATATTCAATTGAATAGAGCTAACTTTATTCATGTGTATGTGTTCAAATTCTTTGGGCAATCAAGAGAGGGGGGTAGGCTGGGTGAAATGAAATGGGGGGGGGGGGTTAACTAAGTTATTTATTACTCTCCATTATTGGCAATGTCTATCTGGTTCTGAAGGAAAAATGACTTAGCTGATAGAATGCCCATTTTTACATAGGTTCAATGCTTCTTTCGGTAGCCTGGTGGTTAAGGGGATAGCTAGATTCAAGCCAGGCCTTTTCCCTTATTCAACACGTTCTTTAGGGCTCTTAGTGATTCTGTCTTGTTTTGTTTGTACTTGCTCCTGTATTTAAGAAGCGCATTCAAGTCACAGACTTAATGTAGAATCAACATGTTGGAGTAAAAGTCTTCAATTAAAATGAGTGTTAAAAGGAATCAGTCTGGATGATTTTTGCTTGCTTGTAATCATAAGGTGTTTTATGCTTTGCAAATAATGGTTCCATGTCATTTCATTGTGGGATTAACCCTCGCTGGGTTTTTCTCTGCGGAAATCTTGGCTGTGTAGTTATGGTTAAGTTGCTGTTTCCATTAAGAGCACTTTTTGGGGGCTTTTTAACTTCGCTCCCCCTGGACGAATCCACACCAAACTTTGCAAAATAAGTATATGGCCCACTCTGAATTTGCAAAGTTTGGTGTGGATTCGTCCAGGTGGGGCAAAGTTATAGGGGGGGGGGGGTCCCAAAACTTTTTTTTTTTTCCGTAGACTGTGCAAAAAACTTTGCTCGTGCCTACAGCCCAAACCGCTGGACGGATTTTCACCAAATTTGGACCAGGAGTAGCGGCTTGGTCCTGAAAGCTTTTGCAGATTTAGTGAAAATCCGTCCAGTAGTTTTTTTTTTTTTTAAAATGACCAAAAAGTAGGTCACAAAAAATTTGTGATGTGTTCGGTCTGCGGACAGTGTCCTGATTGGCCAATCGGCTTGCGTGATGTCTGCAGACATGCGACGTGTTCGCTGATTGGACGGCGTGAAGCGTGTCAGATTTTCGGTAGTGCCCGCCATCTTGGATTCGCGGACATCCGCAGACAGCGCAGTGAAACTTGGTTTAAAATTTGTATTTAGTAGAGTGTGTTGGTGTGTAAGAATGTTTGGGGAGGGTGGGAGAGTATTAGGTTAAATGTTGTGTTTTTTTATGTGGTAGACGCTCTTGTTGTGTTCGGTTTGTCTGCGGAAAACACGGCTGTTCTGAAATGTTCTAAATAAACTAAATGAGGGTGTCCTGAGGACGCTGTCCGTATTGTTCGATGGGAAGTTGAATGTGTTCTAAGAACACTCGTGGTGTCCCGAAATGTTCGCAAATAAAAAAATGGGTGTTCTGCGGACGCTGTCAGTATTGTTCGCTTGCAAGTTGAATGTGTTCTAAAACCACTCATAATGTCCGTGGACATTAAAAGTTTCCACAGGCCATAGTTGAAATGTTTGACTCTATGGGTGTGATGTGCTGCGGTGGTTGTGGCCAGAGCATAGTCTTGGGTGCATGGCCATTTGGCCATTCACCCAAAACTCTGCCCTGGCCACAACCACCGCAGCATATCACTTATAGTGGCTTATAACTTTGAGTCAAAAACAAATTTGTAAGGAACAAAGTTATAAGCCACTATGGGTGTGATATGCTGCGATGGTTGCACTTATTATGATATACTTACTGTTTGGTTTAGTAACTGGAGTACATGTATTTCTTCATTTCTGTGATAAAAGAAAATAGCATGTTAGTATTAGTACACTGTATAATCTAAAATTCTTTTTTTTGGACCCTCATATTTAGTAGATTACAAACCAGAGTACTGTGCAGTTTGCTCACTTTCTGTGTTTGTTGCTAAAATGATTGGGTCTGTGGAAGAAAAGAAAATCCATGTTGGATTAAAAAAAAAAAACTTTTTCTGTTATGCTACAGTTTATTTGTTTGTTTTCAGTGTTCACTTGTTGTTTCTGGCTAAAGCTTTATGCATTAGCTTGTTGCAGTTTTTTGTAGCAGTAACATATTTATTTGTCTGGATATTATAAAGTTTTGGAGCAGTTAGATACCAATTGGCATATTCTGTCTGTTTTGCTCTAATTTAGTTGTATTCATTTATCTGATTAGTTGTTGTAGAATCTTTGGACAGTTGGATAGCTTTTGGAATATTCTAACAGTTTATATTTTTTAATATAAGTTTACTTTGTTTACTATAAGTTTACTTAAGGTTTAAATACAGTTTAGTTATCAAATTTTGATTTTAAGAACATTAAGCGTTAGTACCATTACTCTAAAGCAGAGATTACCAGCAAATCTTACAATTATTACATTCAAGCCATCCACATTTCTTTTTTATATATGCAACGTAGTGCCCTGAATTGGTTGTGGCTCCTGCGTGGTAGATTATACCTATTGTTGTGAAGGTTTTCTTACCAAGTTATCTTTGACCATGTGTGAATCCAGTCAGCTTGCAGTTGTTTTTGGTACCATCTGCATTGTAACGTAGAACCAAGTATTTACTATCTGTTGGTATTACTAACGTGGAGTGATTATCCAAAATTACAGGTAGTACATAATCTACCATGGTTTGCATTTTGTACAAGTTGCTGTGCATGTATGTTTCCACATGTATGAAATCTGGAAGATTTCATTTATAGGTATGTTTTTATTTTCCAGTACTTGTAGTAAGTACGTTAGAAATTCTTGTGGGTCTTCCTGTGAGTTTATAGTGAATTTAACCATTCCAGCATAGTAGTCCAATTGTCTTATTCCATAAACACTATACGTGTTATCAGGATTGTTTGTTGCATTTCTGTGAAGTACTAACATTTGCAGACATAATTGGTCTGTACTGTATAAGTAAATGTCATCAACAATTGGTGGCAATTGAAATAGAATATTCATTGCTACATTTGCGTAGCAACTTACTCCACCTATATTTGAGAGTTTAAATGGACCAGGTAGTTCTGTGTCTGATTGATTTTTTTTTTTTTTAGTTTGTATTCCTTCTTTGATGAAGTACCTGGTTTACTTTCCTAATGGGTTGTTTTATATTTGTGGTACTTGATGAAGTTTTAGTTTCTTTTACTCTTTGGAGAATTTGCACTGACATCCTGTTGCATTTCTGTTTGATTTAGTTTTCTTATACAACGTTTTACTTTTTGTGGTACAGAATGTGTTTAGATGGGGGGTGTATAATGAGCAAAGTCTATTGTATTCTAAAATGCAAGGAATATCACCGTTTACTTTACTTGCATCAAAGTTGATTAGAAATAGACCGTCAAGTGTACGTAAGCGTGATAGTGCTACGTAGCTCATGCCTTCTTTAAAGACTGTGTTACCAATGTCTATCATTGCTTTGTCTAGGGTAAGACCTTATGATTTATGAATGGTGACTGCATATACAAGAGTCAGAGAAAGTTGTTCTCTGCGTACATACATTTCTTTGAAGAGAAGGTATCGTGCTGTTGAGCATCCTATCCTTTTAACTTGTGAAAGTTTGCCGAAGTGGATGTTAACCACGTGAAAACAATATTCAGTTTGTCAAGTCTGGAAGCCAACAACTGTACCAAGTGCTCCATTAACTAAACCTTGCTCCACATCAAGGTTAAACTGTATAGTAATTCTGAAACGTAAACACAATGTTCACATTTTCTCCAAGCCAGCTGTTTTGGAGGTAGCGTTTACTAAGCTATTCAGTCATGCTGTTTGTTGAAACATAGGGAGTGTCATGCCGTGCACTTCAAGTTTGTGGATTTAAAAAAAGAAATGCAACCAATAGTGCATATTAACATTGTCTCATTGAATTGCATACAGCTTGCTAGGGTTTTCTTTAAGGATATAAATTTCAAATGTTTGTGTGCTAACTGTTCCATGACATCAGGAACAGGTGTGCCATGCCCATACAGCTCATGGATGACACTACTATTTAAGATAGATTGTGCATCCTTAGCAAGAAGACCAATCCAAATGCTTTTTAACATGTTAGCATAGGTGAGGTCTGCAGACTGATGTATTTTGAGTTAGTTCTCTGTATTGGAAATGTTGCCAGAGATTTACATTTCCTGTGCTGCTAAGTGTGTTGCGGCACAGTTTGTTCCTAAGGTTTTATAGGTTCACCTTTCACTGGTGTTAATTGTAGGATATCTCCAAAAACAATAACTTGTTTTCCTCCAAAGAGTTCTTCGTAGTTCATTTTAAGGGCCTCTTGCAATCTGAGGTGAATTAAAGCCAACATTAGGTTGGAAACCATGCTCACCTCATCTATTGAGAGTATTTACATTTGCTTCAGAATTCTGTGTAGCTCCATAGCAGCTTCTGTTGAAAGTTTGTAGTACTATAATTTCTTTTGATGTTCTCCTGGAACGAGCAGCAGTCGGTGAAAAGTAACGCCTCCTATGGTGTCGGCAGCTAAACCTGTGGGGGCTGTTACAACTGCTGAAAGCTTGTTGTATGTTAAGTTTTGGAGGAATTTGCTGATGAGAATTATGATTAATTATGCTGGGTTTGGTAAGTTTAACGAGGCTGCCTTCACAAGTCTTGACTATGTATTTACCTTTTTTTCATCTTGTTTAATATTGTTCTTGTAAGAGAAATTTTGGGCTACGTGGTATAGGCACATGTTTTCCAAACAACTTCTGTTTGGGTAGTGTGTGTCTAATACATGGTTTTTCAAATTGTACCAAGATATAGAAACAAGGCTTAGCCAGACTGTTTTCAGATTTGCCATATAGGGCTGTGCCTGTTGAATGGTCTAATGCTTTTGTAGCATCCACATTCTCTAAGGGAGAGCATTTTCATGCCAAAGCTGTACAATTTTTGTGACCGTGTTTTGTCAGATGTGATCCCAGATGTCTTTTAGCTCTGTTTTCTCAGCTTTTGTTAGGTAGGCTGTGGCATATCATGCAACAGCAGTGGAATTGTCTGCAATGTAATGTATATCTGTTTGCATTCCACTAGAGGGAAAAAGTTGCATTGTAATCATTGATTTACTTTGAAGCTTTGATTCTTTTAATGCAGTATGTATTTCTAGGCAATTTGCCTTTCACAATGTGTCTAAAAGAAGATATGAAGCTGTTTACTTGTCTAGGGAAACTAAAGCAGCATTTGGTGTAGTATTTGTCTTTGTTTTTATATCTGTCGACAATATTTGCCACATTTATCTTAGTGAGCTACAGACCCAAATGTTACATGTCTAATGTGTGGTTTCTGAAGTGATGTTGCAGGTTCCATATTTGTGAATGAACTGCAAAAACAGTGCCTCACTGTCCTGAACAAATTTAGGTAGGGGCATCATTTATCCACAAAAGCATGTGGATGTGTGGGGATCCCATGGACTGATATTTTTTTTCTCCAAAAGAAGTGTTGCACTTCTCGAGGGGAGGAATTGTTTTTACAGATGAAGTTACATTGGTACATTTACAAGGTCAAGAGAGCAAAGTTCTCCTGGTGTTTTTATGTCTATCCCTTCTTTGTTTTGGTTTGCTATACGTTGGAAGTCATGCAAATCATGACATGCATACTCTGCACAACTAAAAGTTACAAACCATGTGGGTGGGCCAAAATTCCATAGCAAACACTGTACAACCGCGTGATGTCAGAACCAGTTTTCTTTTGTACCACGCATATTTCCCAAGAGATTTGTGATACTTTACTGCAAAGCTTCATAGCTTCATCTTTGTTTTGTATCTTTTGAAGTAGCTGCGTAGCAGACCTGTTTAAAAAAAAATGGAGCCTGTTTTCAATGTGTGTGCAACTCTGTAACATAAAGTTGCTAGTTCACTTTCAAACTGGAGGTGGAATATGTATTCAATGTTTCGTCTGAATCTGGGGTCTTCAGAATACATTCGTAAAGAGCGGTATTTTTATGCCATTATATTAGTGCATTTTCATTGTACCTTCCACCTTTCCCAGTAGGAAACAGTAGAGGAAAGGTTTGTGCTTCTACCCTTTTTTTTCCCCCATATGCTGATTGGAGATCCTTTTGTCTTGCCCCATTTCATATATTTCTAGTACATCATCTATGGTGTCTTTGGAGTGCAGTGGGTGAATTGTATACTGGTCTAAAATATTGGATGCCGTAATGGGATCTACAAGTACAATTTGGCCAGTTTATGAGGAATCCTGAATTATTTTGGTAGTATGCCTTAAGTTTTCTTCAATGTTTATTTCTTTGTAGTACTCCTTGGACTCTTTAAGATACTGTAGGGCTTCTCTAACTTTATTTAAGTCTACTAGTTGTTGCCAAATGTGTTGGTCTTTCGTAGGTACACCATTCACAAGGATAATAAAAGATTGATCTATTTGGCCTTTGCACTCCTAGAATGTCTACATTTTGTTTAAGATCTAATGGCAAATAAACTACTTTGCCACAAATGCCTTTCAGTAATTCAAAAGGGGGCAACTTTGCTGTTTTAGGTTGAAGGCGTATTATAGCTTGAAATGAATTTGTACTGTTTGGATTAAAATGTTCTCATATAAATGAAGCTGTTGGAGAGGTTTTGGCAGTGGGCATATTTCCAAGTTATTTGTGATAGCCCGTGAAGACATTTGGTTGTTATCAAGCTTTGCAATGCAGTATGTGGAAAGTATTGAGGTGTTAGTAATTTGGTATTTGTTTACTGCCATAAGGTAGAGAGCGAATTGGCACCATTGGGATTCCTCATTGTTTTCTATGTTGTACGTTCTACCTACAGTTTTGGCGCTCTTTGTATAAAAAGTTCTGCGACAGCACACATTTGGTTTGGTACTTCAGCAGATGTGCTTTTAAACTTTGCTATTTCTTTTTTGTGCTTGTTCATTAGAAGGTTGCCATTTGTAAGGTTTTTGCTACTCTTATCTAAAGTTAATGGATTTTCCAAGTGATCTAAACTTCCAATATATTTGTTTTTGGATGTGATCTATTTCTTCATGGAGTTTGTTGGCTGTGATTAAATAGTTCCAGTTCTAAAGCAGGACTTTTTGCATAGTACAGTCTCTGCACAAGATTCTCTATAGTGGAATGGTGTGTTGCTAACATTTTCATGTGGTGGAAGGTGCTTTTGCAAGCAAGTCTGGAAATGCAAGCTAACGAATGTCTTTGCAGTGCTTTCTAATTGCAAACCATGGACTCCTGATTGTTTTCATACGTTACACATTGACGTGCATGGCCATTTGTGGATGGGACGGATTGGTTCAGTGGCATGGAAAGTTGATTCTAAGTTTGTTGGGGACTTCCTTTGAATGAGGTTTTCTTCTGCCATTACGGTGTCTATTTCATACCTTCGGCCACTGCTATGTATGGCAATTGGGTTTGTCTGCTCTTGTTTGTATGCCTCTTCATTGAAATATGGTTCGCTGCTAGTTGTGTGAATCTACTCACCCACACAAGAGTTTGCAAAGTTATCTATGTTCATGTTGCGCATGTTGTGAAGTACTTTTTGTACTTTGCTGATACATTTTATTAGTGGTTTTCATTCTGGTTAAAATTAATATAAATCATTTTCCTTTGAGCAGCATTGCGCTGTCAATAAGTGCTTCCAGGATTAGTCTTCTGCTGTAAGTTTTCAGGGTTGAGTGTGATTTCTCAGCTGTTTTTACAGGATTCTGAAGTACTCTACGGCGGAACATTTTTTATGTAAAATAAATTTTTTGACCTGCTTCACTGTGCCTACGTTAACATTGGTAGATGCAGTGCTAGTGCTAGTGCTACTGGTAGGTTTATTCTTCTTAATACTTTTTGGAAGAGGGGTCAACTTTCTTTCCTGCTAGCTGTTTGAGTTCTGTTGAGTGACTGTATTAGCTGTTTTGTTTGAATATTTGCTACAAACTTTGCTAGAGGTGGATGACTATTTTGCATGCTTTTAGGTAGTCATTCTCGTCTGTCTGTTGGAGAAAAAGGGAAAGTGTGGGTTTGAAAGTTGTGCAATGTATTTGCGTGCACTGTACATGGGTGTGTGAATATCAGGGCCGGCACAAATAGAGGGCTGTGTGATTGTGCAATGGGCGGTTAGTTCTGGTTAGGAAGGTGGTAATAGTAGCTGTGTGTTGTGTGGAGGGCTTACTGCAGTGCATATGACAGCGTAGTCTGCATGAATAAGTAAGAAAAAATTATGATGTTTTTACGATACTAGTTGGTGTTACGATACTGGTGTTCAGATGAGAATACAAAGAGTGTGCCTGATGAGGTGCAATGAGTAAGAGTGAAGCAAATGGTGTTGGATTGGATAGTGTCTTGTAGGCTACTATATGACTACACTTCACTATGAGTTTCAGAAGGAACACTACTGCACTTTGTTGGATGTGAAGAGTAGTTTTCTTCTGTGTTTTATCTTCTAGTGGAGACATTTTTGTCTTTCAGGAAGCTGTTCTTTACTACAGTTGGAAAAGAAGAAAAGTGGTGGGTATGCATGGTAATGGCTCAACATGTACTAGAAGAACACATTATTTTGGACTGTAGGAGCATTTGTTGGGAAGAAGAGTTAGTTACATTGCATGTAATTATGTGTATGGTTGTAACACTGCTGTTGCCACCAGATTCCTAATACATGTTTGGCAGGTAGCTTCCCAGTGTCACTAGGATATTCCAGGCCCTGTTGGCCTGGAAAGTCAGGTGTTGAAAAATGTCACTCTCTATGTGTGTGCAATTGTATAACACTGTATGAGAATGGGGACTTGGGAGCACCAGCCTCGTTGGTATTGGGGCCAGTGGTCCAGTGTTAAGTGTGCCCTACAGGGCTGCGGTTTTCAAATTTCAAGAGTTGTTGTTACCCTATATGTATTGGAAATGGCGTACTACAAGTCCTAGTAGGCTGAGGAAAATGGAGAAGCCTAGAAAGATGATTAAAAGAGAAAATGTTAGTGTGCAATTTCATTAACTTTCCCACACATGGATGCTTGGCACAGGAGTGCTATTGCAATATGTTTGAGAAATGCTTTCATTTATTTATTAAAAAATACACACAGCATTGATGTGAATGTGCACATGCATTCATTTGGTTTCCATCACATGGTGATGAAAGGAGTAGTTGTAAACGCAGTGCATTTTGTCATTTTTCAATCAATGTATGTTACCAAAGCATACCATCAACATAACATTTTTTTTGCTTTTAGTGAGTATTGTGGAAGTTTTACTGCTAGTGTCTTAGTGAGAGAAGTGGTTTTAAAAGTGACAGCAGGAAACGGGAACAGACCAGCTTCCACATTAGAATGGGTGATATGGGCAAGCATGCATGGCGTGGTCATATACTGAAGTTTCACATAGGATCTGGCACTTAAGAAATCCAGATGTGAAACATTTCCACAGCATGTTTTTCTGTTACAAAAAATAAGAGTGATGCTGAAATTGAAATGTATGTTTTGAAACTGTTAAAGTGTTTATTAAAATAACTTTCTCAGCAGACTCTATTGTAAGTAACTGCCACTTGATGTCAGGAGATGGGAGAAATGAGAGTATGATTGATTTAGAAGGTTATGCAGGGTAAGTGGCAGGAACCCTGTTTAAATGCATTTGTGAAAGAGTTAGTACAGGTATGTATGTTGTAAAGTAAATGTCTGTGTTGCTAGATGCAGATGCGGATGAATCTAGAAGTAGAAATCTTGAAGAAATTTACAGTACTTTTTGATGCAGGTGCTTGGGAATCACAGGAGACCTGTACTCGGAGTGTTGAACTGAGATGATAATTACTGGCACTGATTGGTGGATGGATGTCTGACTGCTTAACAGTAGCCAATGAGGGAGTGCTGCAAAGAGTGAAGTGGAAAGGGAAGAAGGGATGCCCCTGTGTTATGGTGTCTGCGGACACTGTCACATTCAGATCTTCTCAGCATGCCTGGAATGGACATTGGATTGTGGGGTTTAGCCAATCATGTGTTGAGTTTGTGCTTTATAGGAAGAGAAGGTAATACTTTTTCTTTCATTGCCTCTCTTCCATCTTCACTACACACAGCAGAGAGTCGGTGTTGATAATGGGAGATTCCTTTTTGAGTGATATGCACAGGGAAGAGGCATTTCAGGGAGTGGAGGCTTTGTGGGGCGATGTTCCTGGCCGCAGTTTGCAAGGAGTGCTTGTACTTTACAGAAATATGGCTGCTTTCAGTACTCCTGATGTTGTAGATGTGCATTGTGGAGCACTGCATTTGCGTTATATCAGTGCTGCAAGTTTCCTGAGTGCACTGAAGGACCTGGTGAAGGCACTGATGCTGCTTTTTACCCAGTGCAAAGGTGGTTTTCTCACACATACCACCTAGAGCAGTAGGGAACAACCCCAGTGTCCTCTGTCCTCAGCGAGATGCAGGAAGGTTTCTTGTAAACAGAGGCATCTCTGCATTTTTGCATAGTGCTGGAATATTCTCTTTCCACAATGATGGCATTCATTCTTTTACTGTGAACTTTTTTTTTACTGCAGATGGCATTTCTTTGTCCACCCTTGAAAATACCTTTTTTCTTTTACAATCTAAGGGATGCTTTGAAGAGATTAATGAAGGAATGTAAGGAAGAAAAGAGAAAAGGGGCACACAAAATACAAAACAAAAGGTGTATGTTTGCAAGCAGCTTAAAAAAAGCCTCTTTTTAGAGCCAACACAAAGATGAAATCTCCTACCCTGAGTTACATTTATTTCCCCACCCCCTTGAATTGGATGATAATTCCGCAGACACTGCAGTGGTCCACAGATTGCACGTGCCACATCCAGGGCTTTTGAGGATGGCAGACATGGAAATGGGACTGTGGAGGGCAGGGGAGTGGCCAGCAAGGTTTCCTAAGTGGTGTTTGTAAGGAGAGACAGTGGCAATAGGTATGTTTGCTGAGAGGAGTGCAGAAGGATATGGCTGTGTCTTTCAGGAGGCAGAGTATATGGATTGTTGTGAACTTATGGATACATTGGTTGCAGGTGTATGTAGAGCACTGTGCAGTGGTGGCACATCTTGGATTTGATCATGTTGATGCGCAGTGGTATGGAGTGTGCGGCATGAAGTGGGTGGACTTGCTTCTACTTTGCCACTTTGGTGATGCGCTATCATCCGGCCATTATTATTGTTCATAGTGAAGGGAACAGTTTAGGCCATGTTACTATAATCTCACTTTATTTTGCGATGAGGTAGGCATTTGGGAAAGTAATGGACATGTTTCCAAACTCCTGAGTGATATTTTTCTCACATTGTGCAGAGACAGATGTGGTTGTGCTCCAGTTCATTTGGTCTGCAAATGGAGAAAGTGAGGTCAATGTCAACATTACTGTTTGCAATTTTTTGAGAGATTTTGGCATGTCGTCCTTTCAAAATGAAAACATTACATTTCGTAGTACCAATATTTTTTGCAGAGATGGAATCCATTTTACTGATGCTGGCAATCAGCTTTTATTGTGAAATTTCGTAAATGCTTTGCGCCCCTTTTTTGCAACTACAGCAAGCATTTTGCAGTAGGTTTTTGCCCACTGTAAATCTTCCAAAAAACAGAAAAATTGCTCTTTTCCGAGCCACCACTTTCCCACGCATAAGAGTGAAATGTTTTTGATGGCACGACCACTGTCCACAGACTTTGAAGGCTGCGCAGGGGCATGCACAATTTTTTGGTTATTTCTATTTTTCAACTGTGAAAGGTGGCTCTGAAAAGAACAGTTTTTTGGGGTTGTTTTATGATTGTTTTGGTATTTCTATACAGGACACACAAGGAAGGGAAGTGAAGGGTGGGTGGTGAAGGGGCCCCAACCACAGGGATGAAGGGCAGGTGGAGAGAGGAAGATGTTGGTTGGGCCCCACTTAGGGGGCACTGTTCCTCGAAAGCACTTCATACACAATACAGTGTTAGCCTCAAAAGGCAAGGGTCCACCTCGTTCTGCATGGCCTGTTCAGGGATCTGCTGCCCCATAGGAGTGCCTCTTGTGGTGATGGGAGCAGATGTATTGGATGCAATATAGGAACTGAACTTGCTACCACCTTCAAAAGGGACACCCTCTGAACTGCTGCCTTGTGGTCAGACCTCGGGTGTCGCAGCATGGAGGTGGTCCTGTAGCTGTACAGCCCAGGCTTACCACGACTGATTGCTGCTTCGAACTTTGGTCGCACGCACCTTGGGTACCCCCAAAGGTGGTAAATAGCCTTCACACTCAAGACTCACACTGGTAGCTGATAGTGTGGACTTCCACTACCACCTCCTTTTCCTCTGCATCACCATGCCTGTTCTTCTCTCCAGGCCCTCTAGAAGATGGTGGTGGTGCTGAGGAGGCAGGAACAGCCATGGATGCCATAATGTGCAACAGGAATCCAGAAACAGCAATCCCAATCTCATTGATGTGCTCTGTCCTGTGTAGCCAAAAACAGAATGAGGAGCAGCAGTGGAGTGTGGCCTTTTATAGTGGTGTGGGTGAGCGCTCCGTTGACAGTTGTGCGCTCCATGGACACTTTGAACCCCAAGTTGGGCTCAAAGTTGCAAAAAGTCTCTAGATCACCCTTGCAGAGGCCCTAGACCATGTCCTTGTTGAAGTTTCAGCTTAAAACACACTTTTAAACTATTCAAGGGTGCAAACAGTGTCCGCGGATAGGCGTGACGCTCAGCGTGGATATGGTCACATGGTGACATCCGTGGATACGACGGCTGTCCATAGGACACCTACGAACAACTAGGCGCATACGCACATTGTGCAATACGACTGGGGTGGGATCCCCAAACTAATTAAAAGTGTGACGCATGCAGCGGACAGTTCCGGACATTCACGATGTCTACAGACTCCAAATGGGGCTTTTTAAAAAGAGAAAAAAACTACATGCACCCCCACCAACAGTATACACATATATATTTACACACAGAAATACACTACATTAGGAAAGGCAAGGGGTATCAGAATGGGTAACCTATATAGGGCAAATGGGAAATTGGGGTTTTCAAGAAGCTGTTCATCAGGGGAGGAAGGGATTGAGGTATCATCATAGCTTTGGTGATCAAAGGAATTTGGTGGGATGATTGGCTGGTATACATGTGGGGCAGTGGTATTTAATATTGTCCATTATATGACTTTCTACAGAAGTCTTCAACTGTGCAAAATTGGTGTTAAGCTGATCCATTATTGCAGAGAGACTTCTGAGTTCATATACAACATTTACATTTTGGGTCTGTCTGTGCCCACGTTCTTGCCATTTGCTGATAATTCCAGGCCAGTTTCTTCATTTGAACTATGTGTGGTTACAAAAATAAACATGTTTTAGTGACATGTTTAGAAATGTACATTACTTTTACTACTTTAAAAATTGGAAGTAACTCTAATGGTACACAATACGTAACTCATTTCATCATGGGGACATTTTCCTCTAACCACTCTAGGGTGCTTGCCATTTCTGTGGCCACCATGTTGGGGCAGAGTCAGTATGATGTAAAGGACATGGAGACAAATTAAGGGTATTGTGGTAAACTATGAAAGTCAGTGAAAATATTTATTTGTTAAAGGGGCGTTATGGTTATGAGTAAGATCGAAAACCCCCAGAATTTTGCCAGTTATGCTAAGCTAAGCAACCATAACGCGCACCAACACGTGCACTGCTAAGATGAACACCCAAGACATCAAAGATGACATCACAAATGTTATTGATGACATCACCGAAGATGTGAATTTAATTTATTTGGATGAATAGTCCCTGCAAGGGGTTTTGATTATGATGTTGGCAAAAAGATGTCTGAGGTGATAAATGGAATGTAATTTAGAACAGTACATTCTTTAATAGATGAAGTAGTTCATGAAATCTCCCGCAGTCGTCTTCCTAGTACAGGAAGCTAATCATGCAAAAACATAGGCACTGGCTGCAGGAAGTGCACCATAGAGGTACAATATTTATAATCTTGTACTGTTTCTGAGTTTTGAGTACTGTCAAATATTTAATATCTAGCTAATAATTCACACCTTACTACACACTTGTGCTACTACAAGCAATGCATACAAAGACCACAATGCATACACATCAGAGGCACACACAGGGAAACTAAAGTAAGTAAAAAAGAAGCAGTATCATCACAACTGTTAATAAATGTTTAGGTTATCTTCATGTACAGAAATGATTGGTGTGTTTGAGGCCTGCTCATTGCCCCACGTATATGCACCATAAACTGCAAAGAAGCTCTAAGGAAAGTACTGTAAGAACATATGAGAAGGGTAACGTCTACATATATAGTACCTTTTTGAATTTTAAGCGAACAAAACCACCTGGCTTAGAAAAAAGGGTTCAGACATGTGATGTTATCAGTGATGTCATCAATGGCTTTCATCCTTGATGTCCTGGGTGTTAGCAGTGCAGGGTGGTGGCTCGAGTTATGGTTGCTTAGTTTACCATAACTGTTAAAGGGATGTTATGGTTACAAGTCAAATCGAAAAAACATCAGAAATTCCCCAAAGTTTTTTCACTGAATAATGTATATAGATGCTGAATAATTAAGACCATCTATACTTTTTATGTACCTAAGTAGAATACTGGGATAATGGTCTTCCAGCAGGCCTGGCTATTCAGGAGATGTAGTTAGTTTTCCTGAGAAAATAACAGGTAAATTCCTTAATTTCCTTTGTTTTCTGATTACATTAAAGTAGACCGTATTCTGTACTGCTTCTCTTTCTGCTGGCTCACACAGCTCCCCGGCCCCTTAAAATTGTGTGAAACCTGGTGTCCTGCACTTCAACATGGGATATGGAGGTAAGCTCCTTCCTCCTGCCCGTTGGGCCCTGCAGGCTTGCGGACGTTGGCATCTCCATCTGTGCTTTCCCCTCACATCTCTTTGCCTGATGATTGTGGCAATACATCTATGGCTGAGGTCATGAAGGAACTAAAACGCTGACATGTGTTTCACCTACAAATTACTTTAATTCTCATTCTGACTGAACTGTGAGCCGCCATTCAATGATGGTGGCCTGCACACCAAGCACTGGAGTGCCTGGTTCTGTGCTCTGATTGGCTGGAGCTCCATACTTAACATCCATCTGTAAGCCGGCAGGCTTGACCGGCCTTCCTCCTAAGGCCCCTGTCTACTCAGGTATGCTTCCCACCCCCTCCTTGCCCTCTGCGTGGTGTGTGTGTGTGTGCCCCCACCCTCCTTTGAACCCCCGTGAGGCATGTGTGTCCCCTACCCCCATACCCCTGTGATGCATGTGTGCCCCCCCTGAATCCTGTGATGCGTGTGTGCACCCCCACCCTCCCTTAACCCCCATGATGCATGTGTGTGCCTCTTCCCACTCTCCCCCTCTCTGGACCCCATGCATGCATGTGCCCCCACCCCACCTTGCCCCCCCTGTGATGCGTTTGTGCCCCCACCCCCCTTTACCCCCGTGATGCATTGTGTATGCCCCCAATCCCCTCTGGTCCCCCGTGATGCAGGTGTGTGCCCCTACCCCCATGCCCCTGTGATGGGTGTGTGCCCGCCCCACTCTCCGCCCCTCTGGATCCTGTGATGCGTGTGTGTGCGCACCCCCACCCTCCCTTAACCCCATGATGCGTGTGTGTGTGCGCGTGCGCCCTCCCTTACGCCCCCCCTCATGATGTATGTATGCCCCCTCCCCGGCCCCCTGTGATGTGTGCGCCCCCACCCCTCTCTGGCCCCCTGTGATGTGTGCGCCCCCACCCCTCTCTGGCCCCCTGTGATGTGTGCGCCCCCACCCCTCTCTGGCCCCCTGTGATGTGTGCGCCCCCACCCCTCTCTGGCCCCCTGTGATGTGTGCGCCCCCACCCCTCTCTGGCCCCCTGTGATGTGTGCGCCCCCACCCCTCTCTGGCCCCCTGTGATGTGTGCGCCCCCACCCCTCTCTGGCCCCCTGTGATGTGTGCGCCCCCACCCCTCTCTGGCCCCCTGTGATGTGTGCGCCCCCACCCCTCTCTGGCCCCCTGTGATGTGTGCGCCCCCACCCCTCTCTGGCCCCCTGTGATGTGTGCGCCCCCACCCCTCTCTGGCCCCCTGTGATGTGTGCGCCCCCACCCCATTCCCTCTGGCCCCCTGTGATGTGTGCGCCCCCACCCCAATTCCCTCTGGCCCCCTGTGATGTGTGCGCCCCCACCCCAATTCCCTCTGGCCCCCCGTTTGTACCTCTGTGCCCCCCCTTTGCAAGAGGTGTCTGGATACGTTTTGTTCAACACCACCATTTTGTGGTCAATACTGTTTTTTTTTTACTTTTACTCATGGACTTGTGGTGCTTTATCCTTTCTCAACTTTCATTCTGGACTTTCACTGCATCTCGGACTCATGGTGGCACTTGTATTGTGTTGTGACCTTCCTTACCTTGAATCCTGGTTTGCATTTGATTGTTCACTTGTATCATTGTGTTATTTCTGACTCCTGCAATTGTACATTACTCTCTGGTCCCCCATGAAGACTGTGTGCCCCCCACCCACTCCCCTGGTGCCCTACAGTCTTCGGATGTCCGCCATTTGAATCCCTCTTCTGTCCCCATCCCCCTCTTCCCTTCACTTTATCCTTAGCACTTATGCAATTCAGAAATGTCACCTGACCTCTTTGATAGCTGCTTGTTTGTCCCCCCACCTCATTTGTTTCTCCTACCGCTCCCCTTCCAGCACTATCTGAAATGTCAGGCCTAGAACGATTGTCACTTGTTTTGTTCTTCTCCATCTCCCTTACTCCAACCCACTTACACCTCCCCTCCTCTTGTTTAATTCCGGCACTACCTCAATTGTTGTCAGGCATAGTAATGTAGCCGCTTGTCAGTCTCATTCCCTCCCACCCCCCATTTTCTATAGCACTTGCACTATCTGAAATGTCGCCAGGCTGATTATGATAGTTAATTTTTTCATTCTGATTGTTTCAAGGACTTGTCACTGTATCCTCCCATGTTCCCTCCCTGCCTTAAAGTGCTTTGAAACACATTGCGTATAAGCGCTACATAAATAGTCAATTCAATAGAAAACATTACTTTCCGTTTGCTAGTATACGCAGGAAAGAAGGCTATTCAAAATGTGTTAAGTTAAAACCTAGCTCTCTGGCACAAGTCACTATCATTACATATGTTTATTCAGCTGGATTAGAAACTTTTGGCCTTGTATAGAGACTTCTGAATGAGTTGTTGTGGCTGACAGTCCGTTCCTTACATCTTACTGTCACTTCCCCACCGGGCCCAGTGTGAGGGCCTTTAAGGAGCTAAAACCCTAAATGAAAACTTAATTTGCTGCCTTCTGTTTTGCACTCATGTGCAGAGGTCAGTAAACGTGTCCCGTGATCATCTTGATCTACTCTTTCCCTCTATTGCTTTTTCTAGGATTTTGCCTGAGAAGCCGCAATGTGTGGATGTTGGTATGCACTCATTCTCCAAAGAAGCATCAGTCTGACAAGCGAAAGGTTTACCAGCCAGACCTCTTTCAAAGCTGTTAACTGATCACAGGCACGTGGTTCCCTGCTTTCTGTTTGAGGGATGGGGAGTAGATAGGCTTGGGCATAGAGTTAAAGGTTGGCTTCCTGTAATGCACCCTCCATGATAAAAGCTGACAAATCGTTCATTGGATTTTGCATTAGGAAACTTCTGAAGCAGCATAGGTAATGCAGAAGAGTTTTCCCAGCTGAAGTCAAGGCCTCACCATATATTTTTAAATGTGCCCCCAAGGGACTCCCAAGCATCATCAGCGGACCCTGTCTTGGTTCCGAGTGCAAATTGTATACTATGCCTCTTGAATTGAGTTGGGAAACAAAATCGGAATTTAGGCACATGGGAAAGACTTTGCGCGCCTCAATTAGCGTATACTTTGATGGGAATGTGACAGTTGTGGCAGTGCTATTTGAATTTTGTCTTCACATTTAATGCAGATTTAAAATGTGTTTGTAGGGTGTTTTTGTTTTAAAGTTCGAACCATCTCAGTGTCTCATACCTGATGATGGGACATTCCTACTTCACAAAATACCCACACCTTAATGCCTCTACCCATATGATGTATTTGACCTTTTTGGAATTTATGTTGTCAAACAATTCCTAGTTTACATGCCCTTTGAATTCACGCTACCAAACAAACATTAAGTCTTGCTGCTGCAGCTAGGATTACTGCTTTTGCACTAGCTTTGAAAGGAGTTTTTAAATGTGCGGATCTAAAAATAGTGTGTTTGGAGGGTTCCGCAATCTTGACTCTCACTGTAGATGGGTTGGTGTAAATAAGCATGTTGATGTAAATGATAAGCTTCTCCCGCAAAGTATTCAAAGTCTGAGCCTTGTTCTTCTTACATTTAATGCAAAGCCTTTCCCGTTGGAATACTCTTCAATCTAATATAGCAAGTACAATATGAAAAATATAAATAAACAGTCGACTAACTGAGCATGCTAATTAAAGCTGCCTTAGCCGAAAGCTTGATACCACATAAATTTTCTTAACACTGACAATTTAAATACATCACGGTTTATTTCAAAACAAGCCAGAGACGTAGCTGCAGCCAGAGATGTAGCCGCTGTTCCCACAATATTGAGGCATGTTCCTCAGCCCATGGTCCTGCTTAAGATTCTCACAGGTTTCTTCGTGGCGGCATCTTCTCAAGCCTATATCAGCCATATTCTGCTATATAATTGACAGCAACAACACTAATTTGCTCCAGTTAGTATCTTCCCCTTATATCAAGAGTGGTGGAAAGCATGTCTGCTTCCCCAATGTCTGTGACAAACAATGGAAGCCTATCCTCTTTTTATGGTTGAGTTGAGGCTATCCATCAATTAATGAGGAGACCTGTCTGTATCCTGATTGGTTAGTTGTACAGGCATAGGGGAAGTAAAGATCTGAAGACCTGGGATAGCCATCTTGGATTCTGAATTAGTGCTTTGGATGGATGTTTTCCAATAGGTATCTTGTCTCCCCAACCCCTTGCCCTCTTAAAGATTGCAGAAATTTCCAAACAAAGTGACAGTTTTAATGCACAGGTTTTTGTATGAAAATAGGAAAAGAAAATTCCTTTTTGGTTTTTCATTAATGTTTGGATTAATCACTCTGCCAAGTCTACAGTTCGTACCTTGGTCCTCTAGTAAGAAAAGCAATCCTGCTGAGGGACCTGCTGTTGTGGTGTTACAGCAGAATTGGGCCTGTTAGTCCTAGGTGCAGTTTTCATCCTCCTCTAGGGCCTCCTGCAGGCGCAAGGAGAGAAAGACAAACAGAACAGACCACAGGATTCAATTATATGCAGTTTTCTTCCTTTCCTTGTCTTTTGATTGGATGCCTCTCCTACTTACCCCTGGAGCTCTAAGGCTGCGATGCCTCATGGGATTGGTTCTCCTCTGTGTCTGTGTGCACCCATCTTGTAATAAGCGTACCCCTGCTTCATGTATGAAAATGTGTAAAGATTTAACCTTTCTCTTTCCTGGTGACGTGGTGCTTCCCACTCTGATAAACATTTTGTTGGGGGATCTGCTCAAGTTACTGTAGGGTGGTGCTGTTTGCTGCTCTGTGATGTTCAGTGGTGCATTGGCTGAAGATATAGGGCCTGGTGCATGGGCAGAATGGGGTTCTCCCACAAAGGAGCTGGGAGGACTCTGGTGATCCAAACTGTCTTCACAGCCTCTGCACCATCCTGTAGTGCGTGTTTGTGCATTGGCGCCATGTTTTTTAGCTCATTTTTCAGTCAATAACGAGCCATTTATATACCTAATATAACTAAGGTGTGATGTGTAGTTGTGTCTATCCAAGTCCAATAACTAATTTTGCTAGGGGCCGCGAGGCGTAAGCATTGGTTCTCCTTGTGTGGCCAAGATAAAAGCAAAATGCATCTGTATACCGTTTTGAGGTGTAGCTGTAAGATATTGAGCTGTTGTGTGTAAGTCTCACTTCTTCCCCACACCCACCAGAAAAATGCTGGTCCTTTTCATTCTTTTTTCCTTCTGCTTTGACTCCCTCCAAGCAAACAACCTGCGGGCCGAGTGGGCGTATCATGGTTATGTACTTCCTGTTGTTCCTGGTCTAAGCGACGTCACCTGACCAGGTTTGCTGGGGTTCCTGGCCAGCTTTATGGGAGGTTTTACTTGTTGAGATCCTACTTGTATGAAAATCTTTGTCTCCTGAAAACTGCTTTTACTGTGTGTGAGTAAAAAAAATGGTTAGAGAGTTTCTGTGTTGTCCGTTAGTTTTATCCAGTAAGCTGCTCATGCAGTGTTAATGGCCCTGTGCCTGATACCAGCAGACTGCCCTCTCCTATATTGGGGGCTGACTTGGGATTTTGTAAAGTCTGTAATAGAACACTATAAATGTGTTTAAGGTTCTTATCTGCTCATCGTGGCCCTGTCAATTTTCCCCACCTGCTCATTACATCCAATACATCATTTTTTGATAAACCAAACCCAGACTTAATTTTCAAAATTAGTGATATGCGTGCCCTAGCCCACACTTAATTTTTGAGAATTCAGGACCAGGTTTTAGGGTTGAAAATATTGCATGCTGGGAGATATTTTGTGATCTGATATTTTTTGTGTGAAATGAGGGCAAGTGTTTTAGACTCCATTGGTTTGAAGTGGCGATAGGGTATGGTACGCCTTTGCCCCCTAGAGATTCTTGTGTGTATGATGTGTTCCAGAGCATGAGGAGGCAAGGGAGGGGAACAAGGGAGGATAAAACAACGATCTTACTAGGCCCAGTAACATTGAGAAAGCGCAAGCGCAAGTGCAGGATGGAGGGAAGAGGGAAAGTGCAAGGGAGAGATGAGGAGTGGAAAGTGCTGAGCAAGGGATAAAATAAAAACTGGTAATGCAGCCAGCGAGGAGGCAAGTACAAGGTTAAGGCACAGACAAGGGGTGTCTGATAAGTGCAGGTAAGGGGACTGCAGGGTTACAGATACAGACCCAAGTGCAAGTGTTGCCAGGAGGCAGTACAGGGGTGTGGCTGGGTGGGCAGGGACATGGGTCCGAAGATCAGAGGGAACTTCCCAAGATCACACTTGGGAAGTTGTCCTCAATTGAATCTTGTCAGTAAGTTTTAAGTTTCTCTTCATGCTTTATTGCTGATATTGTAATGCATTATCTAAGATGTGGTTTGCAAATGTTCTTCCCTGTGTTGATCATGCTTTAATCTGGGGAAAATTTAGGCCACTTACTCGGGACCTGCAGGGAATTGAAAGGAGTTCTAGGAAATCCTTCTTGTATCGCCAACACGGTACACTTCACAGAAGTAGTGCATACACTTTTGGCCCCAGTGTGCCTCCAACTTCATTAGCTAGGTTCATGTGTTAGGTGAATTCATCCCAGACTTGGGAGTGTGTTCATCAAGCACCTGAGTGTATGTCTCTCAGGAGACGTAGGGCTGAATGAGACAAAGTGTGTGTGCTACCTATGCTGTGGAAATAAAATATGTATGCGTGCATCCTTTACTGGATGGAGTATTGCAAAAATTGTGTAAAGCCTACTCAGTTGACCTGGTGGTGTTTCCAAGCAACACAATGTCTAATGTTCCTCTCTGCTACATTTTGATCCTAGACATACAAAACGTAGCAGGCTTGATATTTGACATTTTAGGTCAACATCATCATCATCATTGTAAGCAATCATCACCTTCACCATCTTCACAGTATCATTTTATCTTCAGAATTTGGTCACGTGTTTACCATGAAGACAAGAATAACCAACCCATACAGTCCTCTGCTCTGCTGACCTGTTTTTCACTGGTACAAAGGTCATTCTCTCACTCCACTATGATCGGTTGCTTGCTCTCAGCATACTGTTGCAGTTCTTGTAGGAGAAGCTGTGTATGCCGTAGTCTGCTGGCGTAGATTCATTTTGACGTATAACAGTTAACTGTCTAAAGGTATAGGCAGCTCTCCAACAACACTGAAAATATGTTTGAATTTCAGTGTAGATGGGGGCAGCTTAGAATGTTGATGGCTTCACAGACGAGCACGGCTGGCCACACAGACAGCAGTGACGAGAAGATAATCCAGCCAATATTGGTTATCCAAGCTAACATGTCACTCAAATCCACATTCATCATTTGTGTAGCATTGGGCTTGCTTCCATTAACTACTGTGTACTCCGGCCCAGGCACATTGAAGAATCAAGAAGCACAATTGTGTGAGAGAGAATTGAACCTGACACAGATGCAGTCTTTAAGAGGGAACTGACATATGACAGATCGCTACTTGTTGCTGGTGATTCTCAGCTGTCTGCCATTCACTCCCTACTCAGTTAAAATGTGTATAACTGCACAAGACTTTTTGGAAAGAATAATTGTTTACAAATTATAAGCAGCATCTTGATATCCTGCCCTCCTCTCCAGTTCGAAATGCAGCCACTTTCCGCTTAAAGCTGCCGGTGGCGGTAGAGCTGGGGGGGCGAAATCAATGGATGAGGTGTGACAAAGTCCCATACCTGCCCATTGGTCTGATGGTATGGGTGTGAGTGAACACCAGGTGGTGGAATGGGGAGGATTCCATGGCCAACTCCTTCAAACCATGTGAAGGCATGGGTGCACCACAGAATATATCAAAATGGTGATATCACTTTAAGGTATTTAGGGCAGAGTTACACACGCAAATGTAGAAATGGTGAAAATCAATTCCAAATGTATAAACAATTAGATGAAATACATAAAACATTCCATAAATCTTTCTCCAATTTCTAAAAAAAAAGTGTCATTTTATGTAGAATTGAATATTTAAAGGTTGAACATTTTGAGCCACACCATAAAAGTAAAATAAAACCAAGATTTCTGAAAATTTTCCTGAAGGATTTTCTAGTTGCATTTTGCGTTTGAAAGTTTTTAGGCTTTGTGTCGAGGAAAAATCTTCCATTCTTGATGTTCTGGACTAACATCTTTCCCAGAGGCTCACCAATTTTAACTGCTTTGGAGGCTATAGGAGGATTTCCAGCATCCTCCACCGGAGCCAAAACATGCAGCGATTCAGGCACATATTCCACTGAATCACAGGAATTACTTACACAACTCGGTTGCTCAGATTGTATGGGTGGAGACAAACATGATGAATTCAGCAGTAAAGAAATGGCTGGAAGTAAGTCGCAGAGGTGAGGTCCAGGTGTATTAGAGTTTTCAAATCCAAATCATTTGCTGAACGGATTTTGGGATCGAATTGAGCAGTATAATATACAAATAAAGCACATAATTCAGCACCACCAGAGCCTATTGAGCACTGCCATCCATTTCCATATCTGTTTGCTTAAGTGGAGTAGTGTGCCTCCTAAACTGACGAGCAGATATGAGGACAGAGAGGTATCATTGTTGTAACTTTTATCTTCTGAAGGAATTGGAGGAGCATTGTGACAGGTATCATTAGGAACGCCTGCTTGCCCTTAAAGCCCTCCCCAACCTGTACTTCAGCACATGGGTTGGAATCAATTGAGCTATCCTTTCCCACAGTATTAAACAAATACAGGATTTCTTTTTCCGTCTCTTCATTTTTAGACATCTGCCAAGCTTTGAAATCCCCACTGGCAGGATGTTGATGCCTGGGTCACTTCTGCTTGCCCTCAGAAACACCGGGACACTAAGGGCACAAGTGATTCTCAAATATCTGTTCATTTAGCGGTATATCACTCAACCGTGAGAGGCTTCTAAATGCATACATGAAACAACACACCTGGTGGCGAAACTCACCGAAGCTCTGCTGTCCTTATGTAGTCTGGGTCACCTTCGGTCCATGCCCATCTCCCACACTGCAAACAACACCTGCCATGCACTCCGCATGCGCTCCACACCAGCCAGGGTGTTTTGTAGAGAATTGGTGTCACCCTAGAAGCGGTCCGCACAGAAATGCACAGAAACAAAGTAGCGAGAGCGAGCGCGGGAGAGCATGGGCGAGCGGGAGAGCATGGGCGAGCGGGAGAGCATGGGCGAGCGGGAGAGCATGGGCGAGCGGGAGAGCATGGGCGAGCGGGAGAGCATGGGCGAGCGGGAGAGCATGGGCGAGCGGGAGAGCATGGGCGAGCGGGAGAGCATGCATGAGAGGGAGAGCATGCATGAGAGAGCAAGAGAGCGAAAGCATGAGATATTGAGCACGAGAGAGCGAGCAAGAGAGAGAGCGAGCATGGCATACAAGAGTGAGAGCATGAGAGAGCAAGAGAGATCGAGAGCATGAGAGTAAGAGCATGAAAGAGCATGAGAATGAAAGCAAGAGGGAGAAAGAGAGCATGAACAATAGAGAGCAAGATTGAGCGCGAGAGCCTGAGAAAGCAAGAGCATGAGAGAGCGAGAGATGGAGAGCATGAGAGAGAGCATGAGAGAGAGCATGAGAGGGAGCATGAGAGAGCAAGAGAACAAGCATGGGAGAGCAAGAGACAGCGAGAGCATGAGAGAACAAGAGCATGAGAGAGCAAGGGCATAAGAGAGAGCAAGCAAGCATGGGAGAGCGTGAGCATGATGAGAGCATGAACGAGAGCAAGAGCATGAGAGCAAGAGCATGATAGACAGCAAGAGCATGAGTGATTGAGCGAGAGCTAGATTGAGAGCATGAGAGAGAGCATGAGAGAGCATGGGAGGATGAGAGAGCTCATGCAAGAGAGAGCGAGAGCACGAGAGAGAGCACGAGAGAGAGCATGAGAGAGAGAGCATGAGGGAGCGAGAGCGAGCGAGAGCACGAGAGAGAGCGAGAGCACGAGAGCGAGAGCACGAGAGAGAGAGCACGAGAGAGAGAGAGCACGAGAGAACGAGAGAGAGAGAGAACATGAGAGCGAGAGAACATGAGAGGATGAGAGAGCTCATGCAAGAGAGAGTGAGAGCATGAGAGAGAGACCGAGCAAAAGAGAGTGGGAGCAAGCATGGGAGAGCAAGAGACAGCAAAAGCATGAGAGCAAGCATGGGATAGCGAGAGAGCGAGAACGTGAGGGATCGAGTACGAGAGAGCGAGCAAGAGAGCGAGAGAGCATGAGACAGCGAGAGAGGGAGAGCATGAGAGGGAGAGCATGAGAGGGAGAGCATGAGAGGGAGAGCATGAGAGGGAGAGCATGAGAGGGAGAGCATGAGAGGGAGAGCATGAGAGGGAGAGCATGAGAGGGAGCATGAGAGCATGAGAGCATGAGAGAGAATGAGAGCATGAGAGAGAATGAGAGCATGAGAGAGAGCGAGAGCATGAGAGTGAGAGCGAGAGCATGAGCAAGCATGGGAGAGCAAGCATGGGAGAGCATGAGAGCAAGAGCATGAGAGCGAGAGATAGCAAGCATGGGTGAGCATGAGAAAGTGAGCATGAGAGAGCAAGAGTGAGCGCAAGAGAGCATGAGTGCATGAGAGAGCGAGCAAGCATGGGAGAGCAAGAAGCAAGAGCATGAGAGCGAGGGGGAGAGCATGAGAGAGCTAGAGCGAGCGAGCGAGAGCATGCGAGAGAGCGAGCGAGAGCATGAGAGCGAGAGCATGAGAGAGCGAGAGCATGAGAGAGCGAGAGCATGAGAGAGCGAGAGCATGAGAGAGCGAGAGCATGAGAGAGCGAGAGCATGAGAGAGCGAGAGCATGAGAGCGAGCGCGAGTGCATGAGCGAGAGAGCGCGAGTGCATGAGCGAGAGAGCGCATGAGCGAGAGAGCGCATGAGCGCATGAGCGCATGAGCGCATGAGCGCATGAGAGCATGAGAGAGCGCAAGCAAGCATGGGTGAGCATGAGAAAGTGATCATGCAAGAGCGAGCATAAGAGAGCGAGCCAAAGCAAGAGAGTGAGAGCAAGAGAGCACGAGATACCAAGAGAGAGCAAGAGAGCATGAGTGCATGAGAGAGCGTGCAAGCACGGGAGAGCAAGAAGCGAGAGAGAGAGAGAATGAGAATGAGAGAGAGCGAGAGCATTAGAGAGCTAGAGAGAGCTAGAGCATTAGAGAGAGCTAGAGCATTAGAGAGAGCTAGAGCATTAGAGAGAGCTAGAGCATTAGAGAGAGCTAGAGCATTAGAGAGAGCTAGAACATGAGGGAGGGAGAGAGCGAGAGCATGAGACAGAGTGAGAGCATGAGAGAGCGCGAGCATGAGGGAGCATGAGAGAGAGAATGAGAGAGAATGAGAGAGAGAGCGCATGAGGGGGAGAGTGCAAGGGGGAGAGAGAACATGAGAGCATGAGAGAGAGAGCATGAGAGAGGGAGAGCATAAGAGAGCGAGAGCATGAGAGAGAGCGCGAGAGCATGAGCGAGAGCATGAGAGAGAGCGAAAGCATGAGAGCAGGAGAGAGAGCAGGAGAGAGAGCGCGAGAGCATGAGAGTTCGAGAGAGAGAGAGAGCGAGAGAGAGAGAGAGAGCGAGAGAGAGAGTGAGAGAGCGAGAGACTGGCCCAGCCCTCTCTACCTCAAGCCTTCCTCTCAACTCATGTTTCAAAGAGAATCTCCCCTTGACAAATCAGCCCATTAAATAGCACGTGATTTCCTTTGTGCCTTTTGACTGAGATTCAAACTGCAGCGCTGAAGAGAGAAATGTTAGATTCATCCGGTGATGTTTCCTCCTTTTTCATAAATGAACAATGGGGTGTAGAGAAGTATAGGGAATTACTTTTCCCTATTCTGAATTGCAACAAGGTAGCTCTGCATTTCATCAACAGTTTAGCAAAGGTCTGAATTTTAACTAGGGCCAAGGGTATGAGACTCATGTGTGTGCCTCAACTGTGTCTAATAGATGTCAGTATTATTACACAAAAAGTTCCAGCCATCCCATTTGAATTTGACCCTGCACAACATGTTTTATCATTTGCACTACACCACAGCAATGGACTAAATGCAATGGAAGTAAAATAACATACTAATTCTACTAACATTCCAGGACCCAATAACATATTCCCCTACTAATATTCAATGCAATTTAGGCAATTGCTTATGAGTGCAAAACATTGGTGCATAGGGGCAAAGCGGCACATTTAATAAGATGTAAAGATATTTGAACTGCGCAAAGCCAAATGGAAATGTAGAGTTAGATTTATTCTGCAGTCAATACTTCACAGGGTTAAGATGCAAGTTAATTTATTCAAACTGCCTCCATTGTTCATTCATGAACCATGGATGAATGTACCATTTTTCTCTTCAGCACTGCAGTTTGAATCTGTCAAAATCACAAAGGAAATTGCGTGCTTTTTAATGGGCTGTTTTGTCAGAGCGCAAGAGTGAAAGCGAGTGAGAGAGAGCAAGTGAGCATGAGAAAGCGTGCGAGCACGAGAGAGAGAGAGAGCGAGCGAGCAAGCAAAAGAGAGCGGGAGCAAGCATGGGATAGCGAGAGAGCGAAAGCATGAGAGATTGAGCACGAGAGAGCGAGCAAGAGTGAGTGAGCATGGCAGACGAGTGAGAGCATGAGAGAGCAAGAGAGAGTGAGCAAGAAGGAGCGAGAGATAGTGAGAGCATGAGAGAACGAGAGAGCATGAGATAACAAGAGAGCTCGAGATAGCAAGAGAGAGCAAGCATGGGAGAGCAAGAGACAGCGAGAGCATGAGAGAACAAGAGAGAACGAGAGAGCAAGGGCATAAGAGTGAGCAAGCAAGCATGGGAGGGCGTGAGCATGAGAGCGTGAGCAAGAGCATGAGCATTAGAGAGCTAGATTGAGAGCATGAGAGAGAGAGCGAGAGCATGAGAGAGAGAGCGAGAGCATGAGAGAGAGCGAGAGCTTGAGAGAGCGAGAGCATGAGGATGAGAGAGCGCATGCGAGGGAGAGAGCGAGATCATGAGAGAGAGACCGAGCAAAAGAGAGCGGGAGCAAGCATGGGAGAGCAAGAGACAGCGAAAGCATGAGAGAGCAAGCATGGGATAGCGAGAGAGCGAGAGCATGAGGGATCGAGCATGAGAGAGCGAGCAAGAGAGGGAGAGCATGAGAGAGAGAGCATGAGAGAGAGCGAGAGCATGAGAGAGAGCGAGAGCATGAGAGAGAGCGAGAGCATGAGAGAGAGCGAGAGCATGAGAGAGAGCGAGAGCATGAGAGAGAGCGAGAGCATGAGAGAGAGCGAGAGCATGAGAGAGAGCGAGAGCATGAGAGAGAGCGAGAGCATGAGAGAGGGCAAGAGCATGAGAGAGGGCAAGAGCATGAGAGAGGGCAAGAGCATGAGAGAGAGATAACGAGAGCATGAGAGAGAGCACGAGAGCGAGAGCATCAGAGAGAGCATGAGAGCACAAGAGCAAGAGAGATAGCGAGAGAGCGAGAGCATGAGCAAGCATGGGAGAGCATGAGAGCGAGATCATGAGAGAGAGCGCAAGAGAGTGAGAGATAGCAAGAGAGCGAGAGCATGAGCAAGCATGGGAGAGCAAGCATGGGTGAGCATGAGAAAGTGAGCATGAGAGAGCAAGAGTGAGCATAAGAGAGCGAGCCAAAGCAAGAGAGTGAGAGCAAGAGAGAGCAAGAGATCACGAGAGCATGAGTGCATGAGAGAGCGAGCAAGCATGGGAGAGCAAGAAGCAAGAGAGGGGGAGAGAATGAGAGAGCGAGAGCATGAGAGAGCGAGAGCATGAGAGAGGGAGCATGAGAGAGAGAGAGAGCATGAGAGAGAGCACGAGAGCATGAGAGAGAGCGCGAGAGCATGAGAGAGCACGAGAGCATGAGAGAGAGAGCGCGAGAGCGAGAGCGAGAGCATGAGAGATAGAGAATGAGAGAGAGAGCAAGAAAGAGCGAGAGCATGAGAGCGAGAGACAACATAGTGAGAGGATGAGAGAGCATGAGAGAGCGAGGGCATAATAGCGAGAGCGAGCAAGCATGGGTGAGCATGAGAAAGTGATCATGAGAGAGCAAGAGCGAGCATAAGAGAGCGAGCCAAAGCAAGAGAGTGAGCAAGAGAGCACGAGATACCAAGAGAGCATGAGTGCATGAGAGAGCGAGCAAGCATGGGAGAGCAAGACGAGAGAGAGAGAGAGAGAGAGAGAATGAATGAGAGTGAGAATGAGAGAGAGCGAGAGCATTAGAGAGAGCTTGAGCGAGCAAGAGCATTAGAGAGCGAGAGCGAGAGCGCGAAGTGAGCAAGAGAGAGAGAGAGAGCGCATGAGGAGGGAGAGCATGAGAGAGCAGGGGAGAGAGAGAGAGAGAGCGCATGAGGAGGGAGAGCATGAGAGAACAGGGGAGAGAGAGAAAAAGAACATGCAAGAGTGAGACAGCAAAAGCAAGTGAGAGAGAACGAGAGAGAGAGACTGATTGAGAAAGTGAGCATGCGAGCACGAGAGATCGAGTGACAGCGAGCAAGAGAGCGGGAGAAAGAGCAAGCAAGAGAGAACATGAGCATGAGTGAGAGCACACAAGCAAGTGAGAGCGAGAGCATGAGAGAGAGCGCACAAGCAAGTGAGAGCGAGAGAGAATGAGTGAGAGCGCACGAGCAAGTGAGAGCGAGAGAGAATGAGTGAGCGCACAAGCAAGTGAGAGAGCGAGAGAGTGAGAGAATGAGCGAGAGTAAGAGAGCACGAGAGAAAGCGCAAGAGATCGAGTGAGAAGGAGCACAGGCGGGAGAGCAAGAGACAGCAAGAGAGCGAGCATGAGGGAGCTAGAGAGAGCGAGCATGTGAGAGCAAGCGCGCTAGAGAGCGAGCATGAGTGCGAGAGAGATGGTGAAAGAGCGAGCAAGCACAAAAGAGCAAGCGAGAGAGAGCACAAGAGGGAGCATGCAAGAGCATGTGAGTGGGAGCGAGAGCATGAGAGCGAGAGGATGAGTGAGAGCATGAGAGAGTGCAAGAGCATGAGAGCGAGCGTGAGAGAGCGCATGAGAGTGCTTGAGAGAGAGTGCATGAGCGAGCAAGCACGAGAGAGAACGCGAGTGAGCGGCCAAGACCGAGTTCGAGAGAGAATGAGATTGAGAGAGCGAGAAAGAGAGAGGGAAGAGAGCGAGAGCATGAGAGATTGAGAGAGAACAAGAGCGAGAGACTGACCCAGCCCTCTCTACCTCAAGCCTTCCTCTCAAACTCATGTGCCATTCAAAGAGAAACTCCCCTTGACAAATCAGCCCATTAAATAGCTTGTGATTTCCTTTGTGCCTTTGACTGAGATTCAAACTGCAGCGCTGAAGAGAGAAATGTTAGATTCATCCGGTGATGTTTCCTCCTTTTTCATAAATGAACAATGGGGTGTAGAGAAGTATAGGGAAATACTTTTCCCTATTCTGAATTGCAACAAGGTAGCGCTGCATTTCATCATCCACAGTTTAGCAAAGGTCTGAATTTTAACTAGGGCCAAGGGTGTGAAACTCATGTGTGTGTCTCAACTGTGTCTAATAGATGTCAGTATTATTACGCAAAATGCTCCAGCCATCCAATTTGAATTTGACCCTGCACAACATGTTTTATCATTTGCACTACACCACAGCAATGGACTAAATGCAATGGAAGTAAAATAACATACTAATTCTACTAACATTCCAGGACCCAATAACATATTCCCCTACTAATATTCAATGCAATTTAGGCCATTGCTTATGAGTGCAAAACATTGGTGCATAGGGGCAAAGCGGCACATTTAATAAGATGTAAAGATATTTTAACTGCGCCAAGCCAAATGGAAATGTAGAGTTAGATTTATTCTGCAGTCAATACTTCACAGGGTTAAGATGCAAGTTGATTTAAAACTGCCTCCATTGTTCATTCATGAACCATGGATGAATGTACCATTTTTCACTTCAGCACTGCAGTTTGAATCTATCAAAATCACAAAGGAAATTGCGTGCTATTTAATGGGCTGTTTTGTCAGAGCGCAAGAGTGAAAGCGAGCGAGAGTGAGCATGAGAAAGCGTGCGAGCACGAGAGAGAGAGAGAGAGCAAGCATGGGATAGCGAGAGAGCGAAAGCATGAGAGATTGAGCACGAGAGAGCAAGCAAGAGAGAGCGAGCATGGCAGACAAGAGTGAGAGCATGAGCGAGCAAGAGAGATCGAGAGCATGAGCAGAAGAGTAAGAGCATGAGAATGAAAGCAAGAGGGAGAAAGAGAGCATGAACAATAGAGAGCAAGATTGAGCATGAGCGAGAGCCTGAGAAAGCAAGAGCATGAGAGAGCATGAGAGAGTGAGAGCATGAGAGAGTGAGAGCATGAGAGAGTGAGAGCATGAGAGAGCGAGAGCATGAGAAAGCGAGAGCATGAGAAAGCGGCAAGAAAGAGCGAGAGATAGTGAGCATGAGAGAACGAGAGCATGAGATAACAAGAGAGCATGAGATAGCAAGAGAGCAAGCATGGGAGAGCAAGAGACAGCGAGAGCATGAGAGAACAAGAGAGACCAAGAGAGCATGAGAGAGCAAGGGCATAAGAGAGAGCAAGCAAGCATGGGAGAGCCTGAGCATGAACAAGAGACATGAGCATGAGAGAGCAAGAGCATGAGAGACAGCAAGAGCGAGCAAGAGCATGAGAGTGATTGAGCGAGAGCATTAGAGTGAGCTAGATTGAGAGCATGAGAGCGAGCATGAGAGAGAGCGAGCATGAGAGAGAGCGACAGCACAAGAGCGAGAGAGCACAAGAGCGAGAGAGCACAAGAGCGAGAGAGCACAAGAGCGAGAGAGCATGAGAGAGCGAGCGAGAGCATGAGAGGATGCGAGAGCGCATGCGAGAGAGTGAGAGCATGAGCGAGATCATGAGAGCGAGAGCAAGCATGGGAGAGCGAGCAAGAGAGAGAGCGAGAGAGAGCATGAGAGAGAGAGCATGAGAGAGGGAGAGCATGAGAGGGAGCATGAGAGGGAGGGAGAGCATAAGAGGGAGGGAGAGCATGAGGGAGCGAGAGCATGAGAGAGAGCACGAGAGCATGAGAGAGAGCACGAGAGCATGAGAGAGAGCGCAAGAGCAAGAAAGAGCGAGAGAGCGAGAGCATAAGCAAGCATGGGAGAGCATGAGAGCGAGAGCATAAGCAAGCATGGGAGAGCATGAGAGCGAGAGCATGAGAGCGAGAGATAGCAAGCATGAGAGAGCAAGAGTGAGCATAAGAGAGCGAGCCAAAGCAAGAGAGTGAGAGCAAGAGAGAGCAAGAGAGCACGAGAGCATGAGAGAGCGAGCAAGCATGGGAGAGCAAGAAGCAAGAGCATGAGAGGGGGAGAGCATGAGAGAGCGAGAGCATGAGTGAGAGAACAAGAGCATTAGAGAGCTAGAGCGAGAGCATGCGAGAGAGAGAGATCGCGTGAATGCGAGAGCGCGTGAATGCGAGAGAAAGAGAGCACATGAGAGAGAGCGAGAGTGCGAGAGCGCGAGAGCATGAGAGAGAGAGAGAGCGCAAGAGCATGAGAGAGAGAGAGAGCGCCAGAGCATGAGGGAGAGAGCGCGAGAGCATGAGAGGGAGAGCGCGAGAGCATGAGAGAGAGCAAGAAAGAGCGAGAGATAGTGAGAGCATGAAAGAGCAAGCATGGGAGAGCATGAGAGCGAGAGGATGAGAGAGCAAGAGCGAGCCAAAGCAAGAGAGTGAGAGCAAGCGAGCACAAGATACCAAGAGAGAGCATGAGTGCATGAGAGAGCGAGCAAGCATGGGAGAGCAAGAAGAGAGAGAGTGAGAGTGAGAGTGAGAATGAGAGAGCGAGAGCATTAGAGAGAGCGAGAGCATGAGAGAGAGAGAGAGAGCATGAGAGAGAGAGAGAGCGAGAGCATGAGAGAGAGCGAGCATGAGAGAGAGATAGCACGAGAGCATGAGAGACAGAGAGAGAGCGAGAGCATGAGACAGAATGAGAGCATGAGAGAGCGCGAGCATGAGGGGGAGAGCGCAAGGGAGCGAGAGCATGAGAGAGCTCGAGAGCATGAGAGAGAGAGAGCATGAGAGAGGGAGAGCATGAGAGCGAGCGAGCATGAGAGAGTGGGAGCAAGCATGGGAGAGCAAGAGACAGCGAAAGCATGAGAGAGCAAGCATGGGATAGCGAGCAAGAGACAGCGAAAGCACGAGAGAGCAAGCATGGGATAGCGAGCAAGAGAGAGCGAGCATGGCAGACGAGAGCGAAAGCATGAGAGATTGAGCACGAGAGCGAGAGCGAGCAAGAGAGCGAGCATGGCAGACAAGAGTGAGAGCATGAGAGAGCAAGAGAGATAGAGAGCATGAGTGTGAGGGAGCGAGAGAGAGCGAGAGCAGAAGAGTAAGAGCATGAAAGAGCATGAGAATGAAAGCAAGAGGGAGAAAGAGAGCATGAACAATAGAGAGCAAGATTGAGCGCGAGAGCCTGAGAAAGCAAGAGCATGAGAGCAAGAGATGGAGAGCATGAGTGAGAGCATGAGAAAGTGAGAGCAAGAAAGAGCGAGAGATAGTGAGAGCATGAGAGAACGAGAGAGCATGAGATAACAAGAGAGAGCAAGCATGGGAGAGCGTGAGCATGAGAGCATGAACGAGAGCAAGAGCATGAGAGCAAGAGCATGAGAGACAGCAAGAGCGAGCAAGAGCATGAGAGCGATTGAGCGAGAGCATTAGAGAGAGCTAGATTGAGAGCATGAGAGAGAGCGAGAGAGAGCACGAGAGAACATGAGAGAGAGAGCGAGAGAACATGAGAGAGCGAGAGGAGAGAGCTCATGCGAGAGAGAGAGAGCATGAGAGAGAGACTGAGCAAAAGAGAGCGGGAGCAAGCATGGGAGAGCAAGAGACAGCAAAAGCATGAGAGCAAGCATGGGATAGCGAGAGAGCGAGAACATGAGGAATCGAGCACGAGAGAGCGAGCGAGAGAGCATGAGAGGGCATGAGAGAGGGGGAGAGCATGAGAGAGGGAGTGAGAGCATGAGAGAGAGAGAGCATGAGAGAGCAAGAGAGCACGAGAGCATGAGTGCATGAGAGAGCGAGCAAGCATGGGAGAGCAAGCAGCAAGAGCATGAGAGAGCGAGAGAGGGGGAGAGAATGAGAGAATGAGAGAGAGAGCATGAGAGCGAGAGAGAGCGAGAGCATGAGAGAGAGAGCAAGAGCATGAGCGAGAGAGCGAGAGCATGAGAGAGAGAGCATGAGAGCATGAGAGAGAGCGAGAGCATGAGAGCATGAGAGAGACCACGAGAGCATGAGAGAGAGAGCAAGAAAGAGCAAGCATGGGATAGCATGAGCGAGAGCATGAGAGCGAGAGACAGAGAGAGAGCGAGAGGATAAGAGAGCGAGGGCATAAGAGCAAGAGCAAGCAAGCATGGGTGAGCATGAGAAAGTGATCATGAGAGAGCAAGAGCGAGCATAAGAGATCGAGCCAAAGCAAGAGAGTGAGAGCAAGAGAGCACAAGATACCAAGAGAGTGCATGAGAGCGCGAGCAAGCACGGGAGAGCAAGAAGAGAGAGAGAGAGAGAATGAGAGCGAGAGCATTAGAGCGAGCAAGAGCATTAGAAAGAGCTAGAGCATTAGAGAGAGCGAGAGCATGAGACAGAGAGTGAGCATGAGAGAGAGCGCGAGCATGAGAGAGAGAGAAAGAGAGAATGAGAGAGCATGAGAGAGAGCGCGAGAGCGAGCATGAGAGAGGGAGAGCATAAGAGCGAGAGCATGAGCGCGAGCATGAGAGCATGAGAGAGAGCATGCGAGCGAGAGCATGAGAGAGAGAGAGCATGAGAGTTCGAGAGAGAGAGAGAGCGAGAGCATGAGTTCATGAGAGAAAGAGAGCGAGAGCATGAGAGAGATTGAGAGAGAGAGAGCAAGCATGGGAGAGCAAGATACAGCGAGAGCATGAGAGAGCAAGAGAGACCGAGAGCATGAGAGAGCAAGGGAATAAGAGAGAGCAAGCAAGCATGGGAGAGCGTGAGCATGAGAGCATGAACAAGAGACATGAGCATGAGAGAGCAAGAGCATGAGAGACAGCAAGAGCGAGCAAGAGCATGAGTGATTGAGCGAGAGCATTAGAGTGAGCTAGATTGAGAGCATGAGAGAGAGAGCGAGAGCATGAGAGAGAGAGCGAGAGCATGAGAGAGAGCGAGCATGAGAGAGAGAGCGAGAGCACAAGAGCGAGAGAGCATGAGAGGGAGGGAGAGCATGAGAGAGAGAGAGAGCATGAGAGGGAGGGAGAGCATGGGAGGGAGGGAGAGCATGGGAGGGAGAGCATGAGAGCGAGAGCATGAGAGAGAGCGAGTGCATGAGAGAGAGAACGAGAGCATGAGAGAGAGAGCGCAAGAGCAAGAAAGAGCACGAGAGCGAGAGATAGCGAGAGAGCGAGAGCATGAGCAAGCATGGGAGAGCATGAGAGCGAGAGATAGCAAGCATGGGTGAGCATGAGAGAGCAAGAATGAGCATAAGAGAGCGAGCCAAAGCAAGAGAGCATGAGTGCATGAGAGCATGAGTGCATGAGAGCATGAGTGCATGATAGAGCGACCAAGCATGGGAGAGCAAGAAGCAAGAGCGGGAGAGTGAGAGCATGAGAGAGAATAAGAGAGCGAGAGCATGAGAGAGAGAACAAGAGCATTAGAGAGCGAGAGCATGCACGAGAATGCGAGCGAGAGCGCGCGCGAGAGAGCGCGCGAGAGCATGAGAGAGCGCGCGAGAGCATGAGAGAGCGAGAGATAGTGAGAGCATGAAAGAGCAAGCATGGGATAGCATGAGAGCGAGAGCATGAGAGCGAGAGGATGAGAGAGCATGAGAGAGCAAGGGCATAAGAGCGAGAGCAAGCAAGCATGGGTGAGCATGAGAAAGTGATCATGAGAGAAAGAGCGAGCGCAAGAGAGTGAGAGCAAGAGAGCATGAGATACCAAGAGAGAGCAAGAGTGCATGAGAGAGCGAGAAAGCATGGGAGAGCAAGAAGAGAGAGAGAGATAATGAGAGTGAGAATGAGAGAGCGAGAGCATTAGAGCTAGAGTGAGCGAGCGAGAGCTAGAGCATGAGAGAGAGAGAGAGAGAATGAGAGAGAGAGCGAGCATGAGGGGGAGAGTGCAAGGGGGCGAGAGAACGCAAGAGCATGAGAGGAAGAGCATAAGAGACCGAGCGAGCATGAGAGAGAGAGTGGGAGCAAGCATGGGAGAGCAAGAGACAGCGAAAGCATGAGAGCAAGCATGGGATAGCGAGCAAGAGAGAGCGAGCATGGCAGACGAGAGCGAAAGCATGAGAGATTGAGCACGAGAGCGAGAGCGAGCAAGAGAGCGAGCAAGAGAGATAGAGAGCATGAGAGTGTGAGGGAGCGAGAGAGAGCGAGAGCAGAAGAGTAAGAGCATGAAAGAGCATGAGAATGAAAGCAAGAGGGAGAAAGAGCATGAACAATAGAGAGCAAGATTGAGCGCGAGAGCCTGAGAAAGCAAGAGCATGAGAGAGAGCATGAGAGTGAGAGCATGAGAGAGTGAGAGCATGAGAAAGTGAGCAAGAAAGAGCGAGAGATAGTGAGAGCATGAGAGAACGAGAGAGCATGAGATAACAAGAGAGAACAAGAGAGCATGAGAGAGCAAGGGCATAAGAGTGAGAGCAAGCAAGCATGGGAGAGCATGAGAGCATGAACGAGAGCAAGAGCATGAGAGACAGCAAGAGCATGAGAGAGATTGAGCGAGAGCATTAGAGAGAGCTAGATTGAGAGCATGAGAGAGCGCATGAGAGAGAGAGAGAATGAGAGGGAGCGAGAGCATGAACGAGAGAGTGCGAGAGAGCGCAAGAGCATGAGTGAGGGAGCATGAGAGAGAAAGAGCGCGGGAGAGAAAGAGTGCGAGAGCATGAGAGAGAGAGTGAGAGCATGAGAGAGAGAGTGAGAGCATGAGAGAGAGCGACAGCAAAAGCAAGTGAGAGAGAACGAGAGAGAGAGAAAGCAAGTGAGTGAGAGCGCAAAGACTGATTGAGAAAGTGAGCATGCGAGCACGAGAGATCGAGTGACAGCGAGCAAGAGAGCGGGAGAAAGAGCAAGCAAGAGAGAACATGAGCATGAGTGAGAGCACACAAGCAAGTGAGAGCGAGAGAGCATGAGAGTGAGAGCGCACAAGCAAGTGAGAGAGCGCCAGAGTTCGAGAGAGAGAGCGAGAGCATGAGAGAAAGAGAGAGGGAAGAGAGCATGAGAGAGATTGAGAGAGAGGGAGCAAGAGTGAGAGAGCGAGAGACTGGCCCAGCCCTCTCTACCTCAAGCCTTCCTCTCAACTCATGTGTCAAAGAGAAACTCCCCTTGACAAATCAGCCCATTAAATAGCACGTGATTTCCTTTGTGCCTTTTGACTGAGATTCAAACTGCAGCGCTGAAGAGAGAAATGTTAGATTCATCCGGTGATGTTTCCTCCTTTTTCATAAATGAACAATGGGGTGTAGAGAAGTATAGGGAAATATTTTCCCTATTCTGAATTGCAACAAGGTAGCTCTGCATTTCATCATCCACAGTTTAGCAAAGGTCTGAATTTTAACTAGGGCCAAGGGTATGAGACTCATGTGTGTGCCTCAACTGTGTCTAATAGATGTCAGTATTATTACGCAAAAAGCTCCAGCCATCTCATTTGAATTTGACCCTGCACAACATGTTTTATCATTTGCACTACACGACAGCAATGGACTAAATGCAATGGAAGTAAAATAACATACTAATCCTACTAACATTCCAGGACCCAATAACATATTCCCCTACTAATATTCAATGCAATTTAGGCCATTGCTTACGAGTGCAAAACATTGGTGCATAGGGGCAAAGCGGCACATTTAATAAGATGTAAAGATATTTGCACTGTGCAAAGCCAAATGGAAATGTAGAGTTAGATTTATTCTGCAGTCAATACTTCACAGGGTTAAGATGCAAGTTGATTTATTCAAACTGCCTCCATTGTTCATTCATGAACCATGGATGAATGTACCATTTTTCTCTTCAGCACTGCAGTTTGAATCTCTGTCAAAATCACAAAGGAATATGCGTGCTATTTAATGGGCTGTTTTGTCAGAGCGCAAGAGTGAAAGCAAGCGAGAGAGAGCAAGTGAGCATGAGAAAGCGTGCGAGCACGAGAGAGGGAGAGCGAGCGAGCAAAAGAGCGGGAGCAAGCATGGGAGAGCAAGAGAGCAAAAGCATGAGAGATTGAGCACGAGAGAGCGAGCAAGAGAGTGAGTGAGCATGGCAGACGAGTGAGAGCATGAGAGAGCAAGAGAGATTGAGAGTGTGAGAGAGCGAGAGAGAGCGATAGCAGAAGAGTAAGAGCATGAAAGAGCATGAGAATGAAAGCAAGAGGGAGAAAGAAAGCATGAACAATAGAGAGCAAGATTGAGCATGAGAGAGCGAGAGATAGAGAGCATGAGAGAGTGAGAGCATGAGAGAGTGAGAGCATGAGAAAGCGGCAAGAAAGAGCATGAGATAACAAGAGAGCATGAGATAGCGAGAGAGAGCAAGCATGGGAGAGCAAGAGACAGCGAGAGCATGAGAGAACAAGAGAGACCAAGAGAATATTAGAGAGCAAGGGCATAAGAGTGAGAGCAAGCAAGCATGGGAGAGCGTGAGCATGAGATTGCAAGAGCATGAGAGACAGCAAGAGCGAGCAAGAGCATGAGAGTGATTGAGCGAGAGCATTAGAGTGAGCTAGATTGAGAGCATGAGAGAGAGCGAGAGCATGAGGGAGAGCGAGAGCATGAGAGAGAGAGCGAGCATGAGAGAGAGTTTATGAGAGAGCGCTTGAGAGAAAGCGAGCGCATGAGAGCGAGCGAGAGCACAAGAGCGAGAGCACAAGAGCGAGAGAGCATGAGAGAGCGAGAGAGCGAGCGAGAGCATGAGAGGATGCGAGAGCGCATGCGAGAGAGAGAGCATGAGCGAGATCATGAGAGAGAGACTGAGCAAAAGAGAGCAGGAGCAAGCATGGGAGAGCAAGAGACAGCGAAAGCATGAGAGCAAGCATGGGATAGCGAGAGAGCGAGAGCATGAGGGATCGAGCACGAGAGAGCGAGCATGAGGGAGGGAGAGCATGAGAGCAAGAGCATGAGAGGGAGGGAGAGCACGGGAGGGAGAACATGAGAGGGAGCGAGAGCATGAGAGAGAGAGCGAGAGCATGAGAGAGGGAGCGAGAGCATGAGAGAGAGAGCATAAGCAAGCATGGGAGAGCATGAGAGCGAGAGATAGCAAGCATGGGTGAGCATGAGAAAGTGAGCATGAGAGAGCAAGAGTGAGCATAAGAGAGCGAGCCAAAGCAAGAGAGTGAGAGCAAGAGAGAGCACGAGAGCATGAGTGCATGAGGAAGCGAGCAAGCATGGGAGAGTAAGAAGCAAGAGCATGAGAGGGGGAGAGCATGAGAGAGAATGCGAGCGAGAGCATGAGAGTGAGAGAACAAGAGCATTAGAGAGCTAGAGTGAGAGAGCGAGAGCATGCGAGAGAGAGAGAGAGAGAGAGCGTGAGAATGCGAGAGAGAGCGTGAGAATGCGAGAGAGAGAGCGAGAGCGCATGAGAGAGAGAGCGCGAGAGCATGAGAGAGAGAGCATGAGAGAGAGAGAGCGCGAGAGATAGTGAGAGCATGAAAGAGCAAGCATGGGATAGCATGAGAGCGAGAGGATGAGAGCATGAGAGAGCGAGGGCATAATAGCGAGAGCAAGCAAGCGTGAGCATGAGAAAGTGATCATGAGAGAGCAAGAGCGAGCATAAGAGAGCAAGAAGAGAGAGAGAGAGAGAATGAGAGTGAGAGCATTAGAGAGAGCTAGAGCATGAGAGAGAGAGAGCGAGAGCATGCGAGAGAGCGATAGCGCGAGAGCATATGAGAGAGCATGAGAGACAGAGAGAGAGAGCGCGAGCATGAAGGGGAGAGCGCAAGGGGGCGAGAACTCGAGAGCATGAGAGAGAGCTCGAGAGCATGAGAGAGGGAGAGCATAAGAGCGAGCAAGCATGAGAGAGAGAGAGTGGGAGCAAGCATGGGAGAGCAAGAGACAGCGAAAGCATGAGAGACCAAGCATGGGATAGCGAGCAAGAGACAGCAAAAGCATGAGAGAGCAAGCATGGGATAGCGAGCAAGAGAGAGCGAGCATGGCGGACAAGAAGCATGAGAGAGCAAGAGAGCAAGATAGATCGAGAGCATGAGAGTGTGAGGGAGCGAGAGAGAGCGAGAGCAGAAGAGTAAGAGCATGAAAGAGCATGAGAATGAAAGCAAGAGGGAGAAAGAGAGGATGAACAATAGAGAGCAAGATTGAGCGCGAGAGCCTGAGAAAGGGAGAGCATGAGAGAGAGCATGAGAGAACGAGAGAGCATGAGATAACAAGAGAGAGCAAGCATGGGAGAGCAAGAGACAGCGAGAGCATGAGAGAACAAGAGAGAACAAGAGAGCATGAGAGAGCAAGGGCATAAGAGTGAGAGCAAGCAAGCATGGGAGAGCGTGAGCATGAGAGCATGAACGAGAGCAAGAGCATGAGTGATTGAGCGAGAGCATTAGAGAGAGCTAGATTGAGAGCATGAGAGAGAGAGAGCGAGAGCATGAGAGAGAGTGAGAGCATGAGAGGGAGCGAGAGAATGAGAGGGAGCGAGAGCATGAGAGGGAGCGAGAGAGAGCACGAGAGAGAGAGCGAGCACGAGAGAGAGCGCGAGCACGAGAGAGAGCGAGAGAACATGAGAGAGAGCGAGAGAACATGAGAACATGAGAGCGAGAGAACATGAGAGAGCTCATGCAAGAGAGAGTGAGAGCATGAGAGAGAGACCGAGCAAAAGAGAGTGGGAGCAAGCATGGGAGAGCAAGAGACAGCGAAAGCATGAGAGAGCAAGCATGGGATAGCGAGAGAGCGAGAACATGAGGGATCGAGTACGAGAAAGCGAGCAAGAGAGAGAGCGAGAGAGAGAGCATGAGACAGCGAGAGAGGGAGAGCATGAGAGAGAGAGCATGAGAGAGGGAGGGCGAGCATGAGAGAGAGAGCATGAGAGAGGGAGCGAGAGCATGAGAGAGAGAGCATGAAAGAGAGCGAGAGCATGAGAGAGAGAGCATGAGAGGGAGCGCAAGAGAGAGAGAGCGAGAGCATGAGCAAGCATGGGAGAGCAAGCATGGGAGAGCAAGACGAGAGAGAGAGAGAGAATGAGTGAGAATGAGAGAGAGAGAGAGAGAGAGCGAGAGCATTAGAGAGCTTGAGCGAGCGAGAGCATTAGAGAGAGCTAGAGCATGAGAGAGAGAGAGCATGCGAGAGAGCGAGAGCGAGCATGAGAGAGAGATAGCGCGAGAGCATGAGAGAGAGAGAGAGAGAGAGCATGAGGGGGAGAGCGCAAGGGGGAGAGAGAACGCGAGAGCATGAGAGAGAGCTTGAGAGCATGAGAGGGAGAGCATAAGAGCGAGAGCATGAGCGAGAGCATGAGCGAGAGTGAGAGAAAGAGAGAGCGAAAGCATGAGGGAGATGAGAGCAGGGGAGGGAGAGAGAGAGAGAGAGAGCGAGAGCATGAGAGAGAGAAAAAGAACATGCAAGAGTGAGACAGCAAAAGCAAGTGAGAGAGAACGAGAGAGAGAGAGAGAGAGACTGATTGAGAAAGTGAGCATGCGAGCACGAGAGATCGAGTGACAGCGAGCAAGAGAGCGGGAGAAAGAGCAAGCAAGAGAGAACATGAGCATGAGTGAGAGCGCACAAGCAAGTGAGAGCGAGAGCATGAGAGTGAGAGCGCACAAGCAAGTGAGAGCGAGAGAGAATGAGAGTGAGAGCACACGAGCAAGTGAGAGCGAGAGAGAATGAGTGAGCGCACAAGCAAGTGCGAGAGCGAGAGAATGAGAGTGAGAGCAAGAGAGCACGAGAGAAAGCGCAAGAGATCGAGTGAGAAGGAGCACAGGCGGGAGAGCAAGAGAGCGAGCATGAGGGAGCTAGAGAGAGCGAGCATGTGAGAGTAAGAGAGCAAGCGCGCTAGAGAGCGAGCATGAGTGCGAGAGAGATGGTGAGAGAGTGATCATGAGCAAGAGAGAAAGAGCAAGCATGAGAGAGCACAAGCGTGAGAGAGATCAAAAGTGATACAGCGAGAGAGAGAGAGCGCGAGAGAGAACATGAAAGAGCAATGACAGAAATATCAAGCAAGGGAGCACGAGAGAGTGTGAGTGAGAGACCGAGAGAGATGGTGAAAGAGCGAGCAAGCACAAAAGAGCAAGCAAGAGAGCGAGAGAGAGCACAAGAGGGAGCATGCAAGAGCATGTGAGTGAGAGCGAGAGCAAGAGAGCATGCAAGAGAGAGCATGAGAGCGAGAGCATGAGAGAGTGCAAGAGCATGAGAGCGAGCGTGAGAGAGCGCGAGAGCATGAGCATGAGAGTGCTTGAGAGAGAGTGCATGAGAGAGAGAGAGTGCATGAGCGAGCAAGCACGAGAGAGAACGCGAGTGAGCGGCCAAGACCGAGTTCGAGAGAGGATGCGATTGAGAGAGCGAGAAAGAGAGTGAGAGCATGAGTGCATGAGAGAAAGAGAGAGGGAAGAGAGCGAGAGCATGAGAGATTGAGAGAGAACAAGAGGGAGAGAGTGAGAGACTGACCCAGCTCTCTCTACCTCAAGCCTTCCTCTCAAACTCATGTGCCATTCAAAGAGAAACTCCCCTTGACAAATCAGCCCATTAAATAGCTTGTGATTTCCTTTGTGCCATTGACTGAGATTCAAACTGCAGCGCTGAAGAGAAAAATGTTGGATTTATCCGGTGATGTTTCCTCCTTTTTCATAAATGAACAATGGGGTGTAGAGAAGTATAGGGAAATACTTTTCCCTATTCTGAATTGCAACAAGGTAGCTCTGCGTTTCATCATCCACAGTTTAGCAAAGGTCTGAATTTTAACTAGGGCCAAGGGTGTGAAACTCATGTGTGTGTCTCAACTGTGTCTAATAGATGTCAGTATTATTACGCAAAATGCTCCAGCCATCCAATTTGAATTTGACGCTGCACAACATGTTTTATCATTTGCACTACACCACAGCAATGGACTAAATGCAATGGAAGTAAAATAACATACTAATTCTACTAACATTCCAGGACCCAATAACATATTCCCCTACTAATATTCAATGCAATTTAGGCCATTGCTTATGAGTGCAAAACATTGGTGCATAGGGGCAAAGCGGCACATTTAATAAGATGTAAAGATATTTGAACTGCGCCAAGCCAAATGGAAATGTAGAGTTAGATTTATTCTGCAGTCAATACTTCACAGGGTTAAGATGCAAGTTGATTTATTCAAACTGCCTCCATTGTTCATTCATGAACCATGGATGAATGTACCATTTTTCTCTTCAGCACTGCAGTTTGAATCTGTCAAAATCACAAAGGAAATTGCGTGCTATTTAATGGGCTGTTTTGTCAGAGCACAAGAGTGAAAGCGAGCGAGAGAGAGCAAGTGAGCATGAGAAAGCGGGCGAGCACGAGAGAGAGAGAGAGCAAGCATGGGAGAGCAAGAGACAGCGAAAGCATGAGAGAGCAAGCGTGGGATAGCGAGAGAGCGAAAGCATGAGAGATTGAGCATGAGCGAGCAAGCAATCGAGAGAGAGCGAGCATGGCAGACAAGAGTGAGAGCATGAGCGAGCAAGAGAGATCGAGAGCATGAGAGTGTGAGGGAGCGAGAGAGAGCGAGAGCAGAAGAGTAAGAGCATGAAAGAGCATGAGAATGAAAGCAAGAGGGAGAAAGAGAGCATGAACAATAGAGAGCAAGATTGAGCATGAGCGAGAGCCTGAGAAAGCAAGAGCATGAGAGAGCGAGAGATGGAGAGCATGAGAGCATGAGAGAGTGAGAGCATGAGAGAGTGAGAGCATGAGAAAGCAGCAAGAAAGAGCGAGAGATAGTGAGAGCATGAGAGAACGAGAAATAACAAGAGAGCATGAGATAGCGAGAGAGAGCAAGCATGGGAGAGCAAGAGACAGCGAGAGCATGAGAGAACAAGAGAGACCAAGAGAGCATGAGAGAGCAAGGGCATAAGAGTGAGAGCAAGCAAGCATGGGAGAGCGTGAGCATGAGAGCATGAACAAGAGACATGAGCATGAGAGAGCAAGAGCATGAGACAGCAAGAGCGAGCAAGAGCATGAGTGATTGAGCGAGAGCATTAGAGTGAGCTAGATTGAGAGCATGAGAGAGAGAGCGAGCATGAGAGAGAGAGCGAGCATGAGAGAGAGCGCATGCGAGAGAGTGAGAGCATGAGCGAGATCATGAGAGAGAGACTGAGAAAAAGAGAGCGGGAGCAAGCATGGGAGAGCAAGAGACAGCGAAAGCATGAGAGAGCAAGCATGGTATAGCGAGAGAGCGAGAGCATGAGGGATCGAGCACGAGAGAGCGAGCAAGAGAGAGAGTGAGAGAGAGCATGAGAGAGGGAGAGCATGAGAGAGAGAGCATGAGAGGGAGGGAAAGCATGGGAGGGAGAGCATGAGAGGGAGGGAGAGCATGAGAGAGGGAGCGAGAGCATGAGAGAGAGAGCGAGAGCATGAGAGAGAGCACGAGAGCATGAGAGAGAACGAGAGCATGAGAGAGAGAGAGCGCAAGAGCAAGAAAGAGCAAGAGAGCGAGAGCATAAGCAAGCATGGGAGAGCATGAGAGCGAGAGACAGCAAGCATGGGTGAGCATGAGAAAGTGAGCATGAGAGAGCAAGAGTGAGCATAAGAGAGTGAGCCAAAGCAAGAGAGTGAGAGCATGAGAGAGCAAGAGAGCACGAGAGCATGAGAGAGCGAGCAAGCATGGGAGAGCAAGAAGCAAGAGCATGAGAGAGCGAGAGAGGGGAGAGCATGGGAGAGAAAGAGAGCGAGAGCATGAGAGCAAGAGCATTAGAGAGCTAGAGCGAGCGAGAGCATGCGAGAGAGAGAGCGAGCGAGAGCATGCGAGAGAGAGAGAGCGAGCGAGAGCATGCGAGAGAGAGAGCATGAGAGAGAGTGAGAGCATGAGAGAGAGAGCGAGAGCATGAGAGAGAGAGCGAGAGAGAGAGAGCATGAGAGAGAGAGCGAGAGCATGAGAGAGAGAGCGAGAGCATGAGAGAGCATGAGAGAGAGAGAGCATGAGGGGGAGAGAACGTGAGAGCATGAGAGAGAGCACGAGAGCATGAGAGGAAGAGCATAAGAGCGAGAGCATGAGCGCGAGCATGAGAGAGCGCGAGCATGAGAGAGCGCAAGAGCATGAGCGAGAGCATGAGAGAGAGAGCGTGAGAGCATGAGAGAGAGAGCATGAGAGCAGGAGAGAGAGCGAGAGAGCAGGAGAGAGAGAGCGCGAGAGCATGAGAGAGATTGAGAGAGAGAGAGCAAGCATGGGAGAGCAAGATACAGCGAGAGCATGAGAGAGCAAGAGAGACCAAGAGAGCATGAGAGAGCAAGGGCATAAGAGTGAGAGCAAGCAAGCATGGGAGAGCGTGAGCATGAGAGCATGAACAAGAGGCATGAGAGAGCAAGAGCATGAGAGACAGCAAGAGCGAGCAAGAGCATGAGAGTGATTGAGCAAGAGCATTAGAGTGAGCTAGATTGAGAGCATGAGAGAGAGAGCGAGCATGAGAGAGAGCGTATGAGACAGCGCATGAGAGAAAGCGAGCGCATGAGAGAGAGAGCGAGAGCACAAGAGCGAGAGAGCATGAGAGAGCGAGCGAGAGCAAGAGAGAGAGCGAGAGAGCATGAGAGAGCGAGAGAGCATGAGAGAGCATGAGAGAGCGAGAGAGCATGAGAGAGCGAGCGAGAGCATGAGAGGATGCGAGAGCGCATGCGAGAGAGAGTGAGCGCATGAGCGAGATCATGAGAGAGAGACTGAGCAAAAGAGAGCAGGAGCAAGCATGGGAGAGCAAGAGACAGCGAAAGCATGAGAGAGCAAGCATGGGATAGCGAGAGAGCGAGAGCATGAGGGATCGAGCACGAGAGAGCGAGCAAGAGAGAGAGCGAGAGAGAGCATGAGAGAGAGGGAGAGCATGAGAGAGAGAGCATGAGAGGGAGGGAGAGCATGAGAGAGAGAGCATGAGAGGGAGGGAGAGCATGAGAGGGAGGGAGAGCATGAGAGGGAGGGAGAGCATGAGAGAGAGCATGAGAGGGAGGGAGAGCATGGGAGGGGGAGCATGAGAGAGGGAGCAAGAGCATGAGAGAGAGAACGAGAGCATGAGAGAGAGAGCGCAAGAGCAAGAAAGAGCAAGAGAGCGAGAGATAGCGAGAGAGCGAGAGCATGAGCAAGCATGGGTGAGCATGAGAAAGTGAGCATGAGAGAGCAAGAGTGAGCATAAGAGAGCGAGCCAAAGCAAGAGAGTGAGAGCAAGAGAGAGCAAGAGAGCACGAGAGAATGAGTGCATGCGAGAGCGAGCAAGCATGGGAGAGCAAGAAGCAAGAGCATGAGAGGGGGAGAGTGAGAGAGCATGAGAGAGAATAAGAGAGCGAGAGCATGAGAGTGAGAGAACAAGAGCATTAGAGAGCTAGAGCGAGAGCATGCGAGAGCGAGAGAGAGCGCGAGAATGCGAGAGAGAGAGCGAGAGCGCATGAGAGAGAGAGCGCGAGAGCATGAGCGAGAGAGAGAGCGCTAGAGCATGAGGGAGAGAGCGTGAGAGCATGAGAGAGAGAGCGCGAGAGCATGAGAGAGAGAGCACGAGAGCATGAGAGAGAGAGCGCGAGAGCATGAGAGAGAGCAAGAAAGAGCGAGAGATAGTGAGAGCATGAAAGAGCAAGCATGGGATAGCATGAGAGCGAGAGCATGAGAGCGAGAGGATGAGAGAGCATGAGAGAGCGAGGGCATAAGAGCGAGAGCAAGCATGGGTGAGCATGAGAAAGTGATCATAAGAGAGAAAGAGCGAGCATAAGAGAGCGAGCCAAAGCAAGAGAGTGAGAGCAAGAGAGCACGAGATACCAAGAGAGAGCAAGAGAGCATGAGAGAGCGAGCAAGCATGGGAGAGCAAGAAGAGAGAGAGAGAATGAGAGAGAGAGATAATGAGAGTGAGAATGAGAGAGCAAGAGCATTAGAGCTAGAGTGAGCGAGCGAGAGCATTAGAGAGAGCTAGAGCATGAGAGAGAGCGCGAGAGAGCGATAGCGAGCATGAGAGAGAGCGCGAGAGCATGAGAGAGAGAATGAGAGAGCATGAGAGAGAGAGCAAGCATGAGGGGGAGAGCGCAAGGGGGCGAGAGAACGCAAGAGCATGAGAGAGGGAGAGCATAAGAGACCGAGCGAGCATGAGAGAGAGAGTGGGAGCAAGCATGGGAGAGCAAGAGACAGCGAAAGCATGAGAGAGCAAGCATGGGATAGCGAGCAAGAGAGAGCGAGCATGGCAGACAAGAGTGAGAGCATGAGAGAGCAAGAGAGTGAAAGCATGAGAGATTGAGCATGAGAGAGCGAGCAAGAGAGAGAGAGCGAGCATGGCAGACAAGAGTGAGAGCATGAGAGAGCAAGAGAGATCGAGAGCATGAGAGTGTGAGGGAGTGAGAGAGAGCGAGAGCAGAAGAGTAAGAGCATGAAAGAGCATGAGAATGAAAGCAAGAGGGAGAAAGAGAGCATGAACAATAGAGAGCAAGATTGAGCGCGAGAGCCTGAGAGAGCGAGAGATGGAGAGCATGAGAGAGTGAGAGCATGAGAAAGTGAGCAAGAAAGAGCGAGAGATAGTGAGAGCATGAGAGAACGAGAGAGCATGAGATAACAAGAGAGAGCAAGCATGGGAGAGCAAGAGACAGCGAGAGCATGAGAGAACAAGAGAGCATGAGAGAGCAAGGGCATAAGAGTGAGAGCAAGCAAGCATGGGAGAGCGTGAGCATGAGAGCATGAACGAGAGCAAGAGCATGAGAGAGCAAGAGCATGAGAGACAGCAAGAGCATGAGTGATTGAGCGAGAGCATTAGAGTGAGCTAGATTGAGAGCATGAGCGAGAGCGAGAGCATGAGAGAGAGAGCGAGCATGAGAGAGAGAGCGAGCATGAGAGAGAGCGTATGAGAGAGAGCGCATGAGAGAAAGCGAGCGCATGAGAGAGGGAGAGCGAGAGCACAAGAGCGAGAGAGCATGAGAGAGCGAGCGAGAGCAAGAGAGAGCGAGCGAGAGCACAAGAGCGAGCGAGCATGAGAGAGCAAGAGAGCATGAGAGAGCGAGAGAGCATGAGAGAGCGAGCGAGAGCATGAGAGGATGCGAGAGAGAGTGAGAGCATGAGCGAGATAATGAGAGAGAGACTGAGCAAAAGAGAGCAGGAGCAAGCATGGGAGAGCAAGAGACAGCGAAAGCATGAGAGAGCAAGCATGGGATAGCGAGAGAGCGAGAGCATGAGGGATCGAGCACGAGAGAGCGAGCAAGAGAGAGCGAGAGAGAGCATGAGAGGGAGGGAGAGCATGAGAGGGAGGCAGAGCATGAGAGAGAGAGCATGAGAGGGAGGGAGAGCATGGGAAGGAGAGCATGAGAGAGGGAGGGAGAGCATGAGAGAGGGAGCGAGAGCATGAGAGTGAGAGCATGAGAGAGAGAGCGAGAGCATGAGAGAGAGAACGAGAGCATGAGAGAGAGAGAGCGCAAGAGCAAGAAAGAGCAAGAGAGCGAGAGATAGCGAGAGAGCGAGAGCATGAGAGCGAGAGCATGAGAGCGAGAGATAGCAAGCATGGGTGAGCATGAGAAAGTGAGCATGAGAGAGCAAGAGTGAGCATAAGAGAGCGAGCCAAAGCAAGAGAGTGAGAGCAAGAGAGAGCAAGAGAGCACGAGAGAATGAGTGCATGAGAGAGCGAGCAAGCATGGGAGAGCAAGAAGCAAGAGCATGAGAGGGGGAGAGTGAGAGAGCATGAGAGAATGAGAGCGAGAGCATGAGAGTGAGAGAACAAGAGCATTAGAGAGCTAGAGCGAGAGAGCGAGAGCATGAGAGAGAGAGCGAGAGCGCATGAGAGAGAGAGAGAGCGCGAGAGCATGAGGGAGAGAGCGCGAAAGCATGAGCGAGAGAGAGAGCGCTAGAGCATGAGGGAGAGAGCGCGAGAGCATGAGAGAGAGAGAGCGCGAGAGCATGAGAGAGAGAGCGCGAGAGCATGAGAGAGAGAGAGCGCGAGAGCATGAGAGAGAGCAAGAAAGAGCGAGAGATAGTGAGAGCATGAAAGAGCAAGCATGGGATAGCATGAGAGCGAGAGCATGAGAGCGAGAGGATGAGAGAGCATGAGAGAGCGAGGGCATAAGAGCGAGAGAAAGCAAGCATGGGTGAGCATGAGAAAGTGATCATGAGAGAGAAAGAGCGAGCATAAGAGAGCGAGCTGAAGCAAGAGAGTGAGAGCAAGAGAGCACGAGATACCAAGAGAGAGCAAGAGCGCATGAGTGCATGAGAGAGCGAGCAAGCATGGGAGAGCAAGAAGAGAGAGAGAGAGAGAGAGAGAGAGAGTGAGAATGAGAGAGTGAGAGCATTAGAGCTAGAGTGAGCGAGCAAGAGCATTAGAGAGAGCTAGAGCATGAGAGAGCGAGAGCATGTGAGAGAGCGATAGCGAGCATGAGAGAGAGATAGCGCGAGAGCATGAGAGACAGAGAGAGAGCGAGAGCATGAGAGACAGAATGAGAGAGCATGAGAGAGAGAGCGAGCATGAGGGGGAGAGCGCAAGGGGGCGAGAGAACGCAAGAGCATGAGAGAGGGAGAGCATAAGAGACCGAGCGAGCATGAGAGAGAGAGTGGGAGCAAGCATGGGAGAGCAAGAGACAGCGAAAGCATGAGAGAGCAAGCATGGGATAGCGAGCAAGAGACAGCAAAAGCATGAGAGAGCAAGCATGGGATAGCGAGCAAGAGAGAGCGAGCATGGCAGACAAGAGTGAGAGCATGAGAGAGCAAGAGAGCAAGAGAGATCGAGAGCATGAGAGTGTGAGGGAGCGAGAGAGAGCGGGAGCAGAAGAGTAAGAGCTTGAAAGAGCATGAGAATGAAAGCAAGAGGGAGAAAGAGAGCATGAACAATAGAGAGCAAGATTGAGCGCGAGAGCCTGAGAAAGCAAGAGCATGAGAGAGCGAGAGATGGAGAGCATGAGAGTGAGAGCATGAGAGAGTGAGAGCATGAGAAAGTGAGCAAGAAAGAGCGAGAGATAGTGAGAGCATGAGAGAACATGAGATAACAAGAGAGAGCAAGCATGGGAGAGCAAGAGACAGCGAGAGCATGAGAGAACAAGAGAGAACAAGAGAGCATGAGAGAGCAAGGGCATAAGAGTGAGAGCAAGCAAGCATGGGAGAGCGTGAGCATGAGAGCATGAACGAGAGCAAGAGCATGAGAGCAAGAGCATGAGAGACAGCAAGAGCATGAGAGTGATTGAGCGAGAGCATTAGAGAGAGCTAGATTGAGAGCATGAGAGAGAGAGAGCATGAGAGAGAGAGCATGAGAGAGAGAGCGAGAGCATGAGAGGGAGCGAGAGCATGAATGAGAGAGCGAGAGAGAGCACGAGAGCGAGAGAGAGCACGAGAGAGAGAGCGAGAGAACATGAGAGAGAGAGCGAGAGAACATGAGGATGAGAGAGCTCATGCAAGAGAGAGTGAGAGCATGAGAGAGAGACCGAGCAAAAGAGAGCGGGAGCAAGCATGGGAGAGCAAGAAACAGCGAAAGCATGAGAGAGCAAGCATGGGATAGCGAGAGAGCGAGAACATGAGGGATCGAGCACGAGAGAGCGAGCAAGAGAGAGAGCGAGAGAGAGAGCATGAGAGAGGGAGAGCATGAGAGACGGAGGGAGGGCATGAGAGGGAGGGAGAGCATGAGAGAGGGCATGAGAGAGGGGGAGAGCATGAGAGAGGGAGCGAGAGCATGAGAGAGAGAGCATGAGAGAGAGAGCATGAGAGAGAGCATGAGAGGGAGCGCAAGAGAGTGAGAGATAGCGAGAGAGCGAGAGCATGAGCAAGCATGGGAGAGCAAGCATGGGTGAGCATGAGAAAGTGAGCATGAGAGAGCAAGAGTGAGCATAAGAGAGCGAGCCAAAGCAAGAGAGTGAGAGCAAGAGAGCACGAGAGCATGAGTGCATGAGAGAGCGAGCAAGAAGCAAGAGCATGAGAGAGTGAGAGAGGGGGAGAGCATGAGAGAGAATGAGAGAGCGAGAGCATGAGAGCAAGAGCATTAGAGAGCTAGAGCGAGCGAGAGCATGCGAGAGAGAGAGAGCAAGCGAGAGCATGTGAGAGAGAGAGCATGAGAGAGAGAGAGCATGAGAGAGAGTGAGAGCATGAGAGAGCGAGCATGAGAGAGAGAGAGAGAGAGAGCATGAGCGCGAGAGCATGAGAGAGCGCGAGAGCATGAGAGAGAGAGAGTGCGAGAGCATGAGAGAGAGTGCGAGAGCATGAGAGAGAGAGAGAGAGAGCAAGAAAGAGCGAGAGATAGCGAGAGCATGAAAGAGCAAGCATGGGATAGCATGAGCGAGAGACAGCGAGAGAGCGAGAGGATGAGAGAGCATGAGAGAGCGAGGGCATAAGAGCGAGAGCAAGCAAGCATGGGTGAGCATGAGAAAGTGATCATGAGAGAGCAAGAGCGAGCATAAGGGAGCGAGCCAAAGCAAGAGAGTGAGAGCAAGAGAGCACGAGATACCAAGAGAGAGCAAGAGAGCATGAGTGCATGAGAGAGCGAGCAAGCATGGGAGAGCAAGAAGAGAGAGAGAGAGAGAGAGCGAGAGCATGAGAGAGAGCATGAGGGGGAGAGTGCAAGGGGGAGAGAGAACGTGAGAGCATGAGAGAGAGCTCGAGAGCATGAGAGAGAGAGCATGAGAGAGGGAGAGCATAAGAGAGCGAGAGCATGAGCGCGAGCATGAGAGAGAGCGCGAGAGCATGAGCGAGAGCATGAGAGAGAGAGCGCGAGAGCATGAGCGAGAGCATGAGATAGAGAGCATGAGAGAGAGCGAAAGCATGAGAGGGAGAGCATGAGAGCAGGAGAGAGAGAGAGAGCGAGAGAGCAGGAGAGAGAGCGCGAGAGCGAGTGCATGAGTGCATGAGAGAAAGAGAGAGGGAAGAGAGCAAGAGCATGAGAGAGATTGCGAGAGAGAGAGCAAGAGTGAGAGAGCGAGAGACTGGCCCAGCCCTCTCTACCTCAAGCCTTCCTCTCAACTCATGTTTCAAAGAGAATCTCCCCTTGACAAATCAGCCCATTAAATAGCACGTGATTTCCTTTGTGCCTTTGACTGAGATTCAAACTGCAGCGCTGAAGAGAGAAATGTTAGATTCATCCGGTGATGTTTCCTCCTTTTTTATAAATGAACAATGGGGTGTAGAGAAGTATAGGGAAATACTTTTCCCTATTCTGAATTGCAACAAGGTAGCTCTGCATTTCATCATCCACAGTTTAGCAAAGGTCTGAATTTTAACTAAGGCCAAGGGTATGAGACTCATGTGTGTGCCTCAACTGTGTCTAATAGATGTCAGTATTATTACGCAAAAAGCTCCAGCCATCCAATTTGAATTTGACCCTGCACAACATGTTTTAGCACTATACCACAGCAATGGACTAAATGCAATGGAAGTAAAATAACATACTAATTCTACTAACATTCCAGGACCCAATAACATATTCCCCTACTAATATTCAACGCAATTTAGGCCATTGCTTATGAGTGCAAAACATTGGTGCATAGGGACAAAGCGGCACATTTAATAAGATGTAAAGATATTTGAACTGCGCAAAGCCAAATGGAAATGTAGAGTTAGATTTATTCGGCAGTCAATACTTCACAGGGTTAAGATGCAAGTTGATTTATTCAAACTGCCTCCATTGTTCATTCATGAACCATGGATGAATGTACCATTTTTCTCTTCAGCACTGCAGTTTGAATCTGTCAAAATCACAAAGGAAATTGCGTGCTATTTAATGGATTGTTTTGTCAGAGCACAAGAGTGAAAGCGAGCGAGAGAGAGCAAGTGAGCATGAGAAAGCGTGCGAGCACGAGAGAGAGAGAGCGAGCGAGCATAAGAGAGAGAGTGGGAGCAAGCATGGGAGAGCAAGAGACAGCGAAAGCATGAGAGAGCAAGCATGGGATAGCGAGAGAGCAAGAACATGAGGGATCGAGCACGAGAGAGCGAGCACGAGAGAGAGCGAGAGAGAGCATGAGAGAACAAGAGAGAGCATGAGAGAACGAGAGAGAGAGAGCATGAGAGAGGGAGAGCATGAGAGAGGGAGGGAGAGCATGAGAGAGAGCATGAGAGAGGGAGAGAGCATGCGAGATGGAGCGAGAGCATGAGAGAGAGCGAGAGCACGAGAGAGAGAGCGAGCATAAGAGAGAGAGTGGGAGCAAGCATGGGAGAGCAAGAGACAGCGAAAGCATGAGAGAGCAAGCATGGGATAGCGAGAGAGCGAAAGCATGAGAGATTGAGCACGAGAGAGCGAGCAAGAGAGAGCGAGCGAGCATGGCAGACAAGAGTGAGAGCATGAGAGAGCAAGAGAGATCGAGAGCATGAGAGTGAGAGAGAGCGAGAGCAGAAGAGTAAGAGCATGAAAGAGCATGAGAATGAAAGCAAGAGGGAGAAAGAGAGCATGAACAATAGAGAGCAAGATTGAGCATGAGAGCGAGAGCCTGAGAAAGCAAGAGCATGAGAGAGCGAGAAATGGAGAGCATGAGAGAGTGAGAGCATGAGAAAGCGAGCAAGAAAGAGCGAGAGATAGTGAGAGCATGAGAGAACGAGAGAGCATGAGATAACAAGAGAGCATAAGATAGCGAGAGAGAGCAAGCATGGGAGAGCAAGAGACAGCGAGAGCATGAGAGAACAAGAGAGAACAAGAGAGCATGAGAGAGCAAGGGCATAAGAGTGAGAGCAAGCAAGCATGGGAGAGCATGAGCATGAGAGCAAGAGCATGAGAGACAGCAAGAGCAAGCAAGAGCATGAGAGCGATTGAGCGAGAGCATTAGAGAGAGCTAGATTGAGAGCATGAGGGAGAGCATGAGAGAGAGTGCATGAGAGAGAGCGAGAGCATGAGAGAGAGCGAGAGCATGAGAGAGAACACGAGAGAGCACGAGAGAACATGAGAGAGAGAGCGAGAGAACATGAGAGAGCGAGCGAGAGCACAAGAGCGAGAGAGCATGAGAGAGAGAGTGAGAGCATGAGAGAGAGACCGAGCAAAAGAGAGCGGGAGCAAGCATGGGAGAGCAAGAGACAGCGAAAGCATGAGAGAGCAAGCATGGGATAGCGGGAGAGCGAGAACATGAGGGATCGAGCACGAGAGAGCGAGCAAGAGAGAGAGCATGAGAGAACAAGAGAGAGCATGAGAGAATGAGAGAGAGAGAGCATGAGGGAGGGAGAGCATGAGAGAGAGCATGAGAGAGGGAGAGAGAGCATGAGAGAGGGAGCGAGAGCATGAGAGAGAGTGAGAGCATGAGAGAGAGCATGAGAGAGAGAGAGAGAGAACGAGAGCATATGAGAGAGAGCATGAGAGAGAGAGAGAGAGAGAGAGCGCAAGAGCAAGAGAGTGAGAGATAGCGAGAGAGCGAGAGCATGAGCAAGCATGGGGGAGCAAGCATGGGAGAGCATGAGAGCGAGAGCATGAGAGCGAGAGATAGCGAGCATGAGAAAGTGAGCATGAGAGAGCAAGAGTGAGCATAAGAGAGCGAGCCAAAGCAAGAGAGTGAGAGCAAGAGAGAGCAAGAGAGCACGAGAGCATGAGTGCATGAGAGAGCGAGCAAGCATGGGAGAGCAAGAAGCAAGAGCATGAGAGAGCGAGAAAGGGGGAGAGCATGAGAGAGAATGAGAGCATGAGAGAGCGAGAGCATGAGAGCGAGAGAGCAAGAGCATTAGAGAGCTAGAGTGAGAGCATGAGAGAGAGCATGAGAGAGAGCGCGCGAGAGCATGAGAGAGAGAGAGCGAGCGCGAGAACATGAGAGAGAGAGAGCGTGAGAACATGAGAGAGAGAGCGCGAGAGCATGAGAGAGTGAGAGCGCGCGCGAGAGCATGAGAGAGTGAGAGCGCGCGAGAGCATGAGAGAGAGAGCGCGCATGAGAGAGAGAGCAAGAAAGAGCGAGAGATAGCGAGGGCATGAAAGAGCAAGCATGGGATAGCATGAGAGCGAGAGCATGAGAGCGAGAGACAGTGAGAGAGTGAGAGGATGAGAGAGCATGAGAGAGCGAGGGCATAAGAGCGAGAGCAAGCAAGCATGGGTGAGCAAGAGAAAGTGATCATGAGAGAGCAAGAGCGAGCATAAGAAAGCGAGCCAAAGCAAGAGAGTGAGAGCAAGAGAGCATGAGATACCAAGAGAAAGCAAGAGAGCATGAGTGCATGAGAGAGCGAGCAAGCATGGGAGAGCAAGAAGCGAGAGAGAGAGAGAGAATGAGAGAGAGAGAGAATGAGTGAGAATGAGAGAGAGCGAGAGCATTAGAGAGAGCTCGAGCAAGCGAGAGCATTAGAGAGAGCTAGAGCATGAGAGAGAGAGAGAGAGAGAGAGAGAGAGAGAGAGAGAGAGTGCGAGGGCATGAGAGAGAGAGTGCGAGGGCATGAGAGAGAGAGAGCGAGCATGAGAGAGAGAGGGAGAGCATGAGAGAGAGAGAATGAGAGAGCATGAGAGAGAGAGAGCATGAGGGGGAGAGCGCAAGGGGGAGAGAGAACGCTGAGCATGAGAGAGCTCAAGAGCATGAGAGAGAGAGAGCATAAGAGAGAGAGCGCGAGAGCATGAGCGAGAGCATGAGAGAGAGAGCGCGAGAGCAGGAGCGAGAGCATGAGAGAGCGCGAGAGCAGGAGCGAGAGCATGAGAGAGCGCGAGAGCATGAGCGAGAGCATGAGAGAGAGAATGAGAGAGAGCGAAGCATGAGGAGGGAGAGCATGAGAGAGCAGGAGAGAGAGAGAGAGCGCGAGAGCATGAGTGCATGAGAGAAAGAGAGAGGGAAGAGAGTGAGAGCATGAGAGAGAGAGAGAGAGAGAGCACAAGAGTGAGAGAGCGGGAGACTGGCCCAGCCCTCTCTACCTCAAGCCTTCCTCTCAAACTCATGTGCCATTCAAAGAGAAACTCCCCTTGACAAATCAGCCCATTAAATAGCACGTGATTTCCTTTGTGCCTTTGATGGAGATTCAAACTGCAGCGCTGAAGAGAAAAATGTTAGATTCATCCGGTGATGTTTCCTCCTTTTTCATAAATGAACAATGGGGTGTAGAGAAGTATAGGGAAATACTTTTCCCTATTCTGAATTGCAACAAGGTAGCTCTGCATTTCATCATCCACAGTTTAGCAAAGGTCTGAATTTTAACTAGGGCCAAGGGTGTGAGACTCATGTGTGTGCCTCAACTGTGTCTAATAGATGTCAGTATTATTACGCAAAATGCTCCAGCCATACAATTTGAATTTGACCCTGCACAACATGTTTTATCATTTGCACTACACCACAGCAATGGACTGAATGCAATGGAAGTAAAATAACATACTAGTTATACTAACATTCCAGGATCCAATAACATATTCCCCTCCTAATATTCAATGCAATTTAGTCCATTGCTTATGAGTGCAAAACATTGGTGCATAGGGGCAAAGCGGCACATTTAATAAGATGTAAAGATATTTGAACTGCGCAAAGCCAAATGGAAATGTAGAATTGGATTTATTCTGCAGTCAATACTTCACAGGATTAAGATGCAAGTTGATTTATTCAAACTGCCTCCATTGTTCATTCATGAACCATGGACGAATGTACCATTTTTCTGTTCAGCACTGCAGTTTGAATCTCTGTCAAAATCACAAAGGAAATCGCGTGCTATCTAATGGGCTGTTTTGTCAGAGCGCAAGAGCGAGAGCGAGAGAGAGCAAGTGAGCATGGGAAAGCGTGCGAGCACGAGAGTGACAGAGAGAGAGAGAGAGAAAGAGTGCAAGAGAGCAAGCACGATTGAGAGAGAAAGCAAGTTCGAGAGAGAGAGCAAGCAAAAGCAAAAGAGCCAGAGCATGAGAGAGAGAGAGAGAGAGAGAGAGAGAGAGAGAGAGAGAGAGAGAGAGGACAAAAGAGTGAGAGAGCACAAGAGAGAGGGGGAGAGAGCAAGCAAGAGGGCAAGAGAGAGCAAGCACGAGAGAGCGTGAGTGAGCGGCCAAGATGGAGCTCGAGAGAGCGAGAAAGGGAGAGAGAGCAAGAGCGTGAGAGAGCAAGCAAGAGAGGACGAGAGAGTGTGAGAGAGATATAAAGTGAGAGCGAGTGACAGAGATTGGGAGAGCATGAATAAAGAGCAAGAGAAAGAGAGAGGGCAAGCATGAGCGAGAGAGATTGATCACAAGCGAGAAAGATCAAGCACGAGCGAGAGAGAACAAGCATGAGCGAGAGAGCGAGCATGGGAGAGCAAGAGAGAGCGAGAGCATGAGATCGAGAGCAGGAGCGAGAGCATGACAGAGCATGAGAGCGAGAGAGTGCAAAAGAGAGCGATAGAGCGAGCGAGAGCATGATAGAGCAAGAGATAACAAGAGAGAGCATGAGAGATTGCGAGAATGAGAGAGCAAGAGATCATGTGAGAGCAAGAGCATGATAGAGCAAGAGTGCACAAGCGACAGAGAGAGCATGAGAGAGCAAGACAGCATGAGAGTGAGAGCCTGAGAAAGCGAGAGCATGAGAGAATGAAAGATGGAGAGCATGAGAGAGTGAGAGCATGAGAGCGAGAGCATGAGAAAGCGAGCAAGAAAGATCGAGAGAGAGCAAGACCATGAGAGAGCGAGAGAGAGCAAGCATGGGAGAGCAAGCATGCGAGAACAAGAGAGTGAGAGATAGCGAGAGAGAGCAAGAGACAGTGAGAGAGCAAGAGCATGAGAGAACGAGAGAACAAGAGAACAAGAGAGAGCATGAGACAGCGAGAGCAAGCAAGCATGGGAGAGCATGAGAGAGTGAGAGCATGAACAAGAGACATGAGCAAGAGAGAGCATGAGAGAGGGAGAGCATTTGAGAGGGAGAGCATGAGAGCAAGCGAGAGCATGAGAGAGCATGAGAGAGCAAGCGAGAGCATGAGAGAGCATGAGCGAGCAAGCGATAGCATGAGAGCACAAGAGAGCGAGAGCAAGAACAAGAGAGCGAGAGCATGACAGCAAGAGAGCATGAGAGAGCAACAGAGCGAGAGCATGAGAGAACAAGTGAGAGAGCAAGAGCGTGAGAGAGCAAGAGCATGAGAGAGCAAGAGAGAGTGAGCATGAGAGAGCGGGAGCGAGCAAGCATGGGAGAGCAAGAGAGCGAGAGCATGAGAGACGAGAGCATGAGAATGAGAGAGCATGAGAGCAAGAGAGAGCGAGAGCATGAGATAGCGAGAGCATGAGAGAGCGAGAGAGAGCGAGCAAGCATGGGAGAGCAAGAGAGAGCGAGAGCATGAGAGAACAAGAGAGCATGAGCGAGAGAGAGCCTGAGAGAGCGAGAGCAAGAGAGCCTGAGAAAGCGAGAGTATGAGAGCAAGAGCATGAGAGAGGGCATGAGAGAACGAGAGCAATGAGAGAGCGATAGCAAGGGAGCATGAGAGAGAGTAAGTACGAGAGAGAGAGAACGAGAGCAAGTGCAAGAGAGAGAGCAAGTGAGAGAGACAAGAGAATGCGAAGAGAGTGCGAGAGAGTGAGCATGCGAGAGCATAAGCAAGTGAGAGAGCACAAGTGAGAGAACAAGAGAGCAAGAAAGAGAGAGAGCAAGTGAGCGCAAGAGGTAGCAAGCGCGAGCAAGAGAGCAAGCAAGAGAGCGAGAGAGAGAAAACAGGAGCAAGAGCGAGAGAGAAAGATGGAGAGAGAGAGAATGAGCACAAGTGAGAGAGAGCGAGCATGAGAGCGAGCATGAGAGAGTGCAAGAGAGCAGGAGAAAGTGAGAGACAGCAAGAGAGTGAGCACAAGAGAGCTAGAGAGAGAGCGAGCCTCAGAGAGAGTGCGAGTGAGAGACTGAGAGCATGAAAGAGAGCAAGAGAGAGCAAGTGCGAGAGTGCTAGAGAGATGGAGCATGAGTGCGATTGAGAGACAGAGAACAAGAGAGCATGAGAGAGAGAACAAGAGAGAGCAAGAGAGCGCAAAATGGAGTGAGATGAGAGAGCGAGAGAGCAAGAGTGAGCTAGAGCGAGAGAGAACGAGAGAGAATGTGAGCAAGAGAGCGAGAGAGATGGGGAGAGAGCGAGCGAGAGAATGCGAGCAAGAAAGCAAGCACAATAGAGCGAGCGAGGAAGAGAGCAAGAGAGCAAGAGATAAAGAGAGTGAGAGCAAGAGAGAGCGAACATGAGAGAAAGAGAGAGCAAGAGAGTACACAAGAGAGAAATAGCGAGAGAGCAAGAGAGAGAACGAGAGAGAGAGAGCAAGCAAAAGAGAGCGGGAGAGAGCGAGAGTGAGAGTGCTAGAGAAAGCAAGCATGAGAAAGTGAGAGACTGTTGCTCTCTCTCGCACACTCTCATGCTCTTTGAGTGAGAGAGAGAGCAAAAGCAAGAGAGCACAGGAGAGAACGATAGTGAAAGAGCAAGCAAGAGAATGAGTGAGCAAGCAAGAGCGAGAGAGAGAGCAAGGGAAAGAGAGAGGGAGACCAAGGGAGAGCACATGAGAGGGAGCAATGGCAAGAGAAAGCAAGAGAATTAGAGAGAAAGAGACAGGGAGCAAGAGATTGAGTGTTGGAGAGCGAGCGCGAGAGAGTGCAAGAGAACAAGAGATAGTGAGAGAGAACAATCACAAGAAAGAGTGAGTGAGAGCAAGTGAGAGATAATGAGAGAGAGCAAGTGCGAGAGAGATAATAAGAGAGAGCCAGTGCGAGAGAGAGAATGAGAGAGAGCAAGTGCGAGAGAGAATGAGAGATAGCAAGTGATAGAGTGCGTGAGATAGAGGGAGAGCATGAGAGAGAGCATAAATAGAGAGAGCATGAGAGAGCAAGAGAGCGTGCAAGCAAGAGAGAGTGCGAGTGAGAGAGAGCAAGTGAGAGAGAATGAGGGCAAGATTGATCAAGAGAGAGTGCAAGAGCGAGCAAGAGAGAGAGCCAGAGCGAGCGAGAGAGTGCAAGAGAGTGGGAGAGAGCGAGAGTGAGAGACAGCAAAAGAGTGAGCGCTACATAGAGCGAGCATGAGAGAGTGCGAGTGAGAGACAGAGAGAGAGCAAGAGACAGCAAGCATGAGAGTGCTAGAGAGAGCGAGGACGAGTGCAATTGAGTGACCGAGAGCATGAGAGAGAGTAAGAGAGCCCGAAATAGAGAGATGGCGAGAAAACAAGAGAGAGAATGTGAGCAAGAGAGCGAGAGATGGTGAGAGAGCGAGAGAGAGAATGTGAGCAAGAGAGAAATAGCGAGCAAGCACGAGAGAGAGCGAGCAAGAGAGAGAGAAAAAGCAAGAGAGAAAAAGAGAGCGCAAGAGAGAACACGAGAGAGGAAGAGAGGGCAAGAGAGCACAAGAGAGAGAAATAGTGAGAGAGCAAGCAAGAGAACAAGAGAGCGAGAGAGAGCAAGCAAGAGAGAATGAGAGAGCGAGCGAGAGCAAGCGAGGGAGTGCAAGAGAGCGGGAGAGAGTGAGAGACGGCAAGAGAGCAGGGCAAGAGACCTAGAGAGAGCGATAATGAGAGAGAGTGTGAGTGAGTGACCGAGAGCATGAGCAAGAGAGCGCAAAATCGAGAGATGAAGAGAGAGCGAGAGAGATGGCGAGAGAGAATGTGAGCAAGAGAAATGGTGCGAGAGCGAGAGAATGTGAGAGAGAGCAAGAGAGAGTGAGAGAGCAAGCGAAAGTAAGAGAGAGAGCAAGAGAAAACACAAGAGAGAGAAGAGAGAGCAAGAGAGAGAACATGAGAATGAAATGGCAAGAGAGCAAGAAAGAGATCAAAAGAGAGAGAGCAAGCATGAGAGAGTGCAAGAGAGCGGGAGAGAGCGATAGTGAGAGACAGCAATAGAGAGTGAGCATGAGAGAGTGCAAGTGAGAGACTGAGAGCAAGAGAGCGAGCGCAAGAGAGTGCGAACACAAGAGTGTGAGTGAGAGAGAGCAAGTAAGAGAGAGAGAATGAGAGAGAGCAAATGAGGGAGACAAGAGAAGGTGATTGAAAGTGCGAGAGACTGATCGTGCGAGATAGAGAGAGAGTAAATGAGCAAGTGAGAGAATGAGCGAGAGCATTAATAGAGAGAGTGAGTGAGCATGAGAGAGCAAGCATGAGAGAGAGAGAGAGAGAGAGAGAGAACAAGCAACAGAGAGAGAGGAAGAGAGTGAGAGAGAGTGATTGAGAGAGAGCGATCGAAAGCGAGAGAGAGTGAGGCTGCACTGCCACCGCTCATTGCCTTTATCATTTATTTTTCTTATGCATTTATGTACAAAATGAGCTGCAGGACTGAGTCTCTTGCTTTCTATTGACAAAAAGCTATGTTATGGTATGCTGTATTATTGGCATTTGTTCCAAGCATGCCACCATTTTTATGGTTTCCAGGTGCTCACGTGGATCTGAAACAAATTGGAGGGAGCTAGTGGTTAGGAGGTATGGGGGAAAGACATGTGTTTTGCTTTAACGTTGGTGCATGTAGAATACAGAGCACCTGGCGTCTGTGTGGGTACGTTTTCTATGCGGATTGTGATTTATACCCCAGAGGCATTTTTGTTTTCAGATGGGAGACCTGGAGAGTCTGTGGATGCTCTGTTGGTTTTAGCCAGTGGCACATCTTTTCAAGTTGATTGGAGGGATGTAGAGTTGTGACTATGCTGGTGTGGGTTGAGGATTTTCTTAAGCCATTTGTGTTAGCGAGTTTGCGAGCATGTGTTGAGTGAGTGTGGATGAACAGGAGATTGTTAGTAGGTTATGTTCTTTGCATATTGCTTGTGACATGAGGTTTTATAACCGGGCTTGCAGCAGAAAGTGCTGTGTCACTCACTCACTTTCTTACTCTCTGGCTGAATTTGGGAGCAGAAAGGCTGGAAGCTGTCTAAAGAGGGTTTGTTCCAGGCAAAAAGGTAGTGGACCAGAAAAGAGTTCTTCTTTCCGACAACAAGAGTGGGGGTCTCGAATAGTTCAAGACACACATAATTAAAGATTTCCGCAGTAAGTTCAGTTAACTTGAGGAGAGTGCAGATAAGTGAATGCTTGATACTAGGTAGCATAGGGTAAATAAGTAATTTCATTTTTTGTGCTGCACCATGACATTTTAAACGAGTATGTAAAACTGTGTTCATATTTTTTTCTCTCACGTTTTGCTGTGATAACACTCAGATTAGCAGAAGCTGTGCTCTGACAAATTTTGTTGCGAAGTGCAAGGCCAATGTTGGCAGAACTCTGGGAATTGTTGCAAATAGAATGTTTTGAAACCCATTGCAGGAAAGACTTTGCTTATGTTTGAATTACAACTGGATGTACATGTCATTTTGTGTAACTTGATTATTTCTAGCTTCTGATAAAGAATAACAATTCGAAAAGGTGACTTAACCTCAGTGTACTTTTTCTGTACTCGGCTTTATTGGGTTGGCATGCAGAGAGATGCAGAACGTGTAGTAAAAATAAATCAAAACAAAGTTAATCACTCTAAATTGTCTAACTCTGAGAGGCTCTGGATGACTGTTTCGTCTTTCATTTGCATGGTAAATGTATTCTGGGATGAAAGCCACAAGGGCATAAGGTGGTATTGTAGTTAAAATAGCACAGGAGGGGATGAGTTAATTGGTAAGAGTGTACTAAGTCCCGTTCTTGATTACTGTTAGTGATTCCGGTAAGATTACAATTATCAGATACCTTTCTAAAGTTAAGCTCACCACTATACCAAAAATACCACTATACCACAAAAATACCATGAGATACTAAAAATATAGCACAAAAAGATCTCTAACAGGGCTTATTTCTGATAATACCTAATTATAAAACACAATAGGGAGCAACGTAATGCATTTATGTCCAAGAGCATCTAGCTATAAACTATATAATGGGGCAGTATCTGCACCAAAGTGTAACAACACTGGTATTGTGTGTTGCTACCCACTTGTATTACAGAAACACTATGCTACTATCTCATTTGAATTATTGTTGTTCTTTGTATGTTGGGCTACTAGATATGTTCCTCTTCTCCTTCAATGTATTCTTCATCCTCGTGATCTCTCTGTGTGCCCTCCAGCCCCTCTGGTTTTCTGTAATAACTCTGTATGCCCCTGATCCCTGTGATATCACTGCGTGCCCAGACCCTCTGGCTCCCCGTGTTCACTTGGTGCCCAGACCCTCTGTTCCCTGTGTCGTCACTGCAAAAACCAACCTGTGATCCCCATGATGTCGCTATATGCCCTAAGCCCTCTAAGTTCCCTGCAATGTCGCTGAGTGCCCCTGCCCCCGGCCCTGGTCCCCTAGATATCATTGTGTGCCCCATACCCCTCTCATTTCCTGTATTGTCACTGTGTGTCCCCACCCCTCTGGTCTCCTCGATGTCGCTGTGTAAACTCAGCCACTCTGGTTCCCGTGATGTCTCGCTGTGCCCCTCCCCACGGTCCCCATGCTGTTGCTGTGTACCCCAAACCCTCTGGTTCACTGTGATGTCTCTCTGCGTCACCTCTAGTTCCCATGCTGTTGGTGCCCAGACCCGCTGGTCCTATTGTACCATTCCTTCCTGTCTCTGTCTTGGCACTTGCACTTTCTGGATGTCGCTAGATCAAGTCCAGTGGCTAGTCTTTGCATTCCTGTTCATGGCCTGTGGGAGTGTTTTTCCATTTTCCCTTGTCTTCGAGCGCTTTTGAAGTGCATTGTGAGGTTGCTGTGTAGATGGACCATCATATCAGATCATCTATCACTGTGCTTACTCTCTCTACTCTACACCATCACTCAATTAGAGTGTAGCTACACCCCTCAATCAATTCGGCCTAGCTGCTCACATACGATCACTACCCCACAAACACCTCATCATTCTAATAGAACACAGCTATAGCCCACGAAAAACGGGCTTAGCTACACACATAAGCGTCCTGCAGGCCTAACGCAGCCAGAACCCAGTCTTTGTCTCCACCGGCCAGACTGCACACATTGCACTTATACCAATACCACCACACCTAATGCTAGTATGCAGCTTCCATCAGGCAATTACATCAGCTGCACACTTAACTGGTGCACCCAAGCATCCTTCTTCACCCTACTCTTTCAACTGACCTGGACTACGGTCCCCCCCCGAGGGCGTTCAACCTACCAGCGCTTTGAGGTCATACCAATGATATATAGAGCGCTGTATAAACGCCAAATAACATAACATAACATGACATGACATTCAGTGGTAACGATTTTATTTAGTTTCAATTATATTTGCAAATAGCACCTTATTTGGCTCTACAACATGGTCTGCCTATTCCGTGAAAATTTGAGTTTCATTTCCTATGTATTGTATTTAAATGTATTCACAGGCTTGCCCCTACTTACTTAGCTGATCTCATTGCCTTGCATCAAACTTCTCGCTCATTAGGACTGAAGCAACATTTTTTTCCAGTCCTTAGCTTTCCTACTTAACTATGCTTATATTGGTTTGACTTTGTCTTTTTTGTGTACTTATCTAACATTGAAATCTGTTTAATTTGTTTTGTACTGCCACCGTATAACGATTTGTTCCGAACTTTGTTAAAAGGGCTGTAAGACTACAACAAATAAAAAAAATAAAAAACACCAACAAAGAGATACAAATATCGGACGGTGAAATGGGTCCACGTCTGAGAAAACCCAAGAAGAAAACACAATTTAGAGTAGTGCAATGCGACCATGTGTCGCCTGGACAGAAAACTCTACATAGAGCAGTGCAATCCACTTCCATGTCAGAACACCGAGTGTGAAAACACAATATTTAGTGGTGCAATGCATCTATGTCTGACACACCTAGATAGAACACACAATATAGGGCAGTGCAGTCCACTTAAGTCTGAATACGCAAGTTGAAAACACTATGTAGAGCATTAGAAAATGCCATGTTGATCAGTACAATGTACTTAATTTTGACACCTTCCATAGTAATGCACTTGCATGACAAAACCTAGATTGAAAAAACATAATATAAAGCTGTACAATTTACCTATGTTTTAAAAATCCTTGATGTACTACACAGTGTATACGAAAATAGAATGTGCTTATGCCTGACCACACCTAGACAGAAAACACCATATTAGGCAATGTAATATGCTAACGTCTAAGAATATCCAGGTATGAAACACAGTATGGAGCAGTGCAATGTGTGTATGTCAAAGTATACCTAGATGCAAAACACTTGTAAGAGCAGTGCAAAACACCCAGGAAGAAAAATACTATATGGAGTAGTGCAATGCAATTATGTCTGATTAACATGGTGCCAGGACATGATGATACTGTTAATTCAGCATTTGGAGAATGTAGCATAATGATGTTGGTAAGCTATTGATTAAGTAGTCACAGTGTAGAGCAATGCAATGTAGCCAAGTTATGGGTTAAACTTGTTTAAAATGCAGAGCAGTTATGTTGTTACTGTAAAGAGGACACAGCTGGAGATTCTTGTTACTCGAGTGTTGCTGAGAGTTTCATCCCAGCGGGCTGTCTGGCTAGGATGCTAGGTGAACAGGCAAACAGAAGGGCTGCTAAGGCATGGCTGTCCTGGGTTTCTTTATGAAGTGTGCAGTTCTGGGTGACATGACTCAGCCATCATTGAATCCGCAGTGGGAAGGGCAGGCAGTGGTACGGAGGGAGCAGAGAGCAGTGGGACTCGAGCGTGGATTCTCTTTAAAAGAAGAAGGAACAAATTATTTCATTGGGAAAAAAAAGAGCTGGAGGGTGAGTTACACATGCTTTCCAGGCTACGTGTGGAGATTGGCTTCAAAACAGCCTGAAACATTCCATGTCCATCTGCCCTATCATTCTGGGACCAAAAGCAACACATTATATTTCATATCTCTTAGTGGCATTTCCCATGACATGGACATGTTACCATTCCTCAATATTCAAAGGGAATGGGTCTGTGGTAAAATAGCATTTAGTAGATCATTGATTCCCACTTAACCAGAGTTGAAGGACTAGCTTGACCTTACCAAACAATTATTTCATTGGAGTCAATTCACAAATGTATTACTCTGAGTAACTCAAACTTACCGTTCACTTATTCATTGTCAGAAATCAGCATTTCAGTGATCAGGGCTCTGTTGCACAATCCTGTATTGTCCCTTGCACCATCTTCAGTTGTGAGAATTGATAACTAAGCACTCTTCTTATGCCACAATGTCTTAGGAGGACATTTACCAGGACACAGTGTCGCAGTAAGAACTTATGTCTTCATACAGAAGCACATTACAACATAATCGGAAATTACTAGACCGTGACCCGAAGGAAGTGCTCCTCTTGCCTTCCACTTTCAGTTCCCCCTTAAATATACCTACTCCTGTGTGGCCTTCTGGGACTAGCATAGTTCCACCTTGGGACTAGTGGGATTTGTTCTGGAATTTTGGATTTCTCTTCCCAAGAAATTGCGTGTCTACCTGACTTCCACTGAAGTTACTATTTGGATTGGAGTTTTTCTCCAATGTGTGATACATACTAGGACTTGTGGTTCCTCCTTCTTACATTCTCATTTTGTCAGGTAGTTAGGCCCTACGCTTTTTCCTCCCTTTGGACCTTCATGATGTGATGTGTCCCAGTTGTGCTGTTTGGTTCTTTTTTGTCTTGGCGCTTGCTACCTATTTGCAAAATTACTGACCTTATTGTTGTTTGCTCTTGCAGCAGCTGCAGGTCGCTGTTATTTCTCCCCCCCCCTAGGTTTGTGGCACTGCCTGATAGTTCCATCTTACTTGTGGTCATACACTGTCCTTACATTGTACAAGAGATGTGTAAGTGTTCTGCTCAAGGTATCAATCCACTCAGACAGTACCACCCCATTCACAAAAGGTGCACTATGAATAATTCAGGAGTAACCTAGATTTACTCATAGGAACTTCTTTTGTGAATCAAAATGCTCTCTTCAGTAGTAACTAGAGTTACTCATAGTAACCTCGTACTAACCTTGTTGTGAATTGGGCCCATTGTGTTTGTCCTAGCCATCATAAACAAGACATTCACTTAAGTTTGGTTTACAGCCTAACCTAAAATGTCTTACTTGTGGATTATACACTTTAGATGTTGACTACCATTCCTGTATGTACAGTACAGGGTTAGTTTTTTAAAGTAAAGATGTATGAACATTGGGAATTCCAACATTAATGTTTAACATATAATTGAATACTAAAGTAAAATCAAATATACTTTAACTATTTTATAGATCGTAAAGTTAAGTAATTTTTAATACAGTATTAGATAGACATTTCTGCATTTATATTGTTGGTGTGAGTTGATTATTGTGCAGATTATGTAACATAACATCAAAGGGCATTGAACCTTTGGTGATATGTTCATGTTGTAAAGGTTAACATTGCAACCAATGAATAATCTTGATAGTTCCTTATTTGATTATTGTGTTTGTGGTTGACGCTTGAGAGTGTGGATTGTTCTAGAAGTGCACCTACACAAAAGTGAAAGTGGTGTAATGTGACCTATTAAGGTTTATGTATTTGGAAGCCTGTTTTTGCTTGGTAGGTTTTTAACTTTGATACTTTTCATTGAAGCACAATGATAATTTGGTGTGTGGAATATACAGCAGATGGCTGTCATTTGTTTTTCATGTGCGTTTTGAAAAAGTAACTTGAAAGTTATGTGCATATTTGTTTATACAGAAATCTAGGACAGAAGTTGTACTTGATCTAGATTAAAGTCTATGTGCCATAGAGGCTGTACCAAACTTCCACATTGAGTGCAAAATTCAAACCTGGGGGAGGAGGGGTTAGAAGAAGACAGTTATAGGGGGCCCTTTTTTCCAATGTAAAAATGTTGACAGGTGGGAATGCCCCCTGGTTGTCCGCATTCCTGCCCCCTTTTGATATGGGTGCCATTCTTTTTGTTATGGAATTTGATATCAATTAATGTTTGATATCAAAATGTTTTGATATAAAATGTTATATCGATTTGATATGTTTTATATAAACGGCTATATAAAGTGTGTTTGTGTAATTTGATACGGTTTGATATAAAGTGTATATCAAAATGTTTTTGTTTGTAAATGTTTATTCAAATAATAAAATATTCATTGAACACATACATATAAAATATCACAGTAAGACATAATTCATCGGTGCATAATAAAACAGTCACACAAAAAGTTGCTGTTGAGTATACATATTACAATATGATTAAGATGCTGCCACTTGCCTTCTCAAAAAAAAACTTTTAGAAAACATTTCAGACTTCAAGTACAATAACAAGGCCCAAGAAGACAGTTTTGTTTCTGCCCTTAATAAGAAAGACAGTGCTGGCCTGTGTTGGCGCAAATCTGTGCATTTCAGGACTTGCAATATAGTCCCCTCTCTAATGACCCTATAGCCTGGACATAACAAAATAAAGTGGGTAACATTTTCAAAAGGGGAACCACAGACGGGGCAACTTGGATCGTCCGGATATCCTGTCCAATTTGCTGTGTTTCCTTTCAAGCATAAGCAGTCAAAACAAGCCCTTGTAATGAGCCAGCTTTGATGGCCTACCCTGGCCCAGACACAATACGTCTGTAGAGTGGACATCCCACTTAAAGGCTGATGGTAACCATCTGCCTGAGACACCCGTGTTACATTGGAGCGTATAGCCACAATTTCCCTGGTTACCGCTTCCTTGGAAGATCTTACTTCCCTAGTTTGTATCATCCTGGTGGTGGGAGGCACGAGCACATGGTTCGCCTTACACATCAGCTCTTTAATTGATTTTAGCCAAGGTATTTTATGCCACAGATCCTTACTCAGGGTTGCCTTTATTATAAAGTGGCAGAATGAGGTATTGGTGTTGCCCCAAATTCTTAGGCATAACATGCTTGGGGCAGCTGCCCAATCGTCCTCCAAACAGGTCATCCCCAATTCTCTGTGAACCTAGGCACAAGAAGAAGAAACAGGGAGCCCCAATAATCTTTTGAAGTAGTGATTATCCCTGGTCTGCATGTCACCAGGCTTATGATACCCCCAGAGAGCTGCTCCCTATAGAGAGACTGCCTTGACTTGCATGGTATATACTTTGAGTGCCGATTCAAAGTGCCAGGTATTGGCATATTTTCAGGGACAGTTTTATTGCATGTTCCTTACTTGTTAGAGACACAGAGTATGATTATTTGGGTGTCAGATTCTCAATCACCCTCGGGATCACATCCCCCTTACAGGTTATGGGGCACATCTTGATAGACCTCCTGCCTCCACTACAACTCACGACAGCTGATTTTACAGAATTGATTTTAAGACCTAGGCTGTTCATGAAGGAGGCATAATCATCCACCAAGGCCTGCAATGCCCTGAGGGTTCTGGCTATGAGCACTGTATCATCGGCGTAGGAATGGCCTGCCCCCCCTCTTGCAGAAAGTCCACACCAGTGTTCAACAAAACCTGCAACAGCCCATTGATGTACAGAGTGAAGAGTATGGGGGCCAATAAACATCCCTGACGTACACCCAGTATGATGTCAAACCACTCGGTGCACCTCCCACATGGTCCAAACCGAACATTGGCTTTGGTGTTCGAGTGGATCTCCCGCAACACTTCCAGAATATCCACAGGACAACCCATTGACTCAAGCACGTCCCACAGCTTTGCATGATTCACTTTATCAAAAGCCGTGGTTAAGTCTGTGAACGCTAGGAAGACTACCTCGCCCTTACAGAAGATAAAGTTCAATACCAATAGGTACAGGTTGAGCACCTGCTCCATGGTGCCCAAACCAGGGTGGAAACCAAATTGTATATCCGTTAAGATGTTCCTCTCAGTAAACCAACACTCTATGTGGCCCAACAGCACCCGGCCAAACATTTTAAACTATGTATCCAACAGAGAAATGGGGCGATACGAGGAAGGTTTGGTGACATCCCCCTTTTTGAAAATCAGAAAAATGGTTGCCGTCTTCCACGATGGTGGATAATGGCCTGAGCTTAAGCAAGCATTAAATGCTGCGGTCAGCAGCAGGGCCCATAAATCAATTTGGCTCATGAAGATGTCAGGAAGTATGGCATCCAGGCCAGGTGCTCGATTTCGAGATTGTGCCCCAATTGCTTTGGTCACCTCATCCAAAGAAAAGCCTAGAGACACTCCTGTGCACTGCTTTTCGTCTTGGCCATCGTCATACAAGGTTCCAAAATAAGAGATCCAATCTTCAGCCCCCACATGGGTTCCCTATGGGCCTTGAGTTCCCTTATCGCAAGACCCCCTTCATACAAGTTCCCAGAAGCCCTTTGCATCATTTACCCTGATGGCCTCTAGAAATTCCTCCCAGGCCATGACGTCCAGCTCCAGTTTCCTTTGCTCAATTGTCCTGCAATTGTCAGTACGCGCCTGAGCAATGATGCTTTAGGGCATCCAAAAGGGCTGATTTACCAACCTGCATATAGCTACTAAGAGGCCCACCATTACCCGTTGGCTGTTCGATTCATCCATGATCCCCATTAGGGCAGGCTGTCGGGTGGCTAATATTTCCAAATGAAAGCCAGAACCAAAACTTTCCCCCATTTGATTCTTCTTTGTGATGCCACATCACTGTCTACTTGGCACAAAACGCTAGAAGCGCTTGCCTCCACATCAGTTAATCCCTTAATAGTTAACACCAATGGGTAATGATCACTGTTCCCCACTAGAGCGACTTCAAAACTCTCAATGAGTTTCCAGAGGCCCAACGAAAGACAAAAATCGTCTATGGTGGAAGAACCCAAATGATTGTTGAACGTGCGTTTGCCGGGGTTATCTGGATTAATGCGCCCATTCACTGAGCGCAAGCCCCACTCAATAAACCAGGTGCTCAACTGGAGGCCCCTGGTACAGACCCTTTTATCCTCCATTTCCGGTTCAAGAACCCTGGACATTTGTTCCTCGATGGGTTCATAGAGGTCCTTAGAAAGACCACAACCCATTTTTACTTCAAAGTCCCCACCCAAAATAAGTATTTTCTTGAGGTTCATTGGGTCAACCATATACATATCTACAAATTCCTTTAGTTTAGACCAAACCTCCCCCTCTACCTAGTTTAGACTATTGTAGAAATTTAATAAATCGAAACCTTCGGTGCCCGGGGACTTAAACCTCAAGAGTTGTAGGAATTCCAACCTGGTCTCAACCACCACCACCCTACAAGGTAAGGAGGCTTTGACCATCTCTGCCAAACCACCAGAACTCTGCCCTCTCCTGTTCTTTTTGGCGGGGATGCCATACGAAGCATAGCCATCCAAATGGGGCAGCTCCAACTCCCAAGTTTCTTGCAGTAGTATGATCTGGTGGCGTTTCAAAAATTCCACGTTCTCATCCAACTGCAATTTGCTCCTTGAGCCAGCTATATTCCGGGAGACAAATTCGATTTCCTTATCCACCCTATTTTGTTCGAGCCCTGAAGTATTGCCTGATTGCCCCCTCCCCCCCCAAGGGTGAGCACTGCTGTCCCTCCTGTCAATCCCAGGCACCCATCAACATAAGTGGTTCAAATCGATTCTGTACAATACAGTTCCCAATAGGTTCTGCCCGCCCCAGTCGGTCACAGCCATTAATCCCCCCAGTGACCCATGAAGGCATGTGTTCCACGGTGGGGGGCGGCAGATAGAACAACACTACCCCGATACAAATCCCCCATTCCCCTTGACCCTCCGGTAGGGCTGCCGCCACCCTCCCTTGGGGATACAAATAATCCAGGCCCACCAATCTGCTATCTAGTGTTGAGCCATTATCCCTCAGACCCCTTGTTAGGTTAAAGGTCACCATGTGGCTGGCTGTATTGTGGTGTCATTCTCCAACCCCATATTAGTCACCCTTAATTAACTTCCTGGTGGGAACTTCCCAGCCCACTCTTCTAGCCACTAGCACTGATTTTGTTTGGGTTTATACTAGGGCCCATTATATTCAAGTTAATCCAATGTGTAGCTTTATTCATCAATGATGTGGTTGTTTCTAAAGCACCCGCAGGTAGGCTCTGGGCCCCCATTATCACACCTACTAAGGGGGCCGCCTGTGGCGGATGATTAAGTACTGTGCTAGCCCTGCCTTCCCACCCTCTGGATGTATTTTTAGACTGGGCACACGGAGGAGGATTTGCCCCCTCCATAGACAGCCCTAGGCCAGTGTGACTTGTTAATACAGCTGTGGGAGTGGGCCACGGAGGGATATGGCTAGTGGTTATACCCTCTACCCCTGTCCCATCTGACTACTTGCCCTGGTGGTGGTTTGCTCTAGACGCTTTCCACTCCCGGTGCTATTTTGATTGATGGCATTGACTCTCATTTTTAGATCTCCAATTGTGTCATCCATTATCATCAAGGTTTGCATAACCCCTTTTTTTAAATGTTTGCAACAGGGCATATTTGGCCTCTAGCTTGGTTTGCCATTGAACATCCAGGGGAGGGCACCCCATCAGATGCCCCCTGTTTGCATCCAGTAATAAAAATAGGGGTTTAAATTTATGGTCTAATAACGCCTCCAACCAGGTTGTGTCGTCCTCTTTTGTAGATGATGCTATGGATTCATCCCTGGATAGTGATGTAGGCCCCAGATCATCTAGGGTCTCCTCAACCAGCCTAGGGATGACCGGTGATATTGCTCTTTCCCCGGGGGTGCTAGATGTTTCAATATCCTTATTTTCTGACGACACTCCCGAGGCACCCCCCATGACAATCCCTTGATACACAGGATGCTGGGGACAGAAATCATTTATCCCATTTCGCCACCTGCCATTACATTAGTAACCCCTATTGAGGAGGCGGCTTACCAGATGGCTTTTTCTGTCACTTGTATTCTGTCAGCCAAGTTCCCACCATGATTTTTGGATAGGAGTCCAACGACAGATGGCTCACACTTTGTCTAGGATTAAGGGCCCTGACAGCTGGCTTTGTGATTGTCTTAGGGGTTTTTATATGCTTTGATTTTATTGTCGCTAGTGGCCATAGTTCCTTCCTCTCTTAATTTGTGCTTTACCATCCTTAAGGCAGATCACCTTAGCCAGCCCACACAGGGATCCTTAAAAGACTGACAGAGGAATAGTCAGGGGAGAAGGGAAAAAATGAAAGTGGTGGTTCAGAAGGCACCAAGAGCGGTGCCTGCACAGTAGAGAGTACCACAGCCAAGCAGCAAAGGTGCAGGGTCCAGGGTTGTAGCTAAGGACACAGGCCGACTATCTTAAAATCCGTTAAGAAACAGCAAACAAGTAAAACAATGTATTATAACCAATGTTTTAAAAATATATATATACTTATGCAACAATGCATACAGTATTCTCAAAGCAAAAGGTTGCACCATGCATAAGTTGCGCCCAAAGCTCAAATAAAATTCATGACCCGCAGGGAGACAGACAAACTGCCTGCAATTTTCCCAAAAGGTGGGGAGAGGAGAGCAACCCTGTCCTTGCAGCCCCACTAAAAGCAACAAATCAAGTAAGTGTGCTTAATATTGCACACTGCCTGGGTGAAAGGCACTCCTAGACACGGGGGAGAGTTATGTCTCGCAGCCCCCTTAAAAGGATATAACCCGTCACACAAGAAGAAAGAGGGAGAGGAGAGCCTTGCAGCCCTCTTTACAAGAAGGTCAGTAGAGAAAAACTCTAGAGCACATCGAATAGTTCGGATCAATAACTAAATGCAGCTAAACCTGAGATGTGAGGTATTATAAAGCAAGAACTCACATATAACCCAACATTTGAGCCAGCAAAATAGATACATTAAATACGATGTTTAAACATGCTTCATGGTTAATGCATGGTTAATACGAAAGTATGATTGTACGATTGTATGGCAACAGCAATCAACAGTCAACAAGGAGTCCACAAAGGATAAGAATAATAAAAAGCACTATGGAACACAAGTCACATGCACACGGGCACAAAGACAGAGACCCTGTGTCAGATGGGTGATACGGGTTTGCTACGAAATAGCAACTTTAAAAGGAAATGTCACAAGAGCAGTCACAGTCACAGTATCAATTTCAATGTCAAAATGGCAGTTTTTAGCAGCGTTCCCGTTTGTATTTCCTTTTTCAGGAATATGCAAAAATGGACAGGGGAGCAACAAAACATAGCGGCCACTGCACGACTAACGAAAGCTGAGCAAGACTCCTGGGCATCAGCGATCCTCCAAGAGGATTCGGGAGATAAGCTTCCAAAGTATTGGGTCCCAGGCAAAGTAAAACAGATTGGGACAAGATCCACATTCCCATAGTAGGAGGCCGCAGGGTATCACAGATTAAAGTACCAATGTTAATACCTGTGTTAAACCAGCATTAGACTGGCCAAGAAGAACTAACAGGACCAAATGAGGGCAGGGAATGCCTGACGGCTAAGGGAGCTTCCTTAGTCCGACTCCCTCCCCCCCCGCCCTAGAGGCCCAGTCAACACAATAGAGCACACTACCTGCAGCCGCAGTCTGCGTCAGACCGTCTGCCAATGTATTCCCCCAAAGCATCGGCCAGAACTGGAGATGAACAAACAAACAGGACAAATTCAACAGTTGTGCAGGGACACGCGCACACGCCACCGAAGGATGCCAAAGGACTCAGCAGGACTCTGCTTGCTACGCTCCTGCAAACGCTTCCTAAGCAGGAAGGCTCCTCCTTCCTATTGTTAACCCCCTCCTTGCCATAGCACAGAGACCAGGGGAAAGTGTTCCAAGGACACCAAAGGACTCAGCAGGACTCCCATTCACAAAAGGTGCACTATGACTAATTCAGGAGTAACTCAGACTTACCTATTTGGAAGCCTGTTTTGCTTAGTAGGTTATTCAATTTGATACTTATCATTGAGGCACCCATGATAATTTGATGTGTGGAATATACAGCACATGGTTGAGATTTGGTTTTCATGTGCTTATTTGTTCATACAGAAATCTAGGACAGAAGTTGTACTTGATGCAGATGAAGTTCTATGGGCTAAGTTGAGGCTCTACCAAGCTTCCACATTGAGTGCAAAATACAGATCTGAGGGTGAAAAGAAGACAGTAGTTATAGGGGCCCCTTTTTTCCAATGTAAAAGTTTTGACAGGTGGGAATGCCCCCTGGTTGTCCTTATTCCCGCCCCCTTTTGATATGGGTGTATTTATTTTTGACATGGAATTTGTTATCAATTAATGTTTGATATCAAAATGTGTTGATATAAACAGGGTAATTCATAGAATTTCGCAGAAAAGTGTCGCAAGCGGCTGGCGCAGAGTGTCCGCGTGCGATTGACTGCGCCAGGCACGTGCGATAAAACCGATTTCCGCGCACAGCGTATTCATGGATTTCATGCTCCCAAACCAGCCGTGGCGCAGAGAATCGCAGCGACCCTGCAGCAGCGCCAGTAACGCCCCCAAGAACGCCCTCGCGCAAGGAAAAGCCAGCAAAATCGCTAAATCATCGCAAAGGGCTGCGCTAACCCTGGACCAGTTTACAGGGCAGCCAAACAAGGAACGCAAAGCGGGTAACGTGCATATCAGGGGTACACGTGAAGTCATACACGCGATTAGCCAGGGTAAGTGTATTACAGGGGTACACGTGAAGTCATACACGCGATTAGCCAGGGTACGTGTATTACAGGGGTACGCGGGAAGTTTAACACGCGATTGGCCAGGGTACGTGTATTACAGGGGTACGCGGGAAGTTCAACACGCGATTAGCCAGGGTAAGTGTATTACAGGGGTACACGTGGAGTTATACACGCGATTAGCCAGGGTACGTGTATTACAGGGGTACGCGGGAAGTTTAACACGCGATTGGCCAGGTTACGTGTATTACAGGGGTACGCGGGAAGTTTAACACGCGATTGGCCAGGGTACGTGTATCAAAGGGGTACGCGGGAAGTTTAACACGCGATTAGCCAGTGTAAGTGTATTACAGGGGTACACGTGAAGTCATACACGCGATTAGCCAGGGTACGTGTATTACAGGGGTACGCGGGAAGTTTAACACGCGATTGGCCAGGGTACGTGTATTACAGGGGTACGCGGGAAGTTTAACACGCGATTAGCCAGGGTAAGTGTATTACAGGGGTACGCGGGAAGTTTAACACGCGATTAGCCAGGGTACGTGTATTACAGGGGTACGCGGGAAGTTTAACACGCGATTGGCCAGGGTACGTGTATTACAGGGGTACGCGGGAAGTTTAACACGCGATTGGCCAGGGTACGTGTATTACAGGGGTACGCGTGAAGTTATACACGCGATTAGCCAGGGTACGTATATTACAGGGGTACGCGGGAAGTTTAACACGCGATTAGCCAGGGTACGTGTATTACAGGGGTACGCGGGAAGTTTAACACGCGATTGGCCAGGGTACGTGTATCACAGGGGTACGCGGGAAGTTTAACACGCGATTAGCCAGGGTACGTGTATTACAGGGGTACGCGGGAAGTTCAACACGCGATTGGCCAGGGTACGTGTATTACAGGGGTATGCGGGAAGTTTCACATGCGATTTGGCCAGGTACGTGTATTACAGGGGTGCGTGGGAATTATCACACGCGATTTGGCTTGGTACGTGTATTACAGGGGTGTGCGGGAATTATCACACGCAATTAGGCTGGGTGGGTCCTCACAGGTGTTCCCTGTACACCCTCCACAGCCCCTGCAGGCAGCCCACAAAACAGGGGACTACCCTGCACACCTGCTCATGTCCCCCTGCACCCCCACCCCCCAGCAGTGCAGGGGCACCCTCCACCAGGCCCCCACTCATGTCTCCCACCACCCCCACCCCCCAGCCACCAGGGGCACCCTCCACCAGGCCCCCACTCATGTCCCCTATCACCCCCACCCCCCCGCCACCAGGGGCACCCTCCACCAGGCCCCCACATATGTCTCCCACCACCCACACCCCCCAGCAGTGCAGGGGCAGCCTCCACCAGGCCCCCACTCATGTCCCCTATCACCCCCACCCCCCCGCCACCAGGGGCACCCTCCACCAGGCCCCCACATATGTCTCCCACCACCCACACCCCCCAGCAGTGCAGGGGCACCCTCCACCAGGCCCCCACTCATGTCTCCCACCACCCCCACCCCCCAGCCACCAGGGGCACCCTCCACCAGGCCCCCACTCATGTCTCCCACCACCCCTACCCCCCAGCAGTGCAGGGGCACCCTCCACCAGGCCCCCACTCATGTCTCCCACCACCCCCACCCCCCAGCCACCAGGGGCACCCTCCACCAGGCCCCCACTCATGTCCCCTATCACCCCCACCCCCCCGCCACCAGGGGCACCCTCCACCAGGCCCCCACATATGTCTCCCACCACCCCCACCCCCCAGCCACCAGGGGCACCCTCCACCAGGCCCCCACTCATGTCTCCCACCACCCCCACCCCCCAGCAGTGCAGGGGCACCCTCCACCAGGCCCCCACTCATGTCTCCCACCACCCCCACCCCCCAGCCACCAGGGGCACCCTCAACCAGGCCCCCACTCATGTCTCCCACCACCCCCACCCCCCAGCAGTGCAGGGGCACCCTCCACCAGGCCCCCACTCATGTCTCCCACCACCCCCACCCCCCAGCCACCAGGGGCACCCTCCACCAGGCCCCCACTCATGTCTCCCACCACCCCCACCCCCCAGCAGTGCAGGGGCACCCTCCACCAGGCCCCCACTCATGTCTCCCACCACCCCCACCCCCCTGCCACCATGTGCAGCCCCCACCAGGCCCCCACTCATGTCTCCCACCACCCCCACCCCCCAGCAGTGCAGGGGCAGCCTCCACCAGGCCCCCACTCATGTCTCCCACCACCCCCACCCCCCAGCCACCAGGGTCACCCTCCACCAGGCCCCCACTCATGTCTCCCACCACCCCCACCCCCCAGCAGTGCAGGGGCACCCTCCACCAGGCCCCCACTCATGTCTCCCACCACCCCCACCCCCCTGCCACCATGTGCAGCCCCCACCAGGTCCTCACAATGTGCGTATTGGTCAGCCTCCACAGCCAAAAAGCCCTACCAAGTAACCCATTCACCCACATGGAAATGGAAATCACATGTTACACCCCCAATGTTCATGAAGCAAATGAACCCATGTCCGTCACACACATATTTTCCAATTGAATGGGAAAACACACAACATGACATGCATGAAACCAATGAGATGAAACCACACAGTGAACAATGTAAAAAAAAATGTATTAGAAAAAAATACGAATGCTAAAGAAAGAAAACTAACTACAATGTAAATGTGAAAAAAGAAGCTGCATGTCCGCATAAAAACACAAAACTAGAAAATCTAATCCAAAAAATGTTGTCCAAAGTGAAATGTCAAAACTCTCCGTGCAACAAAGAACTATGTACAAAAATAACAAGGGTCCATCATCACAACAGAACTAAGGAAACCTCCTAAAAAACCTACCTAAATATCAACTATATACAAAAAGTGGAGCAGTGTCCGTCGACTCCAAATCATAAGAAAAAACAAAGGAAACCTAAAACTAAAGAACTATATACAAAGGCGGCGGGCAAGTCCAGCGGCTCACTCTGTGGTGTTCCGGGCCAGGGCATCATCGAACTCCTGTTCGATGTCCCGGAGGCGGTCCAGTTCCATGGCCCCGAGGGTCCGCAGGGACGACGCCGTGTCCTCCTCCAACCCCCTGCGGATTGCCTCGAGGCACTCGGCCCGCCTCAGGGCCCTCCGCATGGAGTTCTCCGCCCTGACCATTGTGAGCCGCGCCTCTTCCGCCCGCCGCCGCTCCGCACCTATGGCGTGGCCCAACCGCTGCCACACGGAAGACACTCTCTGTCCTGGGTCCTCCTGCCCTCCGGCCGATGCCTGCCCCTCCGATGTCGAAGGCCCCGAGCCTTCATGGCTCCCACCATCTTGCTGCTGCTGCTGCTCTGCCTCTGCCCGTGCACTGCCTCCTGCTGCCTGCACATCCTCCGCCGGCTGGGGTGCAGTTGTTGATGTGGCCACCCCTGCTGGACGTCCGACTCCCGACTGTGGCAGAGATGCCTCCTCCACCAGCCTGGCCGCACTGTCAGAGGCAGCTCCACAGGGCACCCAGGTGACTGATGGGTGGGAAGATGGCACAGAGGACGACTGGCGCGTAGGGGGTCCAGTTGAGGAGGGGGTCGGAACAAGCCCCATCAGACGGAGGAATCCGGTCTGGGTGACCTGTCCCAGCAGGCTGACGTGGTCAACGAGCCATTCGAGATGACGTGCAGTCTCTCCATGAAAAGACTGCAGGTCACCTCGCATGGCCCGTTGACGCAACGCCACACCAGCCAGGACAGGCTCAACCCGGACCTGGATAGCCACGTCCGCAGGCAGAGGAAGGCCAGTTGACGTCAGCTCATCCCCTGCCTGAAAACGGGTCTGGACGTAGGCATCCCTGCTGGTGCAAGATGATGCAGGGACAGGATCGGGGACAGGATTGCACACAGGCACCTCCGCGGCCGCCTGTGCTGCCTCCTGTCCCTGGTCCTGGACTGCACCACTAGCACCAGTGGGATCCCCACCTCCAGACCCCGTCTCTGGTGCTTGCACGGCCTCCTCCTCCACCAGACCCCCCACCAACCTGGATGACTCTGTGCCATCTTCCCCTGTTGGGCCCTGTGGGGTCCCAGCTGCCCCTTCTGCTGCCGAGGAGTCCAACTGCAACCTCCGCCTCTTGGACCTCCCCCCGGCAGCTGCGGCCTGGGACGCGGCACCGGACTCCTCACTCCCCGACGAGATGACAACACGGGAGGGGAGCCGGGCCTTGCGTCTCCGGCTGGCGGTCGGATCCCCGCCGCTGTGCTCCACAGCACCTTCTCCGCCCTCTTCATCAGTTGACGCTGCAGACAGGGAGAAACAAAACACAGGCATCAGGGCACTGTACAATGGACACATACACGCATGACAGTTGCACATGAGTGGCATTGGCAAACCTCAGACATGTCATCACAATCCCCAACACACATGTCATTGCAACTGGCACACATGAGCCATACCACAGCCATATCGCAACTGCCACCACCATCCCCACACATACAACAGCATCAGCAGCCAAAGGGGAGCCATACATCACATGCAACACAGGAAGTGCACCACACATGTACACACACCACCACACTTGCATGCATGTCTACACCTCTGCCAAGTGTCGCACTGTTCAGACGGGCATCCATGTCACATCTGCCAATCAGGCTTCCACATACCGCTGTCACATGCATCCATGTAGCATCACTGTTGCACCTTTGACAAATACACACACATGCACATGTACACAGTGCTCATACATGCAGCCGAAAACAACATACATGCCTGACATCACGGACATGTCTACTTACATACACATTCATCCAAACATGTGTGCACGCACAACTGCATTTGCCATGCAAGCCCACACACACAAGCACCATCCATGTCTCACACATTACAGCCTTCGCATGTGTCAGCCCCACGGCCCTGTACACCCCCACCCATACTCCACCCCATACAAACAGATGTGCAACTGGCACAATGGGGAATGATCACCACACGCCCTGCTCACAACCAGGATGCATGTACACTCACCGCTCGACTCCAGACGGCTCTGCTTCTCTAGGACCTGGACGTGGAGCGCTGGGGATATGCGTTCCAGGACCCCCATCTGTTCTTCCGACAAGTGGCCCCGGCGCCCCTTGGCATCCGCTGCCTTCAAGAGGCGCCGGGCCTTGTTCAGGGTCCTGGACCTGAAGTCCTCCCAGCGCTTCCTGACATGTTGTAAGTCCCGGACTGCCACCCCCTCCGCGTTGATGGCAGTCACGATGTCTGTCCAGATCCGAGTCCGTCCTTCCTTGTCGGCGCGGGAACTTCCAAAGAGGGCATCATACTGCCCCAGGACTTGCTCCACCAGGACACCAACTTCGGTGGCACTGAAGCTGGGGCCCCTCTGCCTCTCTGGCCGGGGGTTGTCAGTGGTCACAGATGGTGTTAGCCCCGACATGACAACCCCAGAGGCAGGAGTGGGTGGGCAACTGGGTCCTGGGGCTGGGCTGTGGAGCGATGGAATTCCAGTCGGGAGTCTTCTGTTCCAGCAGGGGTGGTCACAGCAACAGCACCCCTGGCTGATGTGCAGGCAGCAAATGGCAGTGCACGTGGGCAGCAGGCAGTCAGGCAGCAGCAGATAGCAGGTGGGAGCGTGCTCGGGGCTCTGGGGGGCAGTAATTCGGCCTTCTGGGCAGGAGCGTGGTCTCCCGTGTGCTCACGCGTGGCCAGCTTGGTACGGAGTGAATTGGCACGTGAAAATCCTGCACGTCAGCGTGAAAACCGAGGAAAGGCCCTTAGCGCGTAAGCGCGTCAGCACGCATACGCGATTCCATTGGACCAAAGGCCCTCAGCGCGTAAGCGCGTCTGTGACGTGACCCGCACGGGTGTTTCCCACACAGCACGTGATGACAGAGCACACGTGGAAAGACTGCACGTCAGAGTCTCATTGCGTGTGATTGGTGGAAATGGCCGTACACCGGGATACAGGTGCGCTGACGTACTTGCGTGTGTAAGTGTCCGCGCACACCTCATATACACGTACATAGGCCAATCGCGTGTACACGCACTTTTGTCCAATTACACGCGATGAGACTCTGACGTGCAGTCTTTCCACGTGTGCTCTGTCATCACGTGCTGTGTGGGAAACACCCGTGCGGGTCACGTCACAGACGCGCTTACGCGCTGAGGGCCTTTGGTCCAATGGAATCGCGTATGCGTGCTGACGCGCTTACGCGCTAAGGGCCTTTCCTCGGTTTTCACGCTGACGTGCAGGATTTTCACGTGCCAATTCACTCCGTACCAAGCTGGCCACGCGTGAGCACACGGGAGACCACGCTCCTGCCCAGAAGGCCGAATTACTGCCCCCCAGAGCCCCGAGCACGCTCCCACCTGCTATCTGCTGCTGCCTGACTGCCTGCTGCCCACGTGCACTGCCATTTGCTGCCTGCACATCAGCCAGGGGTGCTGTTGCTGTGACCACCCCTGCTGGAACAGAAGACTCCCGACTGGAATTCCATCACTCCACAGCCCAGCCCCAGGACCCAGTTGCCCACCCACTCCTGCCTCTGGGGTTGTCATGTCGGGGCTAACACCATCTGTGACCACTGACAACCCCCGGCCAGAGAGGCAGAGGGGCCCCAGCTTCAGTGCCACCGAAGTTGGTGTCCTGGTGGAGCAAGTCCTGGGGCAGTATGATGCCCTCTTTGGAAGTTCCCGCGCCGACAAGGAAGGACGGACTCGGATCTGGACAGACATCGTGACTGCCATCAACGCGGAGGGGGTGGCAGTCCGGGACTTACAACATGTCAGGAAGCGCTGGGAGGACTTCAGGTCCAGGACCCTGAACAAGGCCCGGCGCCTCTTGAAGGCAGCGGATGCCAAGGGGCGCCGGGGCCACTTGTCGGAAGAACAGATGGGGGTCCTGGAACGCATATCCCCAGCGCTCCACGTCCAGGTCCTAGAGAAGCAGAGCCGTCTGGAGTCGAGCGGTGAGTGTACATGCATCCTGGTTGTGAGCAGGGCGTGTGGTGATCATTCCCCATTGTGCCAGTTGCACATCTGTTTGTATGGGGTGGAGTATGGGTGGGGGTGTACAGGGCCGTGGGGCTGACACATGCGAGGGCTGTAATGTGTGAGACATGGATGGTGCTTGTGTGTGTGGGCTTGCATGGCAAATGCAGTTGTGCGTGCACACATGTTTGGATGAATGTGTATGTAAGTAGACATGTCCGTGATGTCAGGCATGTATGTTGTTTTCGGCTGCATGTATGAGCACTGTGTACATGTGCATGTGTGTGTATTTGTCAAAGGTGCAACAGTGATGCTACATGGATGCATGTGACAGCGGTATGTGGAAGCCTGATTGGCAGATGTGACATGGATGCCCGTCTGAACAGTGCGACACTTGGCAGAGGTGTAGACATGCATGCAAGTGTGGTGGTGTGTGTACATGTGTGGTGCACTTCCTGTGTTGCATGTGATGTATGGCTCCCCTTTGGCTGCTGATGCTGTTGTATGTGTGGGGATGGTGGTGGCAGTTGCAATATGGCTGTGGTATGGCTCATGTGTGCCAGTTGCAATGACATGTGTGTTGGGGATTGTGATGACATGTCTGAGGTTTGCCAATGCCACTCATGTGCAACTGTCATGCGTGTATGTGTCCATTGTACAGTGCCCTGATGCCTGTGTTTTGTTTCTCCCTGTCTGCAGCGTCAACTGATGAAGAGGGCGGAGAAGGTGCTGTGGAGCACAGCGGCGGGGATCCGACCGCCAGCCGGAGACGCAAGGCCCGGCTCCCCTCCCGTGTTGTCATCTCGTCGGGGAGTGAGGAGTCCGGTGCCGCGTCCCAGGCCGCAGCTGCCGGGGGGAGGTCCAAGAGGCGGAGGTTGCAGTTGGACTCCTCGGCAGCAGAAGGGGCAGCTGGGACCCCACATGGCCCAACAGGGGAAGATGGCACGGAGTCATCCAGGTTGGTGGGGGGTCTGGTGGAGGAGGAGGCCGTGCAAGCACCAGAGACGGGGTCTGGAGGTGGGGATCCCACTGGTGCTAGTGGTGCAGTCCAGGACCAGCGACAGGAGGCAGCACAGGCGGCCGCGGAGGTGCCTGTGTGCAATCCTGTCCCCGATCCTGTCCCTGCATCATCTTGCACCAGCAGGGATGCCTACGTCCAGACCCGTTTTCAGGCAGGGGATGAGCTGACGTCAACTGGCCTTCCTCTGCCTGCGGACGTGGCCATCCAGGACCGGGTTGAGCCTGTCCTGGCTGGTGTGGCGTTGCGTCAACGGGCCATGCGAGGTGACCTGCAGTCTTTTCATGGAGAGACTGCACGTCATCTCGAATGGCTCGTTGACCACGTCAGCCTGCTGGGACAGGTCACCCAGGCCGGATTCCGCTGTCTGATGGGGCTTGCTCCGACCCCCTCCTCAACTGGACCCCCTACGCGCCAGTCGTCCTCTGTGCCATCTTCCCACCCATCAGTCACCTGGGTGCCCTGTGGAGCTGCCTCTGACAGTGCGGCCAGGCTGGTGGAGGAGGCATCCCTGCCACAGTCGGGAGTCGGACGTCCAGCAGGGGTGGCCACATCAACAGGTGCACCCCAGCCGGCGGAGGATGTGCAGGCAGCAGGAGGCAGTGCACGGGCAGAGGCAGAGCAGCAGCAGCAGCAAGATGGTGGGAGCCATGAAGGCTCGGGGCCTTCGACATCGGAGGGGCAGGCATCGGCCGGAGGGCAGGAGGACCCAGGACAGAGAGTGTCTTCCGTGTGGCAGCGGTTGGGCCACGCCATAGGTGCGGAGCGGCGGCGGGCGGAAGAGGCGCGGCTCACAATGGTCAGGGCGGAGAACTCCATGCGGAGGGCCCTGAGGCGGGCCGAGTGCCTCGAGGCAATCCGCAGGGGGTTGGAGGAGGACACAGCGTCGTCCCTGCGGACCCTCGGGGCCATGGAACTGGACCGCCTCCGGGACATCGAACAGGAGTTCGATGATGCCCTGGCCCGGAACACCACAGAGTGAGCCGCTGGACTTGCCCGCCGCCTTTGTATATAGTTCTTTAGTTTAGGTTTCCTTTCGTTCTTATTATTATTTGGAGTCGACGGACACTGCTCCACTTTTTGTATACAGTTGATATTTAGGTAGGTTTTTTAGGAGGTTTCCTTAGTTCAGTTGTGATGATGGACCCTTGTTATTTTTGTACATAGTTCTTTGTTGCATGGAGAGTTTTTACATTTCACTTTGGACATAATTTTTTTGATTTGATTTTCTAGTTTTGTGTTTTTATGCGGACATGCAGCTTATTTTTTCACATTTACATTGTAGTTAGTTTTCTTTCTTTGGCATTTGTATTTTTTTCAATACATTTTTTTTTCCATTGTTCACTGTGTGGTTTCATCTCATTGGTTTCATGCATGTCATGTTGTGTGTTTTCCCATTCAATTTGGAAATATGTGTGTGACGGACATGGGTTCATTTGCTTCATGTACATTGGGGGTGTAACATGTGATTTCCATTTCCATGTGGGTGAATGGGTTACTTGGTAGGTCTTTTTGGCTGTGGAGGCTGACCATTACGCACATGATTGGGGATTGTGAGGACCTGGTGGGGGCTGCACATGGTGGCAGGGGGGTGGGGGTGCAGGGGGACATGAGTGGGGGCCTGGTGGAGGTTGAGCCTGCACTGCTGGGGGGTGGGGGTGGTGGGAGACATGAGTCGGGGCCTGGTGGAGGGTGACCCTGCACTGCTGGGGTGTGGGGGTGATGGGAGACATGAGTGGGGGCCTGGTGGAGGGTGACCCTGGTGGCTGGGGGGTGGGGGTGATAGGGGACATGAGTGGGGGCCTGGTGGAGGGTGACCCTGGTGGCTGGGGGGTGGGGGTGGTGGTAGACATGAGTGGGGCCCTGGTGGAGGGTGACCCTGGTGGCTAGGGGGTGGGGGTGGTGGGAGACATGAGTTGGACATGGGTGGGGGCCTACTGGCAGGTGCCCCACAGTGCTGGGGGGTGGGGGTGGTGGGAGACATGAGTTGGACATGGGTGGGGGCCTACTGGCAGGTGCCCCACAGTGCTGGGGGGTGGGGGTGGTGGGAGACATGAGTTGGACATGGGTGGGGGCCTGCTGGCAGGTGCCCCACAGTGCTGGGGGGTGGGGGTGGTCGGAGACATGAGTGGGGCCCTGGTGGAGGGTGACCCTGGTGGCTGGGGGGTGGGGGTGGTGGGAGACATGAGTGGGGGCCTGGTGGAGGCTGCCCCTGCACTGCTGGGGGGTGGGGGTGGTGGGAGACATGAGTGGGGGACTGGTGGAGGGTGCCCCTGGTGGCGGGGGGGTGGGGGTGATAGGGGACATGAGTGGGGGCCTGGTGGAGGCTGCCCCTGCACGGCTGGGGGGTGGGGGTGGTGGGAGACATGAGTTGGACATGGGTGGGGGCCTGCTGGCAGGTGCCCCACAGTGCTGGGGGGTGGGGGTGGTGGGAGACATGAGTGGGGCCCTGGTGGAGGGTGACCCTGGTGGCTGGGGGGTGGGGGTGGTGGGAGACATGAGTTGGACATGGGTGGGGGCCTACTGGCAGGTGCCCCACAGTGCTGGGGGGTGGGGGTGGTGGGTGACATGAGTTGGACATGGGTGGGGGCCTGCTGGCAGGTGCCCCACAGTGCTGGCGGGTGGGGGTGGTGGGAGACATGAGTTGGACATGGGTGGGGGACTGCTGGCATGTGCCCCACAGTGCTGGGGGGTGGGGGTGCAAGGGGACATGAGTTGGACATGGGTGGGGGCCTGCTGGCAGGTGCCCCACAGTGCTGGGGGGTGGGGGTGGTGGGAGACATGAGTTGGACATGGGTGGGGGCCTGCTGGCAGGTGCCCCACAGTGCTGGGGGGTGGGGGTGCAAGGGGACATGAGTTGGTGTTCATTAGTTCAAGGAGACATGTGCCTTTGCTGGGGGGCATGCCCATGTTGGGTGGGCTGCCTGCGGGACATGACCAGGGATGCAGGGTAGTCCCCTGTGGTGTGGGCTGCCTGCAGGGGCCGTGGAGGGTGTACAGGGTACACCTGGGAGGACCCACACTGTCAAATCACATGTGGGACTCCCCGGCACCCCTGAAATACACGTACCGTGCAGAAATCGCGTGTAAAACTTCCCGTGCACCGCTGAAATACACGCGCCCAGGCTATTCGCGTGTGGAACTTCCCGCGAACCCCTGAAATACACGCGCCCAGGCTATTCGCGTGTGGAACTTCCCGCGAACCCCTGTAATACACGTAGCCCGCTCCCCCAGGCCCGATCGCGTGAGGAACTTCCCGCGAACCCCTGTAATACACGTAGCCCGCTCCCCCAGGCCCGATCGCGTGTGGAACTTCCCGCGCACCCCTCAAATTCACGCGCCCAGGCTATTCGTGTGTGGAACTTCCCGCGCACCCCTGAAATACACGCGCCCAGGCTATTCGCGTGTGGAACTTCCCGCGAACCCCTGTAATACACGCGCCCAAGCTATTCGCGTGTGGAACTTCCCGCGAACCCCTGTAATACACGTAGCCCGCTCCCCCAGGCCCGATCGCGTGTGGAACTTCCCGCGCACCCCTCAAATTCAGGCGCCCAGGCTATTCGCGTGTGAAACTTCACGCGAACCCCTGTAATACACGTAGCCCGCTCCCCCAGGCCCGATCGCGTGTGGAACTTCACGCGAACCCCTGTAATACACGTAGCCCGCTCCCCCAGGCTTGATCGCGTGAGGAACTTCACGCGAACCCCTGTAATACACGTAGACCGCTCCCCCAGGCCCGATCGCGTGAGGAACTTCACGCGAACCCCTGTAATACACGTAGCCCGCTCCCCCAGGCCCGATCGCGTGAATGACTTCACGCGAACCCCTGTGATGCACGTACCCTGCAAATCGCGTGTGACACTTCCCGCGCACCCCGGTATACATGCACACGTATTTTTTGTCAGCGGGTGTCCGTGTTTGTGGGTACCCCTTTGCACGTCATTTTTCCTGGAGGCCCACAGTATGGGACATTCATCATGGCAGTATATAGGTGCTATTTGTTGGCGCACCTTTTGGCGCACATTTCTTACAGCCGCAGAGACGCTACCGCCTCCTTTCTTGTGGCGGTCGTGTTTGTGCCTGTGCGCTGGTTTGAGCGTGCGCTTTTTTCACCTATTCTATTCCATGAATACGTGTTGTAGGCGAGCGTGTGGGCGTTCCGCGCACTTGTGCCCTGTACTTCCCCCGTGACGCCCACGTTTTGGCAAGTTGTTCCCCATTCCGAGTGTTACGCCCGTGTTCCGCCTACTTTTATTGCTTGCGCCGCGCTATGTGCGAATTTCGCTGTGGCCTGTGCGATTTTCGCTGTGACCTGGCGCACGCTGTTAGATGGCCTGTGCGCCAACGTGCGCCAACGTGCGCCGCGCACTTTTTTATCGCACATCCGCTGGTTTTCTCGCGCACGGCCTTCCATGAATCGACGTGCGCTGCTTTTCGTGCGATTTTCGCACTTGCACTGCGATTTTCGCTATTCCACTGCGATTCGCACGTTTTTGCCCACTTGCGCCGCGCTAATTATTCCATGAATCGGCCTGAAAATGTTATATTGATTTGATATCCATTTTATATAAACGGCTATATACAGTGTGTGTACTTTGAGAAGGTTTGATATAAAGTTTATATCAAAATTATATAAAGTGTATATCAAAATGTTTTTAATATGGGAGAGCGTGTGTGCGCTGTTGCTTGATGGAGGACAAAGTGAGTTGTGAGGAGTTAGATGGCGAGTGTTGGGGTTTGGTGATGCAGGGATGACGCGGGAGTGAGTGGTGCTGCATGTGTGAGAGTTTGATAGAGGTGGAATATAAAGATAGGCAGGTTGGTTGACATCACACGGTGCAAAGAGTTTTATGAATATAAATCTAGGCACGCTAAATGACATCACAACTTGATAGGGGTTTTACAGAGTTTGAATATAATTCTATGGATTTGATATCATTTTACAAGACTTCTAGCCAATGTTTTTTCATATAGTATATTTTTCTGATATCCTTTTTGATATCAAATTATTATCAGTCATTTTTATATCACAATTAATTTTTTGATATCAAAACGTATCTATCAAAATAATACCTTTTATATGAATTTTATATAATGTTAATATAAAATTTGATTGAAAGGGCTGGCTTAATACTGCGATGGTGACCCTGGGGAGGGTTGGACAACCCTGATATATATTGTTCTGCGATGGGCTGGAAAACGCAGCACTTTTTCGGGAAGCAGATAATATGAAAAGCTAAAGCTAAAGCTATGGAGAGGGGTGAACACCCCAAGGAAGTCTTGTTGATTTGCTGGTGTACGATGGGCTGGTGGATGGTCAGGGTCTAATGGCCGGCTATGAACCCAAGGAGTTTTGGAACAATGATGAGGCTGTTTTGGAGCAATCATTTGCAGTCAACGCAAACCCTGAAGATGAGGACTGCGAATCTACGGTGATGTCAGCGGACGCAGCGATGATGACGGAGACCACTTCCGGGCCCCAGAACCCTGATGAAAAACAGATCCAAGTGTGCGGGGGTGCTGAGTACCAGACTATGGCAGAGACTATTAATATTTATTGTGCTTGCTGTTCCAGCCGGTTTGAAACCCCAGGGTCTTTTGAAAGTAGCCTGTTTAAGGCTTGTCTATCACTGCTGGAGACCGACAGACTTAAAGACAATGCCACTATTCAATGCGTTTGTTGTTCAAAACAAAATGAAAGCCTGGCGGATATCAATCTGTGCACGGATTATATTATGCTAATGAAGATCGACATGGACACGCAGACCCCTCTTTGTGCTGATATTCGTGCCACTCAGGGGATTACAGCCATCATAACAGGGGCATGTTTAAAACAACACTTTTACAGGTGGTGCTACGGACATACAATTCATGATCCACAGCAGCATACTCACGAGTGTTTGGAAAAAGCTTTGCGGATAATTCACTACGTAAAATATGTTTTGTGTTGAGCCCAAAACACATTATAGATTTGTTGCGACTGACACAACCACTGACACAGATAAGGATCGGAGCGGGGACTGAGCAATGCGTATCTGAAACATTATGGGCTATAGAATCAGCAAATAACCTGCTTTTGAAAATTAAGCAGTTTAGTCGCATATGTCCGATGGGCGCTGGAAACATCATTAAAAAAAACAGTTCCCAACTGGGCGAGGATAAAATATATATAAATGGAGTATAACATGAGCGCTTAACGAAGCAGTGGCATACAATGTGGTTGTGCGGTATTCGCAGGTGTTATTTTAATGTGAATGTTTTAATGTGAATATATTTTGTATAAAATCGTCATTTTTAAATACGAATAAAAACCGTTGTTTATAAATACTGCCTGCGTCATTATGTTGAGTTGTACGGGGAGACATGTCTGGCCTGAAGCTGTCAAAAATATATTATGATGAAGGAGGTGTCAGCAGTTATGGCGGGGTTGACGGCCTGTATCATAAAATGTGAGCCGATAGTGAGAAGTGTCATGGAGGCTGTTAAGACGTGGCTTTCAGGGGAGGAGGCCTACGCATTGCAAAAGCCAGGCCAGAAAAATGTTTAAATGGCGAATGATCGTGATATGTGACGTCAATCACCAATGGCAGACAGATATTATGAATTTGAGCCAGCTCTGTGAAGACAACTTTACTTTACTTTATTTTATTTATAACGCGCAGCCATAAACCCGTAGGTGTGAGGGCGCAGACAGAACATACTGGACATGAAACATTCACAGACCGATAGCAGGCGGTATGCCAAGGTCAAAGACTCAACCCGGACCCAGGAAGTAGAAAGCTTGCCTAATGGAACAGCCAGGTCAACAATGGTTTCCGCTATATTCTAGCCATCACCAATGTTCTATCAAAATACGCCTATGTTGAGGCTTTGAAGAACAAGTCGGCGCTGAATGTAGCAGTGGATTTAAACCACATATTTAACAACGGAAAAGTCCCCACTAAACTACAGACAGATGCTGGTAAAGAGTTTTTAAATAAACTGCTGCAAAACCTTCTGAAGCAGCACAGTGTACACCACTTTGTAACACACGCTGAAGTTAAAGCCTCTATTGTAGAACGTTGTATACACACCTTTAAAACACGACTCTGCCGCTTTTTCACAACTAAAAACTTCTGAAGATATGTGGAGGTGCTACCCGCCTTTATAAATGTGCATAAAAACATGCATCATAGATCTATTAAAACCTTACTGGCGGGTGTAACATTGAAGAATTCCCTGGCTGTCTGGAAAAAAACTGTACGGTGAAAGACTTTTCAAAAAGACAAAAGGTATACCCTTAAAAAGGGCCGTCTTCACAAATGGGTACGAGCAGAACTACAGCAACAAGATCTTTATTATAGATGGCGTGGTTCAAAGGAAGGGTGTTTCTATATATATAGTTCAATGATTATTCAGGGGAGGCTGTTCTGGGTGGTTTGTATAAGAATGAGATCCAGAAAGTCAGTAAAAAGAAGTAGTGCATTTATAGAATCGAAAAAAACATAAAAATTTAAGTTTGTTAAAATGGCTGGGATGGCTTGACAAATTCAACAGTTGGGTACCCTTCTAGTCCCTAGAGACCAAAGGCGTGTAGCTGGAGTCTGCATCTTTTTATATCATGCTTCCGAGCAACACTTCAGCCGAGACATTTCCATTGAACAAAATATCCAACTTTACCATGAAGTTGGTCAAACCCGTAAATCTGGAGGGTCAATGGACGGTTGCGCTCACTGAGATTCAGTATTTCCAATCATGGGACACGTTAGCTTCTGGGCAAGCTATGTTTATCATAAAACGAACAAACCCTCCAATGCTTTGGCCAGGATTTCCTGAGAGACATTATCCAAATATACAGCAACTTGTCAGAGTCATCAACAAGGGCGTAGCATGCATACCTGAGTATGAGGACACATTGCTATATCTAGGACCGCAGCAGCAGAACGTTTTTCTACAGGGCCCAGACCCATCTGTGCACAGCATATTGTGAACTGTGCCAACACATTGGAAGTAAAGAATCATGGGACAAAACCTGCACCGATATTCATGTTTTTTTAAATATCTTATTGCTTTATAGTGACATCGTGGAGTATCAAAGGGTGGGGGACAGCCATGCCCTGCTACTTAGAACCATGGAGATTAAAGGAAACAACAACGATACTGTGCATAAAAACCACTTTGACACCATCAACATACAGATATGAGACGATCAGTGGCAGTTTGTATCATTTAAATATGGAAAAATCTGGCTGTAGTGGCACTTCAGACCGCTCCAGCTAAAAGACAAATAAAAGCAGTGCTATAATAGTGGTGGTGTAGAACTATGGAGACCCAAGGGCTTGTATGGAAAATTACAAGCCGGTTATAGCAATCAACTGTATTTTAGGGGAGCCCCCGTCGTGTATGGGGCGGGGCTCAGTGGTATCTTTAAAAGTCTTTCTATGGTATGGCTTTAAATTAGTTAAACCGCACATGAAAACAGCGGCTGGCAATGTTGCAAAAGATGTTTTGGGAAGCGTGACAACGGCGGTTGCTGAGCGGGTAGCCAGATAGAAAAAGGAGGGTCAGGACGGGTCAGGGCTCATTTATAAATCACATAGAAGCATTAAGAAGAAAAGGTCGGCATCCATGTTGCGCGGTCCGCCAAGACCCAACAGGAAAAACAGAGCAAAGCCCTGCTGCGCACCAATGCATGGGAAGAAGAAACACGTTATTCCTAAAAGACACAAGGGTGGTGATATCTTCTAAAGAACAATGGCTTTTCTACAGGGAGCATCTAGGGAGTGTGTAAAATCAGAGTCAATCTCTTTACCATGCCCCTACCCAAACCAGTATCAACAACCTTTTCTATTTTGAGGTCTCGCTACTGGAGACTCTATCACCGCTTGCCCCCATAGAGTTATTGTATCGGGGTGGACCGATATGTATCTGGATTTGAACGATACGCTGCTACATCTAACCGGTAAAATAACAAAGGCTGCTGGAACCAACACTGCTGCTACAGCTCGAGCGGGCACGATCGCTTACCCGATAGCCAGCATGTTCAATCAGGTGGACGTGATGCTCAGCGACCGACTGATAACGCAGAGCGATAACATGTACGCCTACCGGGCCTACTTGCAGAACCTGTTAAATTATAGCAGTGATGTTACGGACAAACAGCTTTCGGGCGGCCTCTTTTATTGCGATAACATGGGGCATTTCGACAGCACCGCTCTGGACAGTGATTACAAGGGATTTGTAAAAAGAGCCTATCATGCCAGGGCCAACAGAGTATTTGATTGACTAGGCTGCGTACATGCTGACCTATTCTTTCAGAATAAACAAATGATTAACAGCGTTGATCTTAAAGTGAAACTATCCAGAAACACAGATGATTTCTGCCTCATGAGCAGGGACTCCGAGTAATACAAACTAGTCATTGTATTGGCCAGTTTATTCGTTAAGCATGTAAGAGTTTCACCGACTCTTAGACTGGTGCATACAGATGCACTCCAGATATCTAAAATGAAATACCCTGTTGAGAGAGTTGCTCTCAAAGTCTTTAGCATTCCTACCGGTTGCTGCGGTACCAGTCAAGACAACCTGTTTCTAGGGCAGCTCCCTAAAATAATCATCATAGGGATTGTTGAAGCAATGACCTTCATTGGGGAATACGATAAGAACCCCTTTGAGTTCAAACACTGTAACATGAACTATGCTGCGCTGCACAAGGACAGTGTTTCAATCCCTGCCAAAGCGTATACCGCCAACTTTGGACTTCCAAACATAATCAGAGAATACATGGGGATGTGGTGGCTGTCACAGTGAAACACAAGCTTGATTTGCCAGTTTCATTTACATGCAACAAATATGCTCTCGGCTATACCCTATTGGCCTTTGATCTAAGACCCGATAATGTGTCAGCGGGGCATTTCAACCTCCTGAGGACCGTAAACCTACATGCTGAGATAAAGTTTGAAAGAAACCCAACCGCCACACGTTTGTTGCTAGTGTGGAACACTTTTGATAGCGTTGTTGAGATCAACGCACAGAGAAACATACTTTTATATATTTAATGGACACTCTACAGATAAGAAGATGTCTGTGCAAGCATAGACCTGCACGAAAAATATTTCACGGTGTGTATGCTAGCGATACATGTCCCAGCCATCTACCCAGAAATTGCCTGTAAGCCTGGTGGTGAACACTGACCCTCAAGACCGGGGTGGAACACACTGGATAGATCTGTGGCTGGAGGTGGATGTGTTCACAGTGTTTGACAGTTTTTGCGTGCAAGTTTTAACAGACTATGTACGAAGCATCGCAAAGTATTTATGCTATGTTACTGTACCGGTTCAAGACTCTAAAGCCATGACCTGCGGTCAACACTGTATATTCACTCAAATGTCAGAATGGAGAGCACTGTCAGCTGTTCTGAAAATGTATTCAAGCAACCCCATGCAAAACAATCAAATAGTGACCATATTTGTTAAGAAGACGCTACACAATGTGCCTAGATCTTGCAAAATGTAAAGTGTGTCAAAAATGTAAATGTGTATCGTCTGTACACTGATACATGTGTCAAAACATTTATTAATAAAAAGACATTTAATACTGGAGGAAAAATGTTATTGCAGAATATAGCGGCAAAGAATAATACACATTCCAAAAGGGGCGCCCTGCATTACTCTAATAACCATATAGGCCTGTTACGGCCTTGTCGAGGTCTATACATTTCAGAGTCATGCATGCTGAAGGTGGTTAAAGAATCCGTAAGCCAACTGGTATTCCACCCTCTTTCATGGCTGGGTGAGATGGGGCTTCTGATGGGTGTACTTAACAGGCTATGTTGTTGGCGAGGAGTTGCGGGAGCCCCGGCTGTTAGCCTCACCAGAAGGCGGCATTGGCCGACATTACCCACAACCAAAGTCAGTATATTTAAATCATCCACCACCTACATAAACCCGTTCCAAACAATGAGGGCATTTATTGTAGAAGTAGGGTGTCGGCTTGTAAAACTTTGTACTAGATCGTACAAGTTCGAACCCCTTAAAACCCTGCTTTTATAAACAAACTCTCCTCTATCAGTCCATGCAGCCACATCCTTTGCAAGTTTCATTTTATGTAGCAATAGTTTTGAGTTAGCTTTAGAACATTGGGTAAGCGTGTTTAACACATCAGCCATAGTCGAATCGGTCCGTGACGGTTACCTCGCACCGGAAGATTCTTCGGGCGGTATGTATAAAGTTTGTTTGTTTTTATCTGCATCGCCGTGTCAGGTATGGTTTAAGTATTTGTGCAGACTATTCAAATAGACTGCCGCTTTATCATGCAATGATAAATAAGATCTGTTCAAAGCATCCTTCATTTCCAAGTCAAAACGCATGCTAGCAACTTTTCGTATATCTCAATCCGGCAGATCTTTGGGAGTCGTCAGGTTTTCTAACTGACACTTGTCCACAAGATACAATTTATGGGTGTGTTCCATTATTGACCCCCAAGAAATCTGGTGATTAACAGTAGGGCTATGCCTATGAGCGATCCCATGAACCCACCGTCCTGCGAGAGCACTTTTCTTTTCGTCCTTAATGATATTTGCTTTTTGTAAAGTTTCTTGATGACCTTTGTTTTCTTTTTCAACACACTTATTTGATTGTGTTTTAGGGGGACGTGTCCCTTTAAAGTGTTCTGAGTAATCTCTGCAATAGTGGCCACCAGGTTGTCAGAGGTAGTGTCCTTCAACAGCGCAATGTCTTCGTATGCGTGTCGACATGGTGACAGCGTGACAGGGTACTGACGCGATATTGCATTTAATGTTGTTTTTTAGATGTCTTTCTCATGATATAAACAGCGAATAATGCCAGCGGAAATGGATTGGTGTGCAATCTATAATCCTCTAGAGTTTTTGTTTTTAAATTAACCAGGAGATATCCGTACGGTTTACTGATTGCGTCTCCAAAATCTTTCATGAAAAAATGTGTTTTGGTCGGATATATCTGGCGGGCTATAATGGCTAGTTGCTGTTTATCCCGGGGGTTTAAATAACACTATATAGCTTGTGTTTCGTGTTATCGATCTGTTACTCTTCGCCTTGTAAAGTAAATTTTGCACAATATAACCTATGCTCAGATTACAGTGATGGGAATATTGAGTAAAGGCTTTTTCTAGTTCACCATTCTGACCCCCTCGGTCATCAAATCGTCCACAATAATCATACTCACCGCGCTCGGCTGTAATAAATAATCGTTGATGAGACTCGAGCATCCTTTCTACAAACCGAGGTGTTTAAACTTCTGTTGCAGACTGTTGTAAAGAGGTTGCCAGCAGCTTTGAAACCAAATAATATTTTAAGGGGGCATGTGATATCACGGTGTGGGCGTTTTCTAAATGTTTTTTTTTTACAAAATATCTCTTACCGCAGCTAGCAGGGCCTGCCAGCACACACGCAAAGGGGTGTTGTAGCCTGGTATCCATAATGACAAATACTTGTGCATCAGTGAAGAATTCGCAGATATCCAAGTATGAGCCTCTGAGTAAGTTGAAATCATATTGAATGGCGCACCTTTCAAGCTTCTAAAAGTTAATAAAACAAACATTACTGTGGCTGCAAGCTTCTACCCGGCATTTAAGCCCTATGTGGAAACTTACATCAAATTGAAAATACAAAAGTTGTAAATAAAAAACATGATTCTTGAAAACTGTATAAAACACATGCCATATATATTGCACACAGCTTTAAGAGTTATAATGAATCATTCAGCATATAGCGCCCCAGCCCTGCAAACCTGTAAAGAACACTGTGTTAGCATTTGCCATGCATTCCAAGGCACCAGTTTTCAGAAATAAGAGAAGAATTTGTGGCGTTGGAGCCACAGGCCACTTTGGATGAAACAAAAGAACAACTCCATATTACAGGCCCCCAGACACTCCTTGGGCCCTGATGGGCGAACCAGAAACAACTTGGATCCTAGGGGCCCCCAGACACTCCTCTTGGCCTGATGGGCAAACCGGAAACAACTTTGATCCTAGAGGCCCCCAGACATTCATTGGGGCCCTGATGGGCAAATCAGAAAGAACTTTGATTGTAGGGCCCCCCTAGACATTCCTTGAGGCCATGATGGGCGAACTAGAAACATCATTGATCCTAGGGGCCATTCAAACATTACTTGCCGCCCCCTCAGTATGACTCAAAAACAGTGCTTCGCCCTCTGTGGCATCGGTTGCAAAAACTCTGTGATCAATGTATTGGTAGCAGCAGCCCCGCCAGTGTACAACCCTTGGTGATGACGAAGCAATGGGAGCCATGCAGATCCAAGCATGCCTAGTGTTGAATTTACAAAAGAACTCTGCGCGTTAGGATCCCCAAATCCCACGACTCTTGCTGATGCTGTAACAAAAGAGGGAACCTGATTCCAGTGTCGTTGAAACCTTCCAAATGTATTGCTCTGTGCGGAACAGCCCCCGTCCCAGCACCCCCAAAAGCCCCAGTAGAAACAGGTTGCATCATTCCATTCACCTCGGTACATCCAAGATTTGTTCAACCGTCTGCCAAAAGCGACATCCCCGCTCCATCCTGCCATCTGTAATTTGCTGAATCAGTCAGTTTACACTTCACATCTAGAGATTGCGACGCCTGTCCCATCGGGGTGTTGAAGACCCTTTCTATAAAAACAGAAATATAGAATCAGCGGCTTTTAATGTTAATATTTATACCCCGAGTCAGAAAATAAGATCCTGAATCTCGGCGGCTTAAAAAATGTCAATCGCTGTGTGATCTGTGTTACATATTCAAGCCGAACATTCTTTATAAAAGGCGCGTTATATTTTAATATCATGACACACAGTTAAGAAAACAACACACTAGTGACTATGTAACCATCAGACTCAGTGCAGCCATTTGGGGCGGTAGGGACAGTCGCAGGATCGCCGCTGCAATACCGCAGATGTCCCTAATAGTCCACAAGGCCGCCGTGTCCCTAACTGTTCAAATGGACGCACTGTCCCTAATGGTCCAATTGGTCGCACTCTCTCTAATGGTCAACTGTGCTCTCCGGCAAATTTGAAAGATCCCCCATGTTTAAAATAAATATTAAACACACAAAATTATTTATCTAATGCACATTTGTGTTTTAAAAATGAACTCACACACACAAGGATGCGCACACAATTTGCTGGAATTTGTGATTGTAAAAATACACATGAACACAACTTTCAGGAGTATGTGCTTAATACGCTGAGCTATCCTCTGAACCATCACCTTGCCTACGTTTATCAAAATGTATTTCACCTTTGACTATTGTAAATGTTCAAGGCAGTATGTGCTTAACACACTGAGCTATCTTCTGAACTATCACTGTGCCTAAATTTATCAAAATGTATTTCAACTTTGGCTACTGTAAATGCTCAATACAGCCCCGCAGAAATGTGAATCGGGATTGCTTGATCAGGGCGTAATTGACAACTATATCAATGCGATAGGGTCAGAGCTGCAACGGCAACCCTTGTGATATTTAAGTTTGGTGAACAATGCAAACTGACTTATTTAGCAGAGACAGATCTATAGTTTAAACACCCCATACCAGAAATTGCTAAAGCTCTCAAAAGCCAAGCTTTCAAATATTGCATCGCTTAACTAAAGTAGAGCGCTGTGAACTACCTCGTGGATATTTAAAAAACATTCTCACAACCGTTGCTTGCAAAAAAATACGAGGAATTTGGTTGGTGGTTGGTAATTAACTCTGTCCACGCAAAAAACCCTCTAAGATCCGAGAACATTGCAAGGCCTGCAGCGAAACACGTCTTTACGTTACAAATGTCACGTTAGTTGTCTGTAGCTATCTTTCAGACAGTGGGGAGCTGTCAATACCTCCCAACATAGATTGTCTATGCCTAACACTGCCGTTTCACATTTTAAAAGCACAATACAATGCTGTCAGAAACATCTTTTTAAAAATATATGCAAATCCCCCCGGGCAATGTTGCTTACCTTATTCACACTGTGTTGTTCAACGCCTCGAAGTCAAGATCAGATAAACTGGGACTGGGGTGGTGCCTTCCTGCTCCGGCCGAGATATCGGCCTTCAGAGTAGGTTTACAAAGGTCTACAGCGTCAACCCTTGCCTATTCATTGTCGGCCCAGTAATCCATCTCCCACTGATGTTGCGCCATCAGGGGGCTTTCTGTGTTAGCTATTAACCTTTGAAGGGGAGGGGGCTGTACCTCACACACCCAGTTGTGCAAGCCCGGCGCTGTAACAATGGTTCAGGGGACCCCTCTTTTATAGAACAAGTTAAACATCTTTTTAGAAGAGGCTTTGTAGTTCTTTTTCCCCTCGTGACACTCAGCTGACGCCATTAGGGCTACATAATTTTGAATGTCCCACATTGTCTCCTTAGATTGTGTGAGCACACGATATTCAGCCTTGGATCGCTTGACATTGCAAATTTATCACGCCTAGTCTAATAGCTATTTAAAGTTCTCTGTTCATCAGGAAATGTGCACGTACAGACGCCTGGGGCATTATCATGAATACCCATCATTTTAAATGTTTGATATTATCTCTTTAGATTGTGTGAGCCTGTGATACTGAACTCTGAGTCTTCTGACAGTGTCATTTCATCACACTGAATTAAAATACTTGTCTAAACCCCCCGGGCATAACAAGAGCCCAGATTCACAGGCTGTCCTCTCAGCCATGGATCTCTTGACATTGCCAATTTGTCCCACCGAATAGCCATTTAAAGTTCTGGGTTTATCAGGAGATGTGCATGTGCGGGGGCCTGGGGCATTATCAAGAATGCCCTGTCATTTTAAATGTCTGATATTATCCCTTAAAATTATGTGAGCCCACGCTACCCAGCTCTGTGTCTCGTGACAGTGTCATTTTGTTACACCTAATTAAAATACTTGGTCAAACCGCCCAAACAACAAGGGCCCCCATCCATGGGCTGCACGATGTCTTTCAAGCTCAAACTCTGCGGGGGCAGTGCGCTGTCTTTCAGCTAGGCACAGATGCATTTAATTTTACAAAACACTTGGAGATTTTTTTTTATGAGGGGAAAGGCATTGCCCCCAGCCACGCACAAATCTTTGATTTTGGCTGTGTTCAAGAAATGGGGAAATATTATATAGTTGTATTTTGTTAACAGTTTTAAATATCCAAATTGGTGCATGTGTCTGTGTATCACTTGTCAGCTACACAACTTTATTGCTTGCGAGTGTAGCAAAACACTTGTCAGAGGAGGCTATTCTCATGTATTGAATTAGTTTAGACTGCTGCAAGCACACACACGCATGCACGCATGCACGCGCGTGTGCTCACACAGATACACGTTTTACCTACTTTGTGGGGACTATGTGTGGGTACCTGCCTTGTGGGGTCTATCCTTTCCCAATGTTTTAAAAACATACTAATAGCAGAAATATATTCAGAAAAAATGCATAAGTCAGGAACCAGCTTCAATTTTGCAAAAATTCTATTTTTCATCACGCGTATGGTACCATCATAGCAGGGACTTGAACATGTGTTACCATGCTTGTGGGGACTAATTTCATTATTCTTTTTTGGAACTGAATGCATTCATATGCAAATGCCTAAATAGTTTTCACATTACTCTTCATACATTGTAACATTCTACTTCTGCATATCAGTACCTGCATGTATCACAGTGATGCACGAGAGATGGACAGTGATGGTATTGTGTTCGCCATAAGTTATTCACTTAAAGGCTCTTCATTTAGCGCGTCATCACAGAATGAAGAGCCTTTAAGTAAACACTCCAAAATGTGTCTGCAAAGAGAACTGGATCACACACTGTGGTCAAGGGAGGAGCATGGATTTATATTCAGGTTTTTTTTGTTTAACAGTCACCATCTTGTCCACTGAAACACATCTCCTCTCAAGGATTGTTTTTTACAAAGATGTTATGGTCCACTTTGGGAATGTTTGTGATAATATTGAAGTTAATTTCCCTACAGGGATGGTGCATAATTATTGTAAATGGAAAGTCCCCATAAAGATTGTGTGTTAATACCTTTTTTGAAGTACCCATAGGGTTGGTGGGTGTTCTTAAAGATATTAAGTCCTCATAGAGATGGTGTGTGAAAATGGCGATGTAATAGTCCCTCACAGAGATAGTGTATGTTAATTAATCCCTGATGGAGATGGTGTGTGATTATGATGATAAAGAATCCACAGAGATGTTGTATGTAATATCGATGCTGAAGTCCGAACAGAGATGGCGTATGATTATGAGGATATTAAAGTCCCCATACAGATGATGTATTGTGTTGAAGTCCCAATACAGACTGTGTGCCATCATACAAATGTTCAGGTGCTCATCGAGATGATGTGTGATAAAAAGGAAGTACTCACAGAGGAGTTGTGTGATTACAATGATTTGAAACACATTTTCTTGAGGATTGGCTTTATAAAGATGTTACAGTCCACTTCTGGACTGTTCATGATAATAGTTAAGTTAATTGCCTTATGGGGAGGGTGTATGATTATTGCAAATGGAAAGTCTCCACAAAGATGATGTGTTAATACTATTTGTAAGGACCCATAGGGTTGGTGTGTGTTCATAAAGATTCCACGTCCTCATAGAGATGATGTGTGATATTGACAAAGTTACTCACCATGGTGACTACTTTGCTCCTAGTCCAAAGTCCCCTTTCATCCATACTTGTGGGACATTTTCTTCTTCGGGACTGGACCATAGCACTTTTAATAGCATCAACAAAATAACTCATTTGTGAAGAGCTCCTGAGTTCACTCGTTCTACAGAGGTAGAACTTCAGAGCTCGTCTGACGTCTAGGTTATGCAGGACTCTCTCAGCATCAGAGAGAGGAAGAAGACTGGTAAAGATAATGACTGATTCAAATGGAATTCTGAAACCACTTTAGGAAAGAAGAAAGGGTGATTGCAAAGCACAACCTTATCCTCATGGAATAGGAACGGATGTTCCTCAGAAAGAGCCTGAAGCTCACTTATTCGTCGTGCAGATGTTACCGCAATCAAAAAAAGCCACCTTCCAAGACAGGAGTTCGGTAGTGCCCATGGGTTCAAAAGTCTTATGACATAAAGCAGTGAGGACCACATTCAGATCCCATTTAGGGTGAGGGGGACGAACCGGCGGAAAAGATGGAGAAAACCTGCAAAATGTCTCTTGACAACTGGAATAGCCAGCGAAAAGGAGCAATTTCTGTAGACAGGTAAGCCGCAATAGCGGAAAAATATGTCTTGCATAATAAGACAGCATGCCAGAAGCTGCAAGGTCATATACAAAAGACAAAACAGTGTCAATAGAAACATGCCTGGGATCAAGTTCTTTGGCTAGACACCAATGACAAAAACTGAGCCACTTGCTCCTGTATTAAGCTCTTGAAGAGGGCTTTTATGCTGCTTGAATTATACGCATGTTGTCCTCGGAGATGTTAAACTGCGCTAATTCTCGGAACTCAGGCACCAGGCCGCCAAGCTGAATGATTGTGGGGTGAATCACCAACTGGTGATTACTCTGGTGAAGTAGGTTGGGAATCTGCAGCAACACTGATCAGAGAGGACATCGACAGGTGCTGCAGTTTGAAAACCAGAACCTGGTTGGCCACCAAGGAGCTATGAAGAGGAGAGTGCATTTCGATGCACTCCTGAGTTTCCAAAGTGACCGATGAATCAGTGGCAAAGGAGGGAAGGCCTAAGCTTTCATGTTGTCCCGGCGGGATCTTGGGGGCGTCCCCAAGGAAGACACCGTGAGTCCGTTCCTGGAAGCATAAAGAGGAAGTTTCCTGTTCCATGATGTCGCAAAGAGGTCTACCTCTGGAGTACCCCATTGCTGAAAGATCTTGGTGAGAACATTGGTGTTCATCTCCCACTCGTAACTTGCCACAGATAGGTGGCTGAGGGAGTCTGCAGTCATATTGATGTGACCCGGAATATGCACATCTTGGAGCCAGACATGTTGGATAGCCCAATTCCAAATTTTGATCGCAAGGTCCACCAGGAGGGGAGACTTGGCGCCCCCCTGTTTGTTGATGTAGAACATTGCTATGGAATTGTCTGTGCAAATTTGAACCACACTGTTGGTGACAGAGGGTTGAAAAGCCTTGATCACCAGAAAAACTGCCAGGATCTCCAGGTAATTGATATGGAACCACCTGTCATGAGGCATCCACAAAATGTACTCCTCGAAGTGACGCATTGTCACACCCCACCCCAGAAGGGAGGAGTCTATAGTAACCATTGCTTGTGGGCAGGGATCCTTGAAGGAGGTCCCCACTGAAAGGTTGCCGGTGGGTGACCAACATTAAAGATCCGTTGTCAGACAGGATGGTACTGGAATCATCTTGGAATCCGGTTCCGAAGCCTTGGACCAGCAGCTCCAAAGAGCAAGCTGAGTGTGTCTCATTTTCAGGCATGCAAGAGGTAGAACTAACATGCAAGAGGCAAGAAGAGCTGGCACATGTTCGAAAGGTCCGTAATCCTGTCCTCTGTCATGAACACTCTAGTACTGATGGTATCCCAAAGGAAACCCAGAAAGATCTGGTCTTGAGCGACCGTCATCGTCGATTTCTGCCAGTTCACCGACAGCCCGAGATGGAACAGGAGCTGAAGGAGTGACTGAAGATTGGCCGTAGCGCCCTGTGGGCAAGGACTACGCAAGAGTCAATCGTCCAAGTATGGTTATGCATGAATCGCCTGCAGTCTGAGTAGTGCTGCGATGACCAACATCATCTTCGTAAAGACACACAGTTCCGAGCTGAGACCAAACAGAAGCACACGATGAAGGACGTTTTCCATTCCCACAGAGAACCGCAGATATTTTCGATGCAGGCTCCTGATCAGAATATGCATGTTTGCATCCTGAAGGTCTAGCAGGCTGAGCCAATCGCCCTTCCGGAGAGAGGACTTTATCTGGCAGGGCGTAATCATCTTGAATTTCTCTTGGGGTGGAAAGAGATTAAACTTGGATAGGTTGAGGATAGTGCACAGGCCAGCCTGGTTGGGTTTCGGCACTGATAACAGATGGGAGTAATAGCCCTCACCGTTCTCCCTCAAGGGAACCGGTTCCACTGCTCTGAGGTCTAGAAGTTTCTGTTTTTTGGTTCTGAGGGAGATTGACCCAGTCTGCTGGAGAGGAGGGTGAGAGGGTGGGACTGGGGGGAAGGGCAAGCGGAAGCCTGCCCATGTGACTGACAAAACCCATCTGTCTTCTGTGATGGTCTGCCACGCCACCAGATGAGACGAAATTCGTCCTCCCACCGGAGTCTCGTGCGATTGATGGAAAATATCATTTGCAGAAGAGTAAGCTGTTGGCTGAGAAAAAATAATTTACCCTTTGCCGTTGCTGTTTACGGCCAGGCCCAACAGCTGGAGCCTCTGCTCGGTGCGCACGGCGATCCTGAATGCCTCTGAATCCAGAAAAGGACCTTGTTTGAGACCCCAACCTCTGAGTAGAAGGTGCCATTGCTGGTGTTTTCGCAAGGACCGACAATGGCTTGGCAGTTTGAGTGCTTGACTTGGTCTTCGTAAGTTCCTCATCCTTGGAGGAGTGGAACAGTTCTTTACCCTTGAAGGGGTGATCAAGCACCTTGTCCTGAACTTCCTTCAAAAATTTCATAGCATGCAGCCACGCCTGGTGGGATATGTCTACCCGACCACAAGGCCTCGAGCAGAAGTATCTACGTGATGGGCCACAGCCTCAAGTAGATCCTGCGCCAGAACCCTGGCGTCGGATAAGCCGTCCCTGAAGTCTTCGAGCCTATCAGGAGGAATACATTCCTGAAACTCGGCTAGCTCCTTCCACATTTTTTCATTGGCAGCTGCCAGGATAAGCTCAGTATTAGCCTGACGCAGCTGAAGAGCTGAATTGGAAAACCCCTTTTTTCTAATGGCGTCTAGAAGCTTTTCTTCCTTGGAAAGGATCTGAGACGCTGCAGTGGTCGATGTAGAGGTCGGCTTTAACTGGAGCATAGCTGCTGCCACCACCATCGAAGAGGGGAGCGGGCATGCCAACAAGGATATGTCCTTAGATGTGCAAAGCTTATTTTTGTCATTTATTTATTTATTTATTTATTAAACATTCTTGTATCAACGCGCCACATGCCCTTGGGCCTCAGGGCACGCACACATATGACCACAAGACAGACAACCAAAACAGACAGTATTAGGAACGGTACCAAAAGGGAAATATCAGTGGCAAACTCAGGTCAACAGTACCAGATCCAGAAAGGGGTCCAAAACAGGGAGACATGGTCAAGTCAGGAGGTAGGTTAAAGAGGAGCGTCTTTTCTTTGGCTCTTTTTTTTTACTTAACAGTTAAATTAACAGCTCTCAAGTTTGGGGGCAGCAGGTTCCACAAATGCGGGCCTTGCACACTCAAGCTAGGGCCACCGGCCTTTACCAACCTAAATCTGGTTTTGACCAATCTCATGCGGTATTGGGGCCTAAGAGGGCAAGAAGAAACCATAAGTTGAAGGCGTGCTGTGAGATACTGGGGTGCCATGTTCGTCATACATTTATGTGTGAGCGTCAAAACGTTGTGCCTGATTCTAAGTTTTACAGGCAGCCAATATAGACCCCGCAGGGCCACCGTAACATGGCCTTGCCTAGAAAGACATGAGACTGCCCGCACTGCACCATTCTGTGAGACCTTCAGGGCTACTATGAGGGGGTTTGTGCAGACAGTGAGCAGACTATTATTGTAGACCAAACATGTGTTGATAAGGACTGATGCCAAAATAGCTAGGTTTTCCGAGGAAAGAAAAGGGTGAACGTTGCATAAAAGCTTTGTAATCATCCCACAGGAGGAGCGAATGGATGCCACATGATGTGACATGGACAGTTCAGGGTCCAGAACCACTCCTAGGGTCTTGACCCTCTATGCCACAGGGATCAATGTACCCATGAGTAGGAACTGTTTATACTCTCCTGACAGAGACCTCAATCTCAAAGTGGGAGCTATGATTAAGAGCATGGTTTTGCTGACATTGGGAGCCAAGGAATAAGCGGCCATCCAAAGATAGATGGCTTTATAGATGATCTTCAACTTGGCTGCATCCTCAGAATATGAGCCTGACAATTTGGCAACCACCTGCGTGTCGTCAGCATAATTGGCCACCTGGACAACCAGGCTGATCAGCAGGAGCACAAATGGAATCAGGTAAACATTAAACAGGGTTGCAGTGATACAAGATCCCTAAGGCACCCCACAGGTGATAGGTGAGGGATCCAAACAGACTTCACCAACATTCACCCTAGAGTTCCTAATGCCCAAGAAGGAAGAAATCCAACAGGCTCCTTTGGGAGATCACCCAGCCAAAGATTGTAATCTGCCCTTGAGTAGGTCATGATTAACAAGGTTGAATGCTGAGGATAAGTCCAGCAGCATTAGAACCGATAATTGTTGTTGATCCATGTTCGACAGTAAATTGGTTTGCAGGTCGAGCATAGCGGTTTCCGTGCCATACCCATTACGGAAACCGGATTGGCAGGACAATAAAATCTCATTACCCTTAACAAAGTTTTGGAATTGTATGTGTGCCAACTTATCCAAAAATGTCTGCTAAAATGGCGCATTCCTAATTGGACGATAATTGTTTAAAACTGAAGTATCCAATGACTCGCATAGCAAGTGTCAATTTTCTTGCTTAGGTGCTGCCCAGAATTAGGTTTTTCCCAGACCTTACGGGCCTAGGCCAGGATGTCCTTCTGAAGGAACAGGGCGGTGTGCTCCTGTGTCAACAGAGTGAAGGCTTCAGAAAGTACCCCCTATTGTGGAGCTGGGGGCTCAGGAATTGGGACGCCTAGCAGTGCCATCATATCCAGCACCCTGTCGTGAAAAGCTATAATAGAGTGGGCGGGTCATCGCCGCCCTGGTCCACCTGGTCCTCATCCATTGAGGCAGGAGCACAAGTCTGATCCGAGGCATGCGGCGCCTCAGGCCCGAAGGCGTGGTTGACAGAGCAACAGGAGTCTTTTCCACAGGGGAAAGTGGAGGCAGAGGAGGCAGTGCAGGAGGAGGAGGCCCCACAGGGAGAGGTGGAGGAGGTTGCACAACCGGAACCTACATAGGGATTGCCGGAGCTGGGGCCGCTTCAGGCGGCTTAGGATAAATGATCTTAAATAAATCCTTAAGGTATGCCTTCATGGAATCAGAATGTATAAACATATGAAACTTCCCAAAAAATGTATCCTCAGACGAAGGTCTAGGTGCTGAAGTGGGCAGAGTGGGTAGAGGCCGCTCGAAGGGGGAGTATTCCCAGATTCGCAAAGAGGATGGTTGCCAGGATGGTTCCCCACTAACTGGATCCACGTAGATCAAAGGCGTGGATGCAGGAGGTAGTGAGACTGTATGCAGCAGTAGAGTCCGAGCACACCAATCTATTGGAGGGAGGAATGGGTTCTTATTATCCACAAAAGGTGCAAAAGGCTGCTCTGAACCAAAAATAGGCCCCTCAGCACCAGCCGTTGTGAACATTGGTGTAAGAGAGGTAGTCAAAATGGCCACTGTGGACCGGGGGGTTAGACCGCCATTTTGTCAACGCCTGAGGCAAACTGCGTCACAGGTGTAAGTGAGGCCGTGGTCATCACAGGGGAGTCATGGGTCTTATGTGCCATTTTAGCCTTGTGCTGAGTGGCCTGCTGGGAATCTTTCCTGTTGAGGTGTCCTCCTCAACACCTAGGCGATCATGTTGACCCCTATGCTACCTGATTCACTAGATGCCGTCCACCCCTTTACTCCACGCCACCCTGTACAGCTGTACCCTTCCTCTGTCCCCCTCTTCATCTTACCCCACTGTATATCTGTTCGGTTGTTGCCTCTGAAAAGCACTCGATTATGCGCTTGAATCTTACTGAATAGGATTGTTAGCTCTGGTTTTTAAGCCTGGGCTCCTGATCTCTAGAACCAGCTTCCGTCTTCTCTCAAGGGCTGCAAGTCTACCACTGTGTTCAAGAAATTGCTAAAGACATATCTATTTGAGCTAGGCTAATGTAACCATTTTATTCCTTGGTATTGAATCTCCTGTTTCCGACACTGATTTCTTTGTTTTCTGTTTTGTTTCTGTCATGTGAGCGCACTGAGGCCTATGGGTGAATGGCGCTATATAAGAACATAATAGATAGATAGATAGATAGATAGATAGATAGATAGATAGATAGATAGATAGATAGATAGATAGATAGATAGATAGATAGATAATGCATCTGTACTGTTGCATAACTCTATAAAGCGCTCTGTTGCTTCTTGAAGCTAGGTTTGCGCTCAATACATACCATAATAATAGTAACAGTGAAAGGCATTTGTCAGGCGTTCATCAGGTCATTGGTCGGGGCAGGGGCAAGAATCCCATGCTGTCTTCCACAAGCCCCAAACTCTGCGCACACAGCCTAAAAAGTATCCCCTTCCACCTGCTACAACAGCCACAAAGCACCAGGTTTTGACGCGACGCCAGGCCTCTGGTATCAGATTGATGCTGCAACCATGAAGGGGATTCTTAACAATAGAACAAGGATCAACAAAGATGTAAGATGGATTGTGGATTTCTAAAAATAAACGTGCAGCGCCTTGGCCTTAGAAAGGGCATGGAGTGGCACCACGGTTGCAGGATGGCGAAAAACAGTTTGATGGCAGTGACAGGGAATTTGGTTGCAGGGATATGATGCAGCTTTCTGTGAGCCAGAAATTTCGAGTTTGCATTCTTTGTAGTCCTTTTCTAGCTAAGAGTCTCAGTCTAAGAGTGAAAGGGCAATTTCTTTATTTGTGCTTCAGCTCCCTGCACCAGTGCAAATACAGCCATGCTTTACGCATCCATATTGTAAGGGCTGTCCTTCCAAGTGCAGGGAGGGAACATTGAAGTATGAATACCCGAGATGGTGCAAGGACATTTAGAGGAAATATCTCGCAATGGATTGTGCACCTGGGGATTTCTAGAAAAACCTGTTAAAGGTGAGAGTCCCTTGAATTTTGATAGTAATACTTGGAATATGATAGGAGTACTGGCACGTATCATGGAAAAACCTGGCAAAAAATTACAGTAGAAGGGTGTATGATGACAACAGCTGGCAAATGCCATGTGTACCTAGGTATATGAAGGAGATTACTAAGAAATGTGTATGTAATTGATTTGCAAAAGCCAAAACTATTCGCTTTGGCCATGCTTATTCGTTATTGCTCATGAAATGTAATAGTCAAGCTAAGAGTCCCCATACAATTGTCATAAATGTGTGTATGACTTGATATAGTTGGATCAGCTAAAGCTTGCCTTGTAATGTAATATGAAGACATTGGGCCTCTTTACACGGATGGCGGAGAACCATGGCGCTAATAGCGCCATGGTTCATGCCGGTAAAATACCGGCACCGCCTTGGCGGAAAGGGGAATTACCGCCCCATTCCAAGGTTGGCGGGGCGGTAATGCCCCCTTCCACCATTGCCCTTCCCCATTCCCATTTTTGCCCCATAGGGCTCAATGGGAATGGGGAAGGCGCTAATTACGGTACCGCAAATTGCGGTACTATAATTAGCTCCCTGGGTCCCTTTGCGGGTTGGTTTTTAATGCCTGCAAAAAGCAGGCGTTAAATCCCCCAACCCGCAAAGGGACCTCGTAGTAAGGCGGTAAGGATTTACCGGTACCGGTATTTTACCGGTACCGGTAAATCCTTACCGCCATCCGTGTAATGAGGCCCATTGTCTATGGCAGAGCAGCTGCCATTGTGCTGCGCACTGTGATCAAAGTTAAAAAGAAGTCAGACCTGGACTCAGGTTTGACTGAACCACGGTGCAGGGAAACATGCTGACTGATGGAGCAGTTGCCGTTAAACTGAAGATACACATTTATACAGTTGAACTGCCTAACAAGAAAGAACTGCACTGCTGTATATGAATGAACTGCAAAGTAATATCTCGTGCGTGAGCCAGCTTATGTCAGTAATATAGATGACAGAGAAATGCAGTGGTAATGTGTTTTTGTATTTCCTCGAAAAATTAAGATATATATCTTTTAATAACATGATAGTGACACATAATTAGTAAATAGTAGCATTTAATTATTTTAAGCAAACGCTCCTTTTATTTTGTACAGTTTCTGCATGAATTAAAATGCTGGGCAAAGCACTTGTGACTGAAGACAATTCTTGTGTCGAGCATTCTGTTGGAGCAGGGAAGGGAGATGTCCCCTTGACCTCTTGCCTTATCCCAGCATAAGAGAGATGGATGTCAGTCTGTAGGCAGGAAACCTGTTTGTTCGCTCAAGTTCACATTCAGCACTGTTCCCTTTCTCTGATGCAGTGCTATTCCTCTGTTGCTCCCTTGGTTCCTTCCTATGTCATTATAAACTTTGGCTTTGAAAGTTTAGTAGAGGCCCTCATGATCTAGAACAAAACTGTGCCAGTACAATTGTATAAAATAATGTACATTGTAAAACAAATGCGTGTCTTTCTTTGCTCAGTCTTTGTATTTTGAATGCATGCAGAAAGGAAGCACATTCTGTGCTTTGAATATGCAGGCTAGTTAATAGGGGTTACTTTAAACAAAGCCCCTGTTCCTTCTCCCTGTTCACGCCCTGTAACGGATGTGTAAATGTAATTTACATGCAAAGAGATTCCTTGTGAGAAGCCTCTGCAGTGGTTGGCTGAAAAGAAAATGATCCGCCTCCGACTTAACCTTTTTTCAGCAGACGCATTAACTTTGATTTAAAAAAAGTTTAACTTGTGAGGGGGCGCTGTTGTGCACGCACGAGATGGGAGCCTAGCCGTAGAGCTCTGCTCCAATCGCAATCCTGATTCAAAATTAATCCTACTTCAGGGCCACCCAGAGAAGCAGTTTGGCTCAATATTCACTTCTTAAGTGAAGAAGGCTACCCAGTGAAAAAGTCAGGCTATTGTGAATACGACTGGCTGAGATATTCGAACTGCGAGGTGTGACCGAAAGATACGAGGTGCGGCATCCGGCCCCGAGTTCCACGTGGAAACCAAACCAGCCCGCAGGGGGAGCCGCGCCACTGGGCCACAGAGGGGGAGGAGCCAAGTGGATCTGCTGGCCTGCCGTTCAGCGTGGGTTGCCCTCCCCTCGTGCAGGGGCACACAAATGGCTTTCCGGCTACCCGCACAAGTGAGGCTGCACTAGCTGCACAGCTATATATCCTGAGTCACTGGAAAAACGCACCAACACCGACCAGAGGGTCTGTGACAAGCAGCCTGCCAGGGTACAGCCCTGGCTACCCACGCAAGCCACTCAGAATGGCCCCATCACTTCCTATGTAAATGATCCACAGATTTAGGGGCTGAAGCGGCGACACCCAGCCGTGATCTGTCATTGCTCGGAGGTGACAGTGGCCATCCCACCCCCCACACAAACTTACCAACTGCAGAGTTGGTGTCACAAAGTGCGCAGGGTCGGTGGACTTGCACACACTCCGAACCGCATACGTGGCAGGTATACTTAAAGAAGGGTCCCACCGATGAGGAGAAGATAGAACTTGGCAACCAGATCCGTTGAACCCAGGCCCCCTCCCGATCAGCTCATTCAATGGGATTAAACAGACCACAGTACCAGCCCATACACAGATGGAAGCCTTTCAGGACCTCGTACTACTGGGCAGTCGGCTGCTGCAGTGACTGCGTTTACCGATACGTGGGGGACACCATCCATCCTTGTGTCCCTACCTGAGGCCACTCCGGGTCTACTGCTGGTGCGGGTGCTTTGGTGGTTGCTGATCCACCCGGACCTGATGGCCATTAACTGACATCTCGGCTACTCCTAATACCGAACACAGGTTCCAGGAACGCTGAACCATAAATGTGGGCTGCCCACAAAGCCTGGTGACTACGATGCCCCCGGACATCAATAACACAGCGGAAACAGAAGGTAGTCACGCCTGAAGCTCCACGTTGTAACAGAGGCCCAAAATTGCTGTTCACATGGACCCTGGACACGGATACAAATCACCTGCTCCTAAGTAAGTCCCCAGCCAAACGTTTGCTACGAACTCCACCAGGCCCGTGAATTTAGAGTGTATGATGCAAAGGGGTGATGTGTAGCACACTCATAGCCGGATAACAGAGTCATACAAATGGACAGTGCTGCTAATAAACTGGTGCCGAATGCAGATACATAGACAATATCCCTAGACAGGGAAGTGCATAATCCGCCATTACATACGAAGAGTGACAGAGGAGGCATACTGAGCATTGGTGTGGTGCCTGACCGTAGCTACCATATCCAGCACAACCTTTGTTCTTCATAGATATGCCACTAGACACTGTGCGGCTGAACAAGCAATACTGTAACTCAACCCAGTCAATATCTCTCATGGATGTACCACTGACTGCTGGAGGGACACTCAGTGGTTATATACCACACTCTGAACTGGGGGCTGAGACGATACGGTGGTGGAGAGTGGTAAACGGGGAGGGCCAGTTTCTGCGACAAAGTCAACATCCCTGGACGTGGAAGGGCACAAACTGTCCATATACAGAGTGTGCAGTGGAGAAAGCATGTTGTGGAATGACGGGGTGCCTTGCCTAGGCAGTCCTGTGTACTAGCAGGCCCACATCCCATAAACAGAACAGCTGTATCCCTGGACGGCTAATCGATCTATACAGCGACTGCATCACTTGTTATCCTTGACGGAGGAATCATTGGCGGACAGATTGTCATGACCCATAGAACTTGTCCCTTCTGGACCTCCTGGTCCTTATCGCGCCGGGGCTTGCATTCCTTGTTACTCCCAACATGGCCGCAACAAGTGACTTGCCTCACACCAGCTTTCACGTCGCACACGGCACGTCCTATAAATTGGCCACGCCCCCGCGGCCCCGCGCGTCTCAACGCTATCATTAGGTAGTGACTTGACGTGTGTGTGCTGTTCGGCGAATCTTCTATCCAAGATCCTGGTTCCCTTCCTTCTTCCTTCTCCCTTTGCCTCTTGCCGACTCCTGGAATCCCCATTCTTAGCGACCGCTACCTACTTTCCTGGACATCCTGGAGCAGCGGCCTTCCCGGAACTCTGAATGCGCTCTGCAGCCGGAGGAGACTCGAGCGAGTCTATGCAAGACCCGATCCGTCCACAAGAGGAATCCTCCTGCGGAACAGAGCAAGAAGCGATCTCAGGTGAGACGGGGGGAGATTTACGACAGTTTGAGATGCCAAACGACCGACACAGATACAGCTATGGAGAAAGCAGTCCAGGACCTTATGCGTGGCATGCAAGAGCTCACAACTGAAGTACAGAACTTAAAGGTTGAGAATGCTGCACTAAAGCAGCTAGTTTTGTCTCGCGACCCTGCTAACAAGGACAGTGTGTTACTTGGTGGAGTGGTGGACAAATATGATGGATCGGCAAAATCCTTACGTGGATTCCTGGATTCCTGCTTGGTGCATTTTACCTTTAAGCCCTATTATTTTTCTTTTTCTAGGGCGAAGGTGGGCTTCATTATCTCGCACCTCACAGGGAACGCATTAACCTGGGCTACGCCCTTAGTCAACTCAGGGGATGCCCTCCTGGATGATTATCAAGGATTCATTCAGGCACTCAAGACTATGTTCGACCGCCCAGAACAGGTTTTTAGTGCTCAAGAACGCTTACTTGATTTCCGACAGGGTACCCAGGATATGCTAACATACGTTACTAGATTCAAACAACTGGTCAAGGAAGCGGATTGGTCCTCTGAAGCAAGTTTCACTCTATTTCGCAGGGGTCTAAACGAGGTCATTAAGGATGAATTAGCCCAGGTGGCTCGTCCTAGTTCCTTCCAGGCTCTTATGGATCTAGCCCTGCAGATAGACTTTCGAATCCAGGAAAGAAAGACTGAAAGGAGGAAGACCAAGACACCTTTTCAAAGGAATTCCCTCGAGACCTCTGTTAAAACCAATTCTGACCCAACCACTGAACCCATGCAAATCGGAGTCTTCCGTGGGCCTATTTCCCCTCAAGAAAGGATGAGAAGGGTCCACACAGGCCTGTGCATGTATTGTGCCTCGGATAAACATCTTGTTAGAGAATTCCCTCTAGCCCCTCCACGGCGATCGGGAAACGCCAGCTCCCGATCCTAGATGGAGCGAGGTGTCGGGAGAGAGATGTTTGCTCCACATCAATTCCATCCTTGAACTCTCCTGGACAAAATTGTTTGGTGATACTACAAGCCTTCCTCTCGCCCTCCAAAGACGAGACCTATCCCATTCTGGCCTTGGTGGACTGTGGAGCTATGGGAATTTTCATTGATCAAGACTGGTTTGTTAGTCATCATATTCCGTACGAGACACTGAACACCATGCAGCCGGTGGAAGCAATTGACGGTAGACCCCTCTCTTCACGACCCATAGGCCTGCAGACTAAAGATATCCAGCTTTCCATAAATCATCATCAAGAGCGGATTACATTCGACATCATTAAGTCAGCCCATTACCCCATGGTTTTGGGTTTGCCCTGGTTACAAAAGCACAATCCGTATATCAATTGGACAGCAGGATCATTATTCCTGGTCTCAGAGTTCTGTATGTCCCACTGTCTCTCCCTGGACCCTTCCTCGATAACTCCTAAAGAACCTCCAAAAGACCAAGAAACACCGCTCATGGTTTCCAATATCATACAAGTTCCAGAGTCCTATCAGGAGTTTACTGATGTGTTTTCTACCGCCATAGTCCAAGCATTACCGCCTCACAGGCCTAAAGACTGCGCCATAGATACAGAACCCTCAGCTGTAATTTCCTTCGGCCGAATGTTCATCCTTTCCGAACCTGAGAAAAAGGCCCTTCGGGAATACCTCGACACCAAACTTGAAAACGGCACCATAAGACCCTCGAAATCTCCAGCGGGTGCTTCGTTGTTCTTCGTTCCCAAGAAAGACACCAAGGAACTCAGACCTTGTCTCGACTATCAAGGCTTAAACCAATGCACCCTCAAAGATCGATACCCACTGCCCCTGATTTCGGATATCTTGGAAGCTGTGAGAGGAGCCGTAATTTTCACGAAGCTGGATCTCTGGGGTGCCTACCATTTAATTCGAATCCGGGAAGGGGACGAATGGAAGACAGCCTTTAGAACACCCTTTGGTCACTTTGAATACCTAGTCATGCCTTTTGGACTAGCCAATGCTCCCGCAGTCTTTCAGCGTTTTATGGACAGAGTGTTCTCTGATATGTTGTTCCTCTTCGTCATTGTCTATCTGGATGACATATTGATTTTTTCCAAAGATCCTCTAAAACATGAAGAACACGTAAAGGCAGTACTAAACCAACTTTGTTAAAACAAACTGTTAGCCAAACCCGAAAAATGCTTGTTCCACGTTACTTCTGTTCACTACCTAGGATTCATCCTTAGCCCAGAAGGAATTGGCATGGACCCCTCGAAGGTAAAGGCCATACTGGCTTGGCCCGCTCCCACTTCTGTGAAACAGGTGCAATCCTTCCTGGGGCTGGCCAACTTCTACCGGAAGTTTATTTCTACCTTTTCCGAGATTGTTCAGCCGATCGTAGCTCTATTGAAGAAGGACACCCCCTTTATCTGGTCTACATCACAAGATAAATCATTCCAACGATTGAAGACAGAGTTCACACAAGCCCCCATCCTGACCCAGCCCGACACAAATCGCCCATTTCTAGTGGAAACGGATGCCTCTAACTACGCCTTTAGGCACGGTCTTGAAACAGGAACTTGAGGATGGATTGGAACACCCCATTGCTTACCTTTCACAAACCCTGACCCCCAGTGAGACTCACTATTCTGTCCTGGAAAAGGAACTCTTGGCCATCCGCCAAGCCTTCACTGAATGGCGACACCTACTTCTGGGTGCTAAATATCCAGTCCAGTTCCGCACAGATCATCGGAATCTCCAAATCCTACAGTCTTTGGAGAGCAGGAACAGTCGTCAGGCCCGTTGGGCCTACTTCTTTGCCCAATATCAGTTCCAAATCACTCACCTTCCTGGATCACAAAACATGATTGCTGACGCCTTATCTCGAAGTCCAGACTACGCAGCCACTGAGGACAAGGCCTATCCAAAGATGTTTCCCCAAACTATCTTTGTAGCTCAAGCAATCAACCTCCTGGAAGAAATCCAAGCGCAAACCCAGTCCTCTGACCTCTGGAAGGAAATTTCAAGGAAGAATCCATGGAATCTAAGAGTCAAGGAAGAATATCTATTCAAGGACAATGCACTGGTCATTCCTACGCAGAAATTACAACACAAGGTAATAAACCTTTGCCATGATACCCCTCACTCCGGTCATCGTGGTATAACTAACAACCTCCGTCTTATACAAAGACAGTTTTGGTGGCCTCAAATCAAGACCGACGTACAACAGTACGTCAAGGCTTGTACTGTCTGCAGTCAAAACAAACATGATAACAAGAGACCGGCGGGTCTTCTACAGCAACCATTGCTGCCAACAAGACCATGGGAGTTTATTGCTACAGACTTCATCAGGGTCGGACTGGGACAAGAAATAGGCCCGGACAACAAAAAAAAAGTGGCCCACCCCTCGCCTCGAAAAAGTGGCCCACCCCTCGAAAAAGTGGCCCACCCCTCGCCTCAAAAAAGTGGCCCACCCCTCGCCTCAAAAAAAGTTGCCCTCAAACCATCATCCGTGAATCACGTCAATTCATGACTTTTACAGAAAATGCTACATATTGAGGTCCACAGCTCCGAGGCACAGGAGTGGCATGAACCAACCACCCCCACTGCGGTTTTGGGACCTGCTGCAAGTCAATGCTTATACAGGGCTCCGCAACCCCAGCATGGAAGGAGGGTGGGGGTGACGATGGTTGGATAGATGGGGAGGTGGGTAGGGAAACCGGAATGAGGTTTAGGGAGAGGTCAGAAAATGCTACGTATGGAGGCTTCATGTGTCTGTTACATTACAACACAACTCATAAAATAACATTACTTTGCATACAGTTCTGTGGGCTTGTATGAATTTGTTGCCCTGGTGTAATGGATGTGCCAGTGGTTTTTGCTCTTGGCACCCTATTTTAATTGTGTGCCCCAACAATTCACGTCCAATCACACTCTTCGAAGAACAACTACTGCATCTCACAGAGTAACATCAGACCCCTTCCTCCAGACAGCGCCTCTACAGCCAACTTACACATCACCGCCTATCCCTGGCCCCTTTCGGGATACCAATGCCCCTATGCCCTCGACAAAGACACTGTGGGGTGCTTCCGAACTGCCCACAGTCAGCAACAAAGGCTAGCTATCAACCGGGGTCAGACTGGGCCATGCAATTGTCTCAGGCACCAAAGAAAAAGTGGCCCGCACTTGCAAATGGCTTTTCATTCCTTTTGTGATACTGTTTGAATAGTACCCGGGGGGAGCTTTTTTGATAAAGTGACATGCAAATTGTATATTTTAAAGAATATTTATTCAGCAACACTGGTCAAAACTACTAGTCGCAGTGTGAATTAACTCATCAAACTGGCCCACATGGGCCAATAAGGGTCCCACTTTGGCCAAAAAAACGGTCCCACACCAGCATTTTGTGTTTTTGGTTGGCCCTGGGCCTATTGTCCTACAGGCCAGTCCGAGGCTGCTCCCAGCTCAACTGACTTTTCAGTACTGACACTTTTTCTCTCATCTTTTCCCCCAGTTGCAACCCCTCCCCACAGAAAAAAAGTCACGTTTTACCATGGGCAGGTCCACAATCCATCTCTATCAAGGAGAGCAATGTAGCAGCATGCAATACTCTTTACCTAACTATTCATGCCAATGAACAGGTACAGCCAGCTTCCAAAACGGATACGGTTACATTTCGCTCATGCCCACATTGCCCAGTAACAAATACAACCAGCTCTGATGCCCAAGGGGCCGTACAGCATAACTGGTACAGCTTGCTCCCAGCTCTGGTAAAGCCAGCTCAAACACAATCGGCTCCTGATCATTCTCTGTGACCGTTGATGTACCCATTTAGTAACAGGTAGAGGAGCGAATTCCCACATATGTCAGGCAATAGATAGCGCAAGGTAACACCATTTCCAGTAACAGGGACAGCGAGCTACTGCTCACGTCCAGTAGCTTTTACAACCCAAACTCCTCGCACTCATCACCGGAACTATTAAAAGCTATAGCCTTCAACATGCCCAGCCCCACCCCACCCCCCTTAGCTCACAATGTCCACACTATAGGCTCCGTTTCGAAAGGCATGTAACACTGGAAACTGAATGCGTAAAGGTAGGGAGACTAAGCATGACAGCATGGCAGTAGGGCAATACATTGGCCCATGGCTGTGACACCTAATTCTGACTGCTGCCCTCACCAAGAACAGCTGAGCTCAGTCTTGCAATAGACCAGTGAAAACATTATGACATACTTGTCGGATGGTGGAAAAATGAAGCTTGTAACTGGATCAGCCCCAGACAGGTCCTCAGAGGCATAGGCCCCTCTGGAGTGTTCCCAAGTTCCTTATGGGCCAGTCTGCCACTGTCATCCTCACTATAAGTATGGTGGTAACAGGTGGCATTCCAGAGTAGCGCCTATCTTGCTGAAACACACGATAATGGCCTTTGCAGCCCATGCATATGCTGCCTGCTTGTTGCCTCATCTTCAATGGAGGTCTTGCCCCATGCAGTATTACCACATGTCCCCAATGCAGTTTAATTGGCCTCAAAAGCGGGCAATAACTTGTACTTGGCACCAACCCTAAATCAGTTGTAGTATTATCGTAGCCGCATGCAGTAAGAAGAATTCAGTTGAGCGGTATTACCATAGTTGATACGCCAAACTTACAATGTGGCGCAGAATTACAGAAACGGCTTGTCTCATGATGGAAACAGAGTGTAAACATAGCGGAGTCCATGCTGGACACACACAAACATACACAACATTTGAGGTGCACAGAGATGGAGCCTGGGGCACGAGAGAGACCAACAAGGGCAGGAACACAGAGGGAGCCTGGGGAGGTGGGCTGGAGAAAGAGAGGCCAACAAGGGCAGGGACAGAGATGGAGCCTGTGGAGGTGGGCTGGGGCACGGGAGACCAACCAGGGCAGGAGGAGAGATGGAGCCTGCGAGGTGGGCTGGAGCAAGAGAGGCCAACAAGGGCAGCAAGAGAGATGGAGCCTGGGGAGGTGGGCTGGGGCACGAGAGACCAACCAGGGCAGCAAGAGAGATGGAGCCTGGGGAGGTCGGCTGGGCCAAGGCAGGCCAATAAGGGCAGAACCTGAGATGCAGCCTGGGGAGGAAGGTAAGTTCTAGAGGGGCAAACAAATGCAAAAAGAGCGATTGATGGGCCCTGGTGAGGGCTGGGGAAGAACACAGGTATGCTTTTGGTACTCAGGCAGGAGGCAAAAAGAGAGTGGGTGTATGCACGCAGAGGAAGTGTACGGTAAGGGTGGGGTCTAAAGAAAAATAAGTTTGGACTATGGAGTAGGGATATACACAATGAAAGGAAAATGAAATCAGAAACAAACACTTGGTGACTTAGCAGGGTAGGACAATAGTTTGAAATGGATAAATATTAACACAAAAGAGAAGGTAAAAGTAAAAAAATAAACGGAAACAGAAGTTTGCAAGATAGGTTAAGGACAAAAAAAGGTGAGTCTGAAGAGAGAGAAATTAAAAGACGATGGAAACTATAAAAGGCAGGTGTGCAGAGGAAACTGAGTAACATTTGAAGAGAGAAAAGGAAGAATATTGAACATTTTAAAACAAATGGACAGAAAGCCTTCGGTCAAAGAAGAAGGAAAGATGGAAAGACTTGAGCTGGAATTGGGACCAGGACTGGGGAATTACCGGACTCGGGAAGATTTGACTCATTTGTTCGGTGAGAGGGTAATAGAGAGAGAGGGGGAAGGGAACAAGGAGGAAAGGAGGGCTCCGGTGTCGGGGAGAGCCCATGGGGCAGAGGTACCACCTCGTGTCAGGCTGCAGGGGTCTACTGTCTACAGAAGGTATACACGCGTGAAGCGAGGGAAGGAAAGGGTTTGAGAAAGGGGGGCTCAGAATATGGGGTGAGCCCAAGGGTCTGGGGGAGCCCCATCCGGCACTTCAAGGTAACGTTGTGCACCATTGAAAGGAATGCGTCGCTTACGCCTACACATATAATGGAATGGTGACTAAAGGTTTGTGAATCCCAGGCTAAATATTAAGCTATAGATCTGGGCGCTATGCGTTGCAATGTGTTTGAAAAATAAGTTGGAGCTGGCACAGTGGCACCCAGCAAGCAGATGCAGCCGCAGAACACACCACACTGGGGCAGTACAAGCTGCTCAAGCGGGGGTGCATCACATCATTCCTGCATTTGGGATTCATAAGCCAATCAGAAACCTGTGTTATATCTTGTTGTACTGAGTTAATGGGATCCATGTGATCGCATGATAACGTTTGCCTTTGGTGCCACAGAGAGGTTAGCTGCCTTTCTGCAGAGGGCTTCACTGTCTGTCATAACGCACATCAGTATTTAATAATTATTAAATGGCGTAGATGCACATCTTTTAGGGAGTGCTAGTGGCCTATAGCAGCTGTGGTAGAGTGCCATTTTGGCAGGGATTGGCAACTGACCATTGACCAACATGTTGGAAGTTTTGAATTGGTTCTCCAATTGCTTTGATTCTCTGTCCAAACCGGAGGCCGCTATTATGCATTAATCTCCGTGGCACGAGGGTAATGAGGGATGGGTCTGAGCGGGATGTGCGAGTGCTGAGTGCGTGTGCGCATCACAGGCACAGCAGACCTGCACGGTAAACCCAGGATCAGAGGATCAGAGGCAGCAGAAGTGGGCAGCAGCAGTGCCTCTGCACCCCCACCCCAGGCACACTCACATGGCATGGGGCACATTTACAGTGCCCAGTGAACACCCCTTTGCATGCGGCGGCAACATAGCGCCCAGAAGCTCAGAAAATGAGAAAAGAGCCAATGAGTTCCGTGGCACGAGGGTAATGAGAGATGGGTCAGAGCGGGATGTGCGAGTGCGTGTGCGCATCACTGGCACAGCAGACCTGCATGGTAAGCCCAGGATCAGAGGTTCAGAGGCAGCAGAAGTGGGCAGCACTAGTGCCTCTGCACCCCCACCCCAGGCACACTCACTGACTCACATGGCATGGGGCACATTTACAGTGCCCAGTAGTGAACACCCCTTTGGCATGCGGCAACATAGCGCCCAGAGGCTCAGACAATGAGAAAGGAGCCAATGAGTTCCGTGGGACCGTGGCACGGGCCAGTATCATGAAGATCATTGTGTTGGAGCTCACGGACATCCAAAGGGGGGGTTCGGGAGCCGAGGGGGGTCTCAGCATCAACCCCCCAAATAAGCAGCCGATTCCTCCCCCTCCACTTTTCTATGCCTTGCCTTGCCTAGCAATCCGCAGGAACCAAACCTGGAGGCCCCCCCGCCCCGACCCTCCCTCCCCCTTCCCCTCTCTTCCCCTAAAAAAATCCACAATCCTTGACAGCAGAAAGGGGGCGCAGGATGCCCGGGTCTCCCTTCTCGATCGCTACCTCTCTCTGCTCTGGGAACGACGGTCTCCCCTCCCTCGCAAGCTACCTCGCTCTCGCTCCCTCAATTCCTTGCTACCCCTCCCTCCAGAAAGAACGAGGGAAAAAAGAGAAGCGGGCAGGTACTCCCCCCAGCCCCCTCCTTTATTTCCCCGGCAGAAGGTGCGAAAATACAAAAGCTCCCCTCTTCCCCCCTTTTCTGCAGCAGCCTGGAATGGACACTTCTCGCCACCAACTACTCTCGCCGCTTGCAAAGTGCATTAATAATTCAACCCCCACCCCCTTCCTGCTCAGAAACTCGAACCCTGCTTCTTCGCTGCAGCCTCGCGCCAAAGGAGCCCCCTACTCCTTTTCTCTGCTCCGGGTTTGGCCCCCACCCTCTAATTACATAAAAAATAACATTGGGTGAAAGTACCACCGCAGGAAATCGGAAAAAAAAAATCAATGCATCATTTTCAAAGAAAAAGTCACCAACCCATGGGTAGGTGCCAATCGACGCCCGCCCCCTGCCCACCCCCAGGGAAAATAAACCGCGAAATTAATGCAGATGTTCCAGGAAGGGCTCGGGTGGGGCTGGGGGGTGGGGGTAGTATTCATCCCCTGCTCCGTTTGTATTGCTCCAAGTGAGGGCTGTGCGGCGGGTGGGGGGGCGAGGGGGCATTTCGCGCTCTTCCTTTTTGGTGACAGTGCAATTTCAGTTTGGCTCAATCGCCACGCATCACTGCGAGGACACGGTATGCTATAGCTGGCAACTCGGACTCACGAGGGTAATGAGGGATGGGTCTGAGCGGGATGTGCCGTGCGTGTGCGCATCACTGGCACAGCAGACCTGCACGGTAAGCCCAGGATCAGAGGTCAGAGGCAGCAAGTGGGCAGCAGCAGTGCCTCTCACCTTAGCAGTTGCTCAGTGTAGCCAGCAGTGTGTGCGCTGCGCACTGCGCATCACTGGCACTGTGGCACACAGCTGCAGACCTGAACCCCCACCCCAGGCACACTCACATGGCATGGGGCACATTTACAGTGCCCAGTGAACACCCCTTTGGCGTGCTTCAACATAGCGCCCAGAGGCTCAGAAAATGAGAAAGGAGCCATTCCAATGAGTTCAGTGGCACGAGGGTAATGAGGGATGGGTCTGAGCGGGATGTGCGAGTGCGTGTGCGCATCACTGGCACTGTGGGCACAGCAGACCTGCATGCACCCTCACCCCAGGCACACTCACATTGCATGGCATGGCAGGGAAATCCCCTGAAAAGGGACGGTGTGGCTGAGACACAGGCACTTGTTATGCATGTTTTTCCTCAGGCTCTGCCCTAATGTTTACGTTGCTCACAGTAGTCCCACTCTACTCCTTACCTCAGTGACTGGCTGGCTGTTGGCTGGGCTGCTGTCTGTGGGCTGTGTGGCCGGCACTGGCACTGGGCACTCCACTGTCTGCTGGCCGCCTCAGTGCTGCCTTGTGGTCCTCCTGTCCTGTGTGGGCCGTGGGCACTGGTACTGTCGGTCTCGAGGTCCACTGCAGACGGTGCGTGCTTGGGTGGGGGCTCATATAGCAGCAGCCAGCAGCATAATGTATGCATTGGCGATTTGGCGGCAAATTGGGTGGGCAGGCACTGCCTGCCCAGCCGAATTTTCATTGGGTCCAGTTATTCAACTTATTCGTCCACTGCGCCGTCGGCCCTGGGGCCCAGCCCAGCCCCCAGGCACAAGTTGAAGACAGTTGCTTTCAACTTTGCAAAGAAGTGTTACTTACTTCCTGCAGCAAAGTTGAAAGCAAGTGTGAAATGTGTCACTGTGTTCTTACAGTGCCGGCCCCAGCTCAGCAGAGCCCTCAGTCAGCCCTGCAGGCAGGCTGGAGGCTCCACCCCCCCAGGGTCAGGAGGACTCGGAGGGGAGGGAGGCAGGTGTTACAATTGCTTTGGTGTGTGTTTGCAATTGCTTCAGCCTGCCTCCCTCCCACAGATTAAACAAGTCGTTCTCTCTGGCCGCCGCAGCCGCAGGCCAGAGGCTCGTGAGCTGGTGAGCACACACACGGCAGGCACACAGGCCCCCTGAAGTGGCACTGGCGGCACAGCCGCCGGCCTGGTGGTGGCCCAGGCCCACCGACGCGACGCCGTGAATGAATTATGCACATGCATCTGCATCTATCTGCATGCATCATAAATTATGATGCATGCATGATGCAGATGCAATCATCAAAGCAAGGTAACATCTAGTGACTAGTGTTACCTTGCTATGATGATTGTGCAGACTCTCACTCAGATAGTGTGCCGCCGGCGCGCGGCGCCTCCCCCTCCTGGCTCCTGCCTCCATGCCCTGCCTCACTGACTGGCTGGCTCACCCAGCCCAGGCGGCTCACTCACCCCCCCCCATCTCCATCTGACTTGGCCGCGGCCCGCGAATACTCGCGACGCGGCTCAGCGCACTGCAGCGCACACACACACTAGGCCGGGCCCGGGGGCCTGCCAATAAAAAAAAAAAAATTGAAATTTTTTTTTTTTTTTTTTACAAAAAAAAAACGGCCCAGAGGTGGCTGCCGGAAAACCGGCCCCAGGGGACCCCAAAGTCGTTCGGCCACGGGCCGAAAGACCGAAAGGGCCAGTCCGACCCTGGACTTCATTGTGGAGTTACCACCTTCCCGAGGGTACACAACCATCATGGTAACCATAGACTTGTTCACCCATATGGCTCATTTCACACCTTTGTATAAACTACCATCCTCATCAGAACTTGCTGGAATCTTCCTGGAACATATTTTCCGTCTCCATGGACTTCCTTCCAAGATCATATCGGACCGAGGACCTCAATATGTCTCACAATTCTGGAAACATCTCTGTCGTATTCTAGGGATCCAACGCGCTCTCCCATCAGGTTATCACCCACAAAGCAACGGAGCCACGGAACGTGTAAATCAAACTCTGGAGCAATATCTTCGATGTTTTGCCACCAAGGTTCAGGATGACTGGTCTCTCCTCATAACCCTGGCCGAGTTTGCCTACAACAATTCTGACCACTCAGCACTCAAGGTCAGCCCTTTCTATTGCAGTCAAGGTTTTCACCCGTCTGTTTTACCTTCTGTTCTTCCACATCCCACTCCAGTACCTACTCTCGACTCTTGGATACAGACTCTCATCAACATTCACAAGGAAGCCAAGGAACAATTGAAAGAGGCCCAAACACGCTCCATGCGGATTCCAAGAGAAGACCAGCGCCCTCTTATTCTGTTGGTGATCAAGTCTAGTTGTCCTCGAAAACTTTACCCCGACATCTACGGCCAAACAAATTGGCTCCTCGGTACTATGGACCATTTTCCATAAAGGAAGTCATCAATCCTGTCTCATTCCTTCTCAGGCTACCCGATTCCTGGAAGAAAATACACCCACGCTTTCACACCTCCCTATTGAAACCTTACCTCCAATCCTCCCGAAAATCCTGCAGACCCAGTCCTGTTGTTATGAATGATCAGCTAGAATATGAAGTGTCCCGAAAATGCGATTCCAGGTATAAACGGGGTCGACTTCAATACCTGGTTGAATGGAAAGGATACCCTCCTAGCGAGAGAACCTGGGAACCAGTTTCTAACTTAAATACCCCTCGACTGCTTAGAAGATTCCATCTCATACACCCGGGCAAACCTGGTGGAACAGGTCTTCGGAGGAGGCATGCTGTCATGACCCATAGTACTTGTCCCTTCTGGACATCCTGGTCCTTATCGCGCCGGGGCTTGTATTCCTTGTTACTCCCAACATGGCCGCAATAAGCGACTTGCCTCACACCAGCTTTCACGTCGCACACGGCAGGTCCTATAAATTGGCCATGCCCCGTGGCCCTGCGCATCTCAACGCTATCATTAGGTAGTGACTTGATGTGTGTGTGCTGTTCGGCGAATCTTCTATCCAGGATCCTGGTTCCCTTCCTTCTTCCTTCTCCCTTTCCCTCTTTTCGACTCCTGGAATCCCCATTCTTAGCGGCCGCTACCTACTTTCCTGGACATCCTGGAACAGCGGCCTTCCCGGAACTCTGAATGCGCTCTGCAGCCGGACAAGACTCGAGCGAGTCTATACAAGACCCGATCCGTCCACAAGAGGAATCCTCCTGCGGAACAGAGCAAGAAGCGATCTCAGGTGAGACAGGGGGAGATTTACAACACCGATAGCAGCACCCCCAGTCTGCTGAGAACATGACATGCTAAAACATTAAACTTACGCACACCGACATATGGATGCCGTACTGGGCTGGAGTTGTTCTTGCCAGTCCTCGAGATTGCTGAAGTCGTCCTGAGGAAGTTAACCTCGATATGAACATAAGATCCCACCCCTGTATTGAGATTTTGAGCTGACGACTCGAAGTTTGCCGCTCTGCGGTGCTGCGAGGTGGCTTGGGGAGGGCAGAACCACCTCTACAAACTCAATCCTGACACAGTGAGCGGGACCCCCGGCGAAGCGACAACACGACAGCAGCCTCGCCACAGTGCGTACTCAACCTCTGCACACAGCTCCATTATTGCATAAACCGCTCTTCATCCCCACGCAAGGTACAACATTACACAAGCATAATGATCCTTTCACAATGACAATGGGCTCGGGCGCTAAGAAGAAAGGACCAATGGACTTGTATACAAACACTCAAGCTACGGCAGCCATAGCGTTGACAACTGGGGAACCCCCTTCGACGTCTGTGGACACTTCCAGGGACGATCGACTCCTCGCCACCATGCAAAGCTGGTTTCTCACTATTAATGTAAAACTGGATGACATTTTTCCACCATTGGGTCACTTAGGCGCGCCTGGATAAGGAAAGCACACGGGTCACTGAAGCCGAGACAAGGATAAGCTTCAATGAGGATGCAATCGGCCAACACGGCCGCGACATGGTTCTGCTAAAGGGCAAACTTGCCAAGATCCGAGGCAAATGTGACGACCTGGAATCCAGATCCAGGAGAAACAACATTTGAATAGTGGGAGTGGTAGAATCCTCTTGTAAAGGACCCACAGAGACTTTCATTGAGGCTCTCCTGCAATCCCTCTTAGGGGCTACTTCATTCTCAGAACATTTCCTCATGTAGAGAGCCCACTTCACTCTGGCCCCGGTGCCTCAACCCAGAGCTCCTCCTCGCACCATCATTGCCAAACTACTCAATTATAGGGACAGGGATGTGGTCCTCAGACTGGCAAGAAAGATGGGGCCCCTATGTCACGAAGGAGACAACATACATATTTACCCTGATTTTGCTGCAGGGATACAAGCACAAAGGAGATCCTATGAGCAGGTCAAGAAGCAGCTCTGACTACGACAGGTCCCATATGCTCTAATCTTCCCAGCGAAATTATGGATTCAACACAGCGGCAGAGCTCACTTCTTTGAGAATCCAGCAGCAGTAATGGATTACCTCGAAGCTTCAATCCCACTACCGCCACGTGATCGTGGAGCGGACCAGAACAGATCCCCTCAACCTGAAGCCGATAGATGAGACCCGGCAGACTGAATGTGACCGATTGCAATATCCTTTGTATACATCGATAGGTTTACTTGCTGAGTGCCACTAAATGAAATTGTAAGGTTTTGCCAGTTCAGAGCATCCAGCTGAGGCAAGTGTGAACGGCAGCATTTGCACCCCCGGAAGGTTCCACAAGTTCAAGGGGGGATGTCATCATCGTGGCGGGGTTGATGGTGCGGTTGGGGGAGGGGGAGAAGTTCACAATATTTGGCCCTTGACAGTGGACAGGGTCATGTTGGGAATGTTAAATGTTTGAAATTTGAGTCATGTCGCTGAGTACAGTATTTAATTGAATTTTTCATATAGATCTCATGATGGGCACTGTGATTACATATGGCACGTAACACACACACGGGCAGCGGGTTGACAATCAAGCTGCTCTCTTGGAATGAGAGGGGGCTCAATAACACGGGCAAGGCCAGAAGAGTAGCTGCGTACATGTCAAGACATAACCACAGATTTTGATGCTCCAAAGTAAACAAAGGTTTTAATGCACGATGGGGATCACTACGATTTTATACAGAATATTCGAAGCTGTCTAGAGGGCTCCTTACCCTTATACATTCTTCGCTAGGCTTACGATACGTGAGCAGTAAAATAGACCCTATGGGTCGATATGTGCTGGTGTGGGGGGAATTGGTTGGGCACGCACAAGTACTGGTCAATACATACGGCCCGAATGTTGATGACCCGGAGTTCTACAGGGCTGTGTTGCACATGCTAGTCCCGTTGGAAGAGACTCTAGTAATCTGGGGTGGGGATGTCAATACAATACTCGACACAACACTGGACGGGTCATCCACTAGCCCTCGTACCCTCACTAAGGCCGCCGCCACCCTGCAGCAGATACTGCTTCAGACTCCTCTGATAGACGCTTGGCACATGCTACACCTGAGGAGCAAGCAATATACATACTATTTGACAGTCCTTGATTCCGAATCTCGGATCGACTACTGGCTTCTCTCTACCCCGCTCTCGAACACGGTGTCAGCATGTGACATCCAACCGCATATGCTCTCTGACCACTCCCCTCTTTCGTTATGCCTGACACTTCATAATGTCCCCTTGCGAGTCAAACGCTGGAGAATGCCCACGGCTATTCTGATCGATCCCACTGTGTGCGAATCCCTACATGTTGAGATAGAGAAGTGTTTTTTTAATTAATGAGGGCTTGGTTGGGTCCTACGCAACACTATGGGAAACATTTAAGGTGTGGCTCCGTGGTATCCTCATGTCCAAGACCACCGGGCTTCTCAAGTCTGTGAGGGAGGAACTGGGCCAGACAGAGGCTCATCTTTTGAAACTCGAACAGAGCTACAGTGCTACACACAACAAAGACACTCTTGCAGATATCCATGTATTACTGAGTGAATTCCGTGAACTGGCTGACCGTGAAATACAGTATATGTCTACCCCTGTTAGAGGCTGTAGATACGGGGAGGGCAACAAAGCAGACAAATCCCTAGCTAATATGCTGAAAGCCGAAGGCCAGTGTAACCCTATAGCCAGTATTCAATCATCACAGGGGAAAGTTGGGGAACCAAGTAGAAGAAATAGATGCCACATTTTCACCCTATTACGCAGCATTATATTTGAATCATGACGTGAGAACAGCCGAGGAAACTCTAAATACCTACAGGGACTCGGCCTTCCCAGTCTCTCACCTGAGGCCACTGCCGCCCTAGACCTGCCGATTTCCCTTGAGGAGATAACAAATGCCATTAAGGCTTTGACCTCCAGGAAAGCCCCCGGTTTAGATGGTCTTGTGTGGAACTATACAAGGTGTGTCACGAGAAATTGGCACCCCGTCCTGCTGAACGTGTGGGAGGAGGACATGGACCGAGGCACACTTCCAGACTCCATGCGCAAAGCTATAATAATGGTATTGCTTAAGCCCCGACGTCCCTCCTATAAGATGTCTTCATACAGACCTCTCTCTCTGATCAACACTGACGTGAAAATCTTTGCTAAGATCCTCTCGACCAGACTTCTTCCTAATATGCCTAGACTGGTACACTCGGACCAGTCGGGTTTTATCCTAATGCGATCGACAGCCCTAAATCTTCGTAGATTGTTTGGGGCAATGGCACAGATTTGCCAAAAAGAGAAAGCAACAGTAACTGCACTAGACGCCAAGAAGGCATTTGACTTTTTCTCTTGGATATACCTGTTCTCAGTACTTAAATGCTTTGGCCTGGGGGAGTACTTTATAAGATGTGTTTGCTTACTTTACACTAACCTGGGTGCAAGAGTACTCACCAATCATACACTATCTGCGCTTTTTCCACTGGGCAGGGGTACCAGACAAGGCTGCTATTTCTCCCCTATTTTGTTCACCCTCACAATTGAATTTATGGCAGAATTTGTTTGGCAGGAGCATGCACACAGGGAGCTCAGGATGACCGGCCAGCGGCAGATAATATCCATGTACGCGGTTGACACACTCCTCTATATCGGGGACCCTGAAACTAGCCTGTTACCCACCATGCAGGATATACATGACTTCTCATGCTACTCTGGGTATGAAATTAACAACACCAAATCTGAATTGTTTCCACTTACTCCACGCACCAAATGCCCCTCTGATATTAGTGGTTTTAAGTGGTCTCCAAAATGAATCTGTTACCTAGGCATACTAGTGTCCAGAGAGAAACACGCGCTATACATGGACAATCATGAAGCATTTCTACAGGTGCTAACTGTCAAATTACAGCTGTGGACTAAACTCCCCATCTCCCTATACGGCCGGGTATGGCTCTTTAAAATGGTAATCCTTCCCAAGCTACTGTACTATTTTGGAAACATCCCTCTTTGGCCAAGAAGAGGTTTTTAAATGAAATTACGTTCCCTAGCCTCATCGTTCGTATGGGGGAGGGGACAGCAAGAATGAAATGGGATAAGCTTGTGGAACCATATTCGAGGGTGGCATCGCTGTGTCAGACTTCGAGCTTTACTACCTGGTGGCTCAGGTCCAATTTGCCAAACACTGGTATAACCCAGATGATACTGCCACGCATATCCCTGTGGAGAGATATGCAGTGTCTACAACTGACCTGAGATCATTATTTTTAATCCCTGCCACAATGATGCCTGCAAGTTCGATCCCGTTAGCACCACAGTCCACGCATGGTCCAAAATATACAAAATAATGGGGGTAGAGACTCTCTACATCCCTGAAGCCCTGCAATGGCATTTCCCCAGTATCACCCCCACATACGACAGGACACTGCAGAGGATGTGGGACCCAGACAAGCAACTAAAGATGAAAGATGTTTCCGGAGGGAACATATGTGAGCTCTGTAGATTTTGTAAATACTGTTGGGGATGGTCAGCTTAAACTCTTCCAATATCATCCTATGAGGGCCGCGTTCGCAGCAAGATGGCCGGGATTTCTTGCAGAACCCCCTACGCATGATTGCATACGTGCAATAACAGCTGAACCGGGGGTAAGGAAAGGGGTCTCCAATCTGTATACTTTGGTACAAGCACATTCTAAGTCCCTGAATACTGTAAAATCGAAATGGGAGGCAGACTTGGGTGTAACACTGGGCGAGGAACAATGGCTCAAATACTGCCGATTGACAAAATCTGTATCTTTAAATGCCTGCCTGTGCCTGATTCAATTCAAGGTTCTTAATCAACTTCACTGTACCCCGGTCAGGATGGCCAAGTTTACCACTTCCTGTTCTGAAGAATGCCTGAAGTGTGGTGAACCTAATGCAAACGCCTTCCATATGTACTGGGCATGCCCTCTAATCTCTGTGTTTTGGGGTCAGGTTGCAGAGATCCTCGAGAAAATAACATCAATCCCGGCAGCGTTGTGCCCCTTGAAATATTTGTTCGGTGACATTGGCAAGGCAGACGAAACCACCAAACGTTTGTTCAATGTGGCTTGTGTTGTTACGAAACGTTGCGTATTGAAATGTTGGAAAGCCATGCATGCACCCCAAACTGTTGATTTTCTCTGTGAACTTGCATTTGTTAATGAATGCAAAGAACAATACGTTTTGACTGTACCAGTGACAAGCCGACCTAAGGACATTTGGGCACCTTAAAGGGACTATCTGTGTGACATGCTATCCGACAGTGACTCATCAACGAACTCTACCCCATACTCCATTTGCTGTTACCTCATGTGTATAATGTTGCATTTGTACTACATTGAAACGAATTTCTGTTCTGCTTGCTCCTGATATGACTCTCAATGAAATAAAGTTTTTTAAAAAAAGTTTAACTTATCGGTGTAAATGAACCCTAACGTTTATTTTAGTTTTAATCAAACAATGACCAGCTGCATTCCTACTCTTCCAAAGCAGGAATCCGGCCTCATGGGTTCGGAAGGAAAGTCAACTCGGATCTGCATTTCAATGACTGAGGACTCACCTTACACCCTTGATAAGATGAGTGCTTCTGTGCCATCCTCACAAGAGCCACTTCCTGCAAAATGGACAGCCCGAAGCAAGAGATGAGTAAGGTTAAACCATGAATAAAAGCAGAGCAAATTTATGTATTACTGAATTTTTAAGGTATACATTATTTTCGGCATTAGCTTTTCTCACGGAGGGGCCAGTTGGTCAGCCAGCTAGTGTGGTTAATCCACCAGCTGCAAACATACCCCAAATCTGTTAAAAAAAAAAACACTGTCCAAATCTCAAGGCATTAACTCTCAAGTACTAAAACATTAGCACAAGTAAGGTGAGTGATAGGAAGACCTGTTGCAGAACCACTGCACTTTGTGAAGAAGCATAAGTCTGACCACACTATATTAAATTATTATTATAATTATTAAAGTTAATGCAAAAGTGTATTTATACTGCACACTATCACCACCGGAGTGGTCCCCTGACACTCTGAACGGCAAGGCGGTAGAGTTGGTTTGTAGGACATAGCAGGCGAAAGAGAAAGAGAGCTGTAATGTGCTGTTGGCAGCTTCAGTTCGGTTTTCACTGTTCGCTTGGCTTAGGTGTATTGTCTTGGTTGGAGTTTGAGAGGTGTATGTAGAGGGATGAGTTTTTTTTATTAGTGGGGTTGGTTGTAGACATTACTATCTAGGGTCTGCTGCAAGTTAGATGTCCACATTTCTATCTAGATGTGATGCAAGATAAAATTCATACTCCTGTCCCGATTTGACACAGGGCAATCGTCGCAATTCCGTCCAGATTTGACGCAGGCCAGCAACCACAATTCTGTCTAGATGGGATGCAAGATAATATTCACAATTCTGTCTATAATATTCACAATTCTGTCTAGATGTGATGCAAGCTAATAATTACAATTCTGTCTAGATGGGAAGCAAGCTAATTATTACAATTCTGTCTAGATCTGACGCAGGATAAAAATTACAATTCTGTCTAGATGTGACAGAAGCTAATAAATACAATTCTGTCTAGATGTGACAGAAGCTAATAATTACAATTCTGTCTAGATGTGATGCAGGCTAATAATTACAATTCTGTCTAGATGTGACAGAAGCTAATAATTACAAATCTGTGTAGATGTGACGCAAGCCAACAATCACAAATTTGACCAGAGTGGTCAATGCAGTTAGAGTGCCATCCACATAGATATGTGGTGTGGCCAATCAAAGTTTCTTCAAGATGCTATACATGGCATGCAAAAGAGTACACAACTCGGTGGGTGTATTAGGTGGGGAGAGTTGCCAAATGGAAATCGGAACATGCAGGCCAAAAGCTACTGGTTGGTGGATTAGATAGGCTATGGGAGAGGTGGGCCAGTTTAGTGGATTGCAGTGATTGCTGTGCCCCCCTGTCCACACCCCACTTACTATGTCTGTCGCTGCCGGTTGATGGCTGACTGCTTCCTGCTCTCTGGCTGACACCGGCAGACACCATCTAGAGCTTCTTCTTTTGGGCAAATACAGGGCAGTTTAATTTCCTTGGAATAACTTTGCCACAGAGATAGTATTTAGCATTGTCTGCTCAACCAATGGGCATTGTTACCTGTTTGGTTCTACAGTAGATGTAAGCATTAATTCATTTACTGTTACTTGTTTTAAGCAGCAACAGAATTGCTGTGAATTTTACCACAGTGCCGAACTCTGAGATTTGAAGTAAAGGGGAGGATTTACATCCAGCATGTAGCCGATGCTAAATACTTCACATTACCTCCAAAATCGTCAGATTTTCGACACTGGAATTACTGCTTTAAGTATCCAACAAAATACCCACTCAAAGAAAATAGGGATTAACACTACTTTATCACCATATATAATCCTGCTGCTAATCCACTCAACTGAGTGGCAATAACAGTAAATTAGTTTGGCAGTAATTCCCAAAATGGGCCTCATTTCGAGTTTGGCAGTAAGTGAAAAAAACTGTCAGTAAAAGAATTACCGCCGTTGTTATCACTCTGCCAAATTCACAGTCACTGAAATGGGTGCTAATTTATGTAGAAGAATTCGCCCTTAGGTGGAATTATTACTTAAAACTGGTGGTAATTCCTGCAGCGCCTATTTCTGCAGAGCTATTAGCACCAGAAACAAAAATGGTAATCCCACTGATTTACAAGGCGAAATAAAGCCAAATGATCACCACAATGGGTGTTAATTCCAGCACCTAAAAGGTGCCTTCACCTAAAAATTGCCAAGTATCAAGTAGCACAATCCTTCTATGTGTCAAATGTATCCAACATATTAGTGAGATACTCAATATTTTTTTTTTATTTGTTTTTGGCTTTTCAAAGAAAACCTTTACAAAAATACATAAAGTAATATTTTTTTCCATTAAAATAAATATATATATATACATATCTTCACATTTGCAATAACGACATTAGAAAGGTCTACATTTCTCTATTACATTACTTTGATCACGTCAATTACTTTCAACAACTAGATGGCACTGTATCTTGCAAATTCATAAGAACTTAAATAGTTTTTTTTCCAAGTGAAAATTTAGGCAAAATGCAGATTCATAGTAGTGTGATCGAAGGGACCTCTCTCATAAACATAGATCAAACATTGCATTGGTTAAAACCATACACTAAAAACAGGTTTTAAACAGCATATTCATTGTCAATAAGGATGTAGCAGCAAACATTCTTTCTACACCATTTTGCTGATTCTCTTAATTGACTTAAATGCAACATTGAGCATTAACTATAAGTTCCTTTAAAAGTCGAACAATCGTACTATAGAAATTAAACCACATACGTTGGTTAAAAATCTCACAATAGACATTTTCAAGGAAACAGATTTTCCGTGCACCATTTTCCACCACATTACTTCCGGAAGTACTCTCTCCCTGTTGGACACAAATTTTCCAAAATACTCCAATCTTTTTAATCGTAGGATTTCACAATCAAATAATAAATGTCTTAGTGTTTTCTTTATATTAGAGTTTTTACAAAAGCGACAAGGTATATGTCCCCCACCCGACCTATCTCTAATTTCAAGGATTTCCCCTGTAGCCAGAACATTAAAGCAAAAGCGCATTACATTATTCCTCCAGTTACTATCAGGAAAACGATTCAGATAGGGTTCCAATAGTCCCATAGACTTCCATTTAAATACTAGGTGATAGTAGAGTGGAGATGACAGTACTTGACCCAATCTGAGTATTTTAATAAGGATTTCACTTTCATGGGTTTTGTAGAAGGAGATCAATTTCAACTCTGAGCTTACATAACAATAGTTTAGAGCTTTCATATATGGAGATTAGTAACGATGATTTTGTTTTTCCTAATTTAAGTTGGGATCCCAGAATAGTGCCATTTCTTTCCATTCAACAATACTATTGAGAGATTGCAAACCCAATTCATACCTAATGGCAGATATGGGGATGCATTTTGGAAGAAAGTACAACAAACCTCTCCAGATGTTTGCTTCCATCCTATTGAAGCAATTTTGAGTACACTTTGGAAAAAATTCAAGACCGTAGCTCATATTTGGGATAACTGTTAAGAGCTAAAAACATAACAAGGGAAGCATGTATCTACAATACATCTTGTTAACTCTTTTCATTAGAGACATCATAGAAACCATTCGTTCTTCCAATATATTCCAATATAAACATTTCTTCAATTTTGAAAACACTGAGTAGCCTCAATACCTAAAAGAACTTCTAATTGCAAGTTTGTGATTATTTAAGTAGCAGTCGAATATTTTCAATTTACAATTTTTACCCAAAATTAGAATCACAGTTTTTTTTTTATTGATACTCAAACCATTCCTGTCCGTGTAGTCTTTGAAGCTGGTAATCATCCTCTGCAGGCCTAGCTGGGTTTTATCCATTAATAAAATATCATCTGCATAGGCACACCAACTTAGCTTTACTCCCTCTATTAGGGGAGGGATAAATGATGCTTGATCTAACGATCCCTGCATCGGATACAAAGAGATTGAATAAAGTTGGACCAAAAATGCAGCCCTGCCGTAGACCTTTAGATGTACTTATAGGGACCAATAGTTTGCCATCACTATTTAGTCAAACTTGTATCACTGATCCCCCGCGCAGGTGAATCAGGATAGCCAGCATATATCTTGGCATTCCAATTACAGATAATTTGGACCATAGTAGTACCCTCTCGACCTGGTCAAAAGCTTGTGACAAGTCAATACTAGCCACAAATATGGGAGCTGTGTTTTTTTTACAAGCATTTTCTTGTAATAGAGAAAACAACAAGCCTCCTAGCTTGGTTCCCATTTTCTTCCTGAATCCAAATTGCTTACATTGAAATATTTGTTTTGCCTCCACCCATTCTTCTATTAAGTTTAAAATTATGCTGGCAAATACCTTCGAGTCAGCGTCCATTATCGCTATAGGCCGATCATTTTTAGGATCACTTATTTCGCCCTTCTTGTACACAGGAATTACATATGATATTCTCCACGAGTTAGTTATTTCTTTAATAGATATAATATTGGAGAACAGCATAAAAAGTGCATTTGCCCACATCCCTGGATTAGCCCTGACTATAACATTTGCAAGGCCATTAGGCCCTCCTGCTCTAGAAGGATTGGATTTCTTTATTTGAGTCATAATGCCTTCCATAGCCAGATTACATTTCCAATAACATTCCTTTACTTTCAACATAATATCATTTGGGTCAAAATTTGCTGAATAAATATTACCAAAGTGGCGTACCCAAACTTCCTCGGAAACACTATTTGCTTGGAATATTATTTGCAGTGATTCCAAAGAATTAATTAATTTCTAAAAATTCCTTGCTGAGCCATCTTTTAATGCAAACAACATTTGCATTAAAAGATTTTCATTATCAGCCTGTAGCATTTTCCCCGATAAGACGTAAGCCAATTTTTGAGTTTTAGTTTTTCCTTTTTGATACTAATGGACTTCACTTTCCCATCGAGTGGAAGATTTTTTATTCTACGAGTCTCTTTATTGCACCAGTTTTTATGTGCCTTCACAGTACTGTCAAAAGCGTGTATCGTTCAGAGTATAAGATTTATATACATCATATAGCTTCGCTGACATGAATATGTAATCTATAGTTGATTTTTGTATACCATTTGACCACGTGTGTCCATCCTGGTTGCTTGTGAACATAGGATACACATGAAAAAGACCCCAATTCAGAAACAAAGTGAGCCAAATTTGACTGTGAAGTGATTTCCTTGTACACCCCATTGGCCCCCCTTCAATAGAATATCTTTCATCTCCCTTTACCATGGACACTATTCCTAAATTCAATTCAAGGTTGATACTTTTATCGTTTACAGTAGGAATATATGCGTCAGATCTCCAACCACCATAATATGTAGACCTTTATATTTATTGGACATTTCTGAAAAGAATAAGTTGATCAGTTTGATTGTGACAGGCAGATTGTTCAGAGGGTTCCAATAAATAATAAGAATCAAGATATGAACTTGTACTCTGTCTGATGTGAATTCTATAACCACTGCCAAAACTCCTATTATCAAAGATTTAGATTACAAAATTTTGATTCCATCACCAGACCTTACTGCAGTAATAAGTCCACCAGACGGACAACCCCTTATGGGTTTTTTTGCCAATTGAAATCTGGAATCAAAACTCAATATGCTTACAGATTCTGTAAAGTGCTAACCATGCAGATAGTCTTTCGGTACCAAGATTTCTGTTATAGGTGTCCCCTAGTTCCCTACACAGAATTAGCACATGCCTGTTTGTTTCAATCATCCCTTCGATCTTTCATATACTGCAGGTGTGCTGCTCCTTAGTTAGACCCGTACTAGGGCCATGCACAGCAAGTGTGGGAAGTTGTCCTAATCTTAATAACAGCACAAATCTTCTTAGGCGATGGTCAGAGCACATTTAAGCAATATGCCCCGAGCGGTAATGAACCGGGGCCCATAGTTATAGGCCCGAGCAAGTCCATTTTCCCTTTCCATGGTGGCCATCGGGAGCGGACCTGCTGGGAACAGAAGTGTTCCCAGCGCGTTCGCTCCCGAAAGACGACAGAGAAGAAGGTAAGTGGGGTTGTGAGGGCAGGGGAGGGAGAGGGTGGGAAACAATAATAATAGTTGTACCTAAATCACCGGCGGGGGGACGAAGGCAACCTCCAGCCGTGTGGAGGCTCGGGCAGGGATGGCCCCGCTCCAAGCCTCTACACGGCTGGAGGCTTCCACGCCGCCCGTCATGGACAGAGGAGGCAGAAGGTTAAGTGGGGTGCGGTGGGGAGGGCAGGGAGGTGGGAGAAGTGGGAAAAAAAAAGAAACACATACCTGAGTCCCCTGCGGGGAGCAAAGGCTGCTTCTCAGCCGTGTGGAGTCGCGGAGTGGGGATAGCCCCACTTCAAGCCTTCTCATTGGCTGAGGGGCTGCCACGCCCCCTGCTGGGAACAGTGACCGTGGAATCCCGGCCGAGGGATTCCCGGCCGGGTAATGGCCCGGCGAGGGCCAATCCGAATGCTTGGTTCATTTTGATTGAGCCCTCACGGGGTACTAATACCAGATATCTCTGCACCCAATACCTCACGTGTCATTCCTGAAAACTCGATGTAAGATTTTAATTTTGCTAAATGATCGTAATTGTGACCCCAGTCGTGCGCTCTCACTTTCTTGGTGAATCTTTCTTTAAGGCTATGTGCATCCATTGTCCAATCAGGATCACAGCCAACTTCTTCAAACAGCTTTCCAATATAATCTAGGTATGTCCTACTTAATGCCAAACAAGTATTGCTTAGCATCAAACCCAGCAATTTTAACAACAAGCATAAGGGGTCATTCTTTATTTTTAAGTACAATTAAGCCTTGCCTTTTCCGGATTCTACCAACCTGGGACAGTATACCTAGTTCCAGCCTTACGGCAGCCATAGCTATACAGCTTGGGATCCCAAGTATTCTTTTCCATTACTTCCCCTCTAAAACATCAGCCATTGGAACGGATTCTCATCAAAGGGATTTGCCTCCAAGCATACAATAAGGCAGCACAATAACACTGCTCGTATATCATCATGAGTCCCTTTACACTATACCCAGCAGTACTCTGAGCAATTGTCTGTGCCATGTTTACAATTACCATTGCCTTCAGCTTTTTCCAAGCTCTCAGATTTTCATGTGTTTTCTTGGTGCTGATAGGCACCCTCAAGTAACAGTAATTGCAACCTGATCAATAATACCCATAGTACAATGTACAGGTCTAGGTCGGGTTTTCCTCCAGCTAAAGCATATGTGTCTGGTCTTATTAAAATTCACTTGTAGGTGATTTTCAATAGCATAGCAACCTAGTTGATTCAAGGAGCGCTGTAGGCCGATGAACGTGTGGTCAGCATGACGATATCACACCACGTGTTCCATGCCAATTCTAAGAGGGACATTTTTAGCTTCTTTCAATCTCCCTGGCCAATCCGCTAGATAGAGGTTGAAAAGCAAGGGTGTGAGCACACACTCCTGCCTAAGGCCTCTATATGTTTGTATAACGGGTGTGCACTCGCCCCTGCTACTCAACTTCTTATTGGCACCGGTCCCCTCATGCAGTTCGACTATTGCATTCAAGAGTGCATCAGGGATTTCCCACTCAAACAATTTCTGCCACTGTACCTGTCTGTCCACGGAATCAAATGCAGCCTTAAAGTCTATAAAGGCCACATGTAGTGGAGGGTTTGTTTTCTCCAAGCTTCATTTATCAAGAGCTTTAGTACCAAGATGTTGTGGGGAGTTGCTAAAGCCTGCTTGAAATTGGGTAAGGATCTTTTTCTCTTCCAACCATTCTTGAGATCATTTAATATGACACCAGCAAACAACTTTCCAGGCCATCGAGCATTTATAGCAGATGGTAATTGCCATGGCTTGATCACAGGCCTTTCTTATATACTGGAACTATCACCGCCTGCCTCCATGATGGCAGTGTGATTCCCTCCCAACACACTTTCCTGAATAATCCCCTTCCATCCTCCTGCCTCCTGGCCCTCCCACCACCTCTGATTGGCTATACTCCCTGTTGCTGCTCGGGTCTAGTGACCCTGACACAGCCACCTGCCTCCTTTCCATCAGAGCTAGCAGGTAGGTGCAGCAGTGTGCGCGATTCCATTAGTGCCCATATTTTGTTTTTTAAATGCTTCCAGGCCCGTGAGCCCTCATCTGCCCAGGCAGCTCTTCCTGTTTTCCCTTCCCGCCTCTCGACCCTTCCACCCCCTCTGATTGGCTATTCTCCCTTTTGCTGCTCAGGTCTAGTGACCCTGACACAGCCACCTGCCTCCTTTCCATCGGAGCTAGCAGGTAGGTGCAGCAGTGTGCGTGACTACATTAGTGCTCATATTTTGTTTTTTAAACGCTTCCAGGCCCTGTGAGCCTTTGTCTGCCCAGGCACCTCTTCCTGTTTCCCCTTCCCTCCTCCTGCCTCCCAGCCCTCCCTACTCCCATCATCAGCTCCCCTCAAAGCCATCACTGACCTTTCCAGGGCAGCCCCCTGCCCATGCATCCCCTGCAGCTAAGGACCCGAGGCAAAGGAAGGGTCCTACAGAGGCAGCTCCAGAAAATGTGAGCAGATGTCCGCTGGAGATGCCAGCAGAAGCCAATGCCCACCGTCAACCAACACCAACCTCTAAAATAAGTCTGGTACAGGTGGGGAGTAGAGTAATTACTCTATTCCAGAAAGCCCTGCCACTCTACACTAACCTACCTCTGAACTGTGAAAGCTTGCATGTGCCACACTTAGTCAGACCTAAAATCATTAGCATGCACCACTCCTGGATGTAGTCGAGAACACTAGTCTACTTCTAAGTCGCACTTAGATAGAATTGCAAAGTTCACCCCGCGTCACACTGAGACAGATTCATCAATGATAGCAACTCTGCCTCTTAACCTAGATAGTGCGCCTAAAGATTCATGTGTTGCACTCTGCCACTTTATACTGTGCCACATCTAGATAGTGCACCTAAAGATTATTGTGTTGCACTCTGCCACTTTATACTGTGCCACATCTTTTTACTGCGCTTGAATACTACTCAGTTGTACTCTGCCACTTTATAATGTGCCACATCTAGATAGTGCGCCTAAAGATTACTGTGTTGCACTCTGCCACTTTATACTGTGCCACATCTTGTTAGTGCGCTTGAAGATTGTTGCATTGAACTCTGCCACTTTATACTGTGCCAAATCTAGATAGTGTGCCTAAAGATTGCTGTGTTGCACTCTGCCACTTTATACTGTGCCACATCCTGTTAGTGTGCTTGAAGATTGTTGCGTTGAACTCTGCTACTTTATACTGTGCCTCATCTTGATAGTGCGCTTAAAGATTTCTCTGTTGTGCTCTGTCACATCGAGATAGTGAGCTTAAAGATTACTGTGTTGTACTCTGTCACATCCACATAGTGTGCTTGAATATTATTGTGTTGTACTCTGCCACGTTATACTGTGCCACATCTTGATAGTGCACTAGAAGATTATTGTGTTGAACTCTACAACTTTATACTGTTCCACATCTGGATAGTGCACTTAAAAAATGACTGTGTTGTACTCTCCCTCCTAATACTGTGTAGCTTCTAAATAGTACACTGAAAGCCTACCGAATAGTATTCTACCCCGCAAGACTGTGTCACATAGATATAGCGCGCCCAAACATTACTGGAAAGTTTAAATGACTAGTACTCTACTGTGACTGTGTCACATATAGATATTGTGCCCAAGAGATATCGTGTTGCATTCCACCCTCTTAGCCTATCTTGAATCTAGATAGCGCGCTGAAAGTTTACTGTGTTGAATTCTACCTAGTAAGACTGTGTTACTTCCTGATGGCGACCCTGTCTCGCAAATATCCACCTCCCACACCCGTCCTGATTCCTAGAACCCTGCATTTCCTAACTCCTGTCTTCACTCAATACCTACGGCTTGCCACCCACACACTAGACCAACCTTCTCGAGCTCCCCCACTATTCCTCCCCTGAGAACACCCTCAGAAATCCCCCCTTCCACCTCACTTCAGCATAACGCCACATGGCCAATCTCCTACCACCCCCCTACATCCAACTCTAAAACCAGAGCCACACGCCAGGACACCAGCCACCTCCCTCCTCAGAAGCCCACTCCCCTTCCATCCCAAACCCATCTCTCTCAACCCTGCCTCAGACCCATTCTGAGACCTTCCCAACACCCCACGACACATCACCCCACCCCCTCTCATACTAAAAAAACAGAGCTGCTCTCTGGTGCGCCAACTGCCTCCCTTCCCCAAACCCCACACACTCCCTCCCTTCCCTCCCAAACCCATCACTGCCCGACCTCCCTTTGCCCACTATTGAGAACTCCCTATTACCCCTCGTCATGTCACCCCGCCCCCCTATTGAACTCCCAAGCCAGGGGAGCCAGCTGGGGCTCCAAACACCAAAAACCCTCACCCTCTTCAACCCCTTCCTCCCACCCAACAGCAATCGTCCCTCCCCTGCTTTACCCCATACCTCAGAGTCCCTAGCCCCAGCCCCATCACAGAAATGCGCAAACCACTGGAACCATCCTTCCCCCACCCTTCCCCGTCCGCCCGTCTCCCTCTCCTCGACTGCTGCCAACAACCCCGCCCCACCATATCCCTTCCCCTCCCTAAACACAGCACATCTCGCCCTCGTAAGAATAGTAGCTGCATCTCCATCTCCCGTCAACCCCGCAACCCTCTCTCACACCCCTACTTCTCAGAAACTACTGAAGAGAGGAAAACAACCCTGGTCTGCCTCCATGTCTGTCTACTCCTCACCAGCACTACCCAGCCTCCCAATTCCTCCATCCCTATCCCTTCTACTCTCCCCCTACACTCACCCTACTTCCACCCCCTCTCTCTTGATTTCTTGCTCTGCACCCGGACCCTCCCTTTCCATCAAGACTCACCCGAGACCCACCAAATCCCCCCTTACCCAATAACCCTCTGTCCACTCGCCCACGCCTCCTATTCCCTACCCACACCCCTCACACATCCTCCTCCACCTGCCTACTCTTCCAAGCCCGCGTGGACTTACTGTCATGATCCTCCAACCTTGGAAACTGTGGTGGAAATGGAAGAAGGGCTAACAGCTAGCAGAAGCGAATGCAGCGTTCTAGTTTTCCCTACACACCTTGTGACGTTACAAGTATGCGTCAGTCAGAGGCATCGGTCTGTTGCAACCCTTCGTCTTCTTTGGGTTTACACGCTGTGTTACTTTCCGTCTACTGCAGTAAGTGGCATCTCTTCTCCTGTTTTTCCCTCTTCGGCTCTTTCCTCTCTGTCTGCCCGCCTGATCTGCTTTTTCCTTCTGTGGCTCTCCCATTGCCGGCGTTTGGACGGCACCTTCCCTCTTCGCCTTCCTTTTCTCTGTGTTGCTTTCGGAGCACCTGGTCTAACCCGCCTTCTTGGCATTCCGCCTCTGTGCCTGCGCTCTCTGCAGAGTTCCATATCTCGAATGCACATAGAATACCATCTCAGCCAGCAAACCTGCATCGTTATAAGCTCCACTCCACTCACAGAGCTCCTCAGCTTTGATAACCAAGAAGGAGATATTACAGGCAATTGCATTCTGACAGTGCCTTCTGGGAGTTGTGGTCCACTCCATCTCTACTTCAAGCAAACACCCTACCTCAGTGCCCTCAACCTTACCAACCTTCCCAGGGTTTTTCAGGTACGCTTTTCCCTGGCCGTGGGGTGGGCTCCCTGGAGGTACCACTGACGAGCATATAGCTGATAGGCAAGGTGTCCTCTGGCAGGGCTCATCCTAAAGTTCACAGCAAAAAGCCTGACATTGCGTGGAGAGAAAGAAGGGCAATATTGTACGAAGACTTGTCTGATGACGCTCCCACAGGAGAGGAGGAGGCGGGTCCTAGGGGCCTTGATCAAGCTTGTCCTGTACCTGTACCTGAAACTTAGCCCCACCGTTCGTCACCCAGAGCCCACCGACTTCACTGACCATGTGAACCTCACCCCTCCCATCCCCCCACAACCCCGTGCATCTCCTACTCACACCACAAAAACCTGCATGACCACACCCCACTCGGAAGTCAAGTGCATCCTTTTTAATGCACGCTCTGTAGCGAAAAACAGACACAGCATCTTCGACCTCCTCTCATCCGACAAACCTGACCTAGTCTTTATCACTGAAGCCTGGTTCACGGCTGATTTTGCCCCTGTTGCACATGAGGCATTCCCCTCCGGCTACTCAGTCATCCCGCTCAACAGACCCTCAAGAGGAGGCGGCGTTGCTGTCCTTTTGTAATCTCACTTCTCTGTTTCTCTCGTCAATTCTCAGAAATGCATTACTTCATGCGAAACCCTCCTTGTCAATCTCTCACTACCTCTGACTTTCTCCCACAGTTTCCTAATTATCTACAGACCTCCTGGTTACAACAGACATTTCACAACTAACCTCTGTGACACTGTAGCCACCATCCAACTAAATCACCCCTCCCTGATTCTCCTAGGAGACTTCACTAGCTGGCTGGACATCCCCACCAACCCCATGAGCCACTCACTGGTCGACAGTCTTGATGCCCTCAACCTCTCCCTTTTCATGAATGGCCCAACCCATTCAAAAGGGCACACCCTAGATGCTATCTTCAGCTCCCATGACCTGATAAATCTAGCCCCCCCTTAATGCTCATCTGGTCAGACCATTTCGTCGTTCCTTTCTCCAACCTCTCCCCTACCCCCGCCGAAAATGCTGGAACAAACTAAAGATAATCACTGACCTAGCCGAAGCCCTACTTCTCAGAACCCCATAACACCCCCTGACAGATCTCCAACCATCGACTCCTTTGACTCATGGCTCAATAACTCACTAACTCTACTCACTCCCTCGCGCTCCTCTTCCTCACGCCTCAGACCATTTCCCAAATGGTTTACCTCTGAACTGAGGAATGGCAAAAAACTAAACAACTCCATGTAACGCAAATGGTGAACAGAAAAGAACAGCATCAGCAGATCAATTTTCGCCTTGCACCATCGCAACTACAAATCAGAAATCTGGAAACCCAACAAAACCCAATACAACAATCGGATTCTCAACTGTAAAAACCCCAGAAAAGAACTCCACAAAATCATATCCGAATTATTCAAACCCACTTGTACTTCCGCCCAATCTACCCCATCCCAATCACTCTGCGACCCTCTCTCCCTACACTTCTACACCACTGCTCTCGACAGAACGACTTCCCTTAACAACAAACTGTCCCTCCTCTCTCCGCCACAAATACCGAACAACCCAACAATTCCCCCCCCTGCCCCAACTCCCACCTTACCCGCCTTTGACACTTTCAAACCTATCTCCAGCGAGGAATTTCTGGACCTTCTGTCTGCTCGCAAGCCTTCTAGTTCGCCCCTACACCCCTGCCCCGCCTCAGTCTGGAAGGATGAGGGAAGGGAATGAATGGATGGAAGAGAAAGGACAGTTGCATGTAAGGGAATGAGAATTGGATGAATGGATGGATGAAAGAGAATGGATGGATGGAAGGGAATGGATGGATGGATGGAAGGGAATGGATGGATGGATGGATGGATGGAAGGGAACAGATGGAAGGGGATGGATGGAAGGGGATGGATGGAAGGGGATGGATGGATGGATGGATGGATGGATGGATGGATGGATGGATGGATGGATGGATGGATGGGAATGGATGGAAGGGAATAAATGGATGGACAGAAGGGAATGGATGAAAGGGAATGGATGGATGGTTGTAAGGGGATGGATGGATAGATGGGAATGACAGATGAATGGAAATGAATAGATGGATGGAAGGGAATGGATGGATGAATGGAAGGGAATGGACAGATGAAATGAATGAATGGATAAATTGATGATGGAAGGGGATGGTTAGAAGGGAATGAATGAACAGAAGGATGGAATGAATGGATGGATGGAAGAGGCTGGATGGATGGATGGATGGAAGAGGCTGGATGGATGGATGGATGGATGGATGGATGGATGGATGGATGGATGGATGGAAGGAAGTGAATGGTCGGATTGAATGAAGGGAATGAATGGATGTATGGAAGTGAATTGGATGGATGGATGGATGGGAATCAAGGGATGAAAGGAATAGATGGATGATTGAAAGGGATTGGATGGATGGAAGTGAATGGATGATGGAAGGGAACGGATGGATGGTGGGCAATGGATGGATGGTGGAGAATGGATGGATGGTGGGGAACGGATGATGGTGGGGAATGGATGGATGGTGGGAACGGATGATGGTGGGGAATGGATGGATGGTGGGAACGGATGGATGGTGGCGAACGGATGGATGGTGCGGAAAGCATGGATCGAGAAGAATGGATGGAAGGAAAGGAACAGATGGATAGATGGGGAACGGATGGATGGATGGGGATGGATGGATGGAGGGGAACGGATGGATGGAGGGGAACGGATGGATGAAGGGGAATGGATGGATGGAGGGGAATGGATGGATGGTGGTGGATGGAGGGGAATGGATAGATGAAGGGAATGGGTGGATAGAAGGGAATGGATGGGTCGAGGGGAATGGATGGATGGAAGGAAATAGATAGATGGATGGAAGGGGATGGATGGAAGGGGATGGATGGACTGATGGATCGGAATAGATGGATGGATGGATGGATGGATGGATGGATGGATGGATGGATGGGAAGTGATGGATGTGTGTATGGATGGATGGGAATAGATGGATGGATGGAAAGCAATGGGTGTCATGGCCACTTGTCCAGGATCACAATAGTGGTACCATCAAATGGAGGGAGCAGGGGGCATCATGTGTCATGCACATTCTTTTGGGACATTTATGCATGGGGGCCTGGTTGGACACAGTCCTGGCGCCTTTGGCGCCAGGCTCATGGAAGGATTTAAACAGGACATTTCCATTATGGGCAAGAATACTCTCAAGAATTCTCATTTATGTAACTAGTCCGGGTGTGGTCTCCATCTTCATCTGCATCTGCACATGCAACTTCTAGGAGTGGCAGGGTGTGGCATGCAGAACTTTGCTAGAGGGTGTGGCCTTAAGAGCTCAGCTATAAAAGCCAGCCCAACGCCAAGGCACATGCTTTGCGTTATTCTGCACCTCTGTGTAGCGTAACACTCACCTTCACCTGGGACTCATTTTACCTGGAGTTATCCTGCCATCTTCATCCATGCTTGTCACTGGAGAATTCTGCTCTTAACTGTACGCTTCCTCCTGGCACCACGGCTCACCTGCAAACATCTCGGAGCGCAGACATCTTCCTCCTGGCACCGCGGCTCACCTGCAAACATCTCAGAGCGCAGACATCTTCTTCTTGGTGCCGCGGCTCACCTGCAAACATCTCGGAGCGCAGACATCTTCTTCCTGACAACACAGCTCACCGGCGAACACCCCGGAACACAGACAGCATCATCTAGGCACCGCGGCATGATGCACTCCATCTGAACTCGCAGCACCTGCAAAGAAAAGGCAAAAGATAAGGTTAGACACTTAACAGACATTACGTTAAGGGCTCGCTGCCATTAAAACCTTGCGCCTTTCCTAAAGCCATCACTCACCTGCAGCTGGACATCACAGTCGCATCCATCTTCGCTCATCTGCTTTCCGCGCCCCCACAGCTGTTGTTAGGCTGCATTTCCACCTATTTGGGAGAAAACAGAGAGAAACGTTATTCAGTGCAAAACAACCGCATTCAAAGCAATAACATCAAGACATTTTGAGGGAAAAGACAAAGACATTGAAAGAAAGCAGAACGAGGGGAAAAGACAAAGACATTGAAAGAAAGCAGAAAAGACAAAAGACATTGAAAGAAAGCGGAAAGAAGAACTTAGTTACAGCCGGACTGGACTAATACTCAAGAATCAGTGAAGGCACTAGATTCCACCAACAAGCGCCCCTGCCAGAAGTAGCAGGACGGAGAGCTCATCATTCACATTAACCAGATGAGTCTTCTGGGCCATCACGTGCCCCCAGGAATAGCGCCTTTGGTTGAAGTGGTTGGGAGATACCACAGTCACCTACCAGCGCATTCACGTTTTCTCATATCCACGCAGGAGCAATGCCACCAATTGTCGCCGCCCATAGCTGATCTGCAGGGGACAAAACCAGACGGGGGAAATCTAACACAAGGGAGGGCTGCAACCATGCCCCAACGCCTCTGCAGAGACCAGGTGAGCGTAACAGAACGCAAAGCCTCAACAACTCTCTGCCTGGGCGTTATGGAAACTTCTGAGACAGATCTGTTGGCCCAACGACTAGGGGAATTACAAGCTGAAGTACATGCCTCACGACAAGAGACCAGTGCATTAAGGTGGGATCTTATCGTAACTCGGTAGAAGACCGATGATATAGCAAGGCAGGTGCTACCGGCACAAGCAGGACAGGTTCCATTGCCTGGGGTAAGCCACGCTGCTCCACCACAACAATCCATAACAATCCATACCGGTTCAGGTAGTCCTTCCAAGGGCAGTGCCTTTAGTCCCGCCCGACCTCTTCAATGGCGACCCAAGCAAGTTTGCCATATTCATGAACCAATGTCTCCTACATTTCTTATGCAGGCCGGTAGCCCTCCCCAATGATCAAGCCAAAGTGGGATTTGTACTTTCATATCTAGGGGGTAATGTGGCAGACTGGTCAATACCATTAGTAACCCAAGATGATGCTCTGCTTCAGAACTTTGGGGGTTTCCGAAACGAAATGGAGAAATTGTTTGCCCGACATGGTCAGGGACAAGCTCTGGACAATGAACTACTGTTACTCAGACAGGGAAATCAAGATCTATTAACCTACATTGCATCCTTCAATTGTCTCGTAGCTCAAACCAACTGGCCGGAAGAGAAAAGAACTATTTTTTATTTTTTTTTTATTTTTTGTTTTATTGGTTAGACAAAGTTAAACCTTTAACATTCCTTTAGTAATTCCTCATCTAAGAGGTGGAGGCCCCCCAAAAATATGCTAGAGTTCAAAAGGTAGAGTTCAAAAGGTTCAAAGGGTCTCTGAATGATCACCCCTAGGCCAGATTCATCAACTATTTAGGAGGCGTCCACCTCCGACTCTCCCTCTTCCCACTCCAGGTTCAAGGATTCAACAAATTTTAGTGCGTCCAAGGTACGGCCCACTTTCTCAGCTGTGATGAGCCTTTCCCAATACTCTTCTTCATTCTCCTCCGTGATCAGACTTGTATAATTTCCCATATACATCAGACGAATCAATTTCAGGTTCGGACAAATTAGCATAACATGCCTTATAGTTTCCAGTTGGCCCTTCTTTCTGCAGAATCTACAGTATGCTTGTGATTTGTCAATTTGCCTTCTACGCCACCTTATTTCTCTCGACTGCCAGATGTTAAATCTACAGCGCATAAGCAGATCTCGATAGTGCTGAGAGGGAAATTTCATCAGATATGGCGGTAGCAGATTCAGGACTTTGCGTTCCCAGATGATGTTGTGACATAGGTCACGTGCTAATTTCTTTTCCTGAGTTTCCTCCCAATCTTTTTCCCGATTTATTCTTTTAGCCTTTTCTGGATTATTTTTCAGAGTGTCATCGGAAATTGTCAGGTGTTTTAAGATTTCTTCACAGCTCTTTTTCCAGTCTTGAAGAATTGAGTCACAATAGAACACGCCTGGTTTTGCTAGGATTCTGAATGGTACAGGCGGATTGTCTAAAATGCACTTTCTATAGAGTGATAATGATTTCCACGTTGTAATTGAAGAAATAGATTGCAGTCTTAATTCCATTCTTATAAGATCCGAATTTGGTAGGCGTAAGATCTTTCGCCAAAAATAGGCTTCACAGTGGTTCCAGACCTCCCACCTTAGGGCTAAAAGTGCCTCGGCTCCATATGTGATTACAGCTATCACCTTTTGCTTATAGAAGGTTATAATCGGCAATAGAGAAAATTTTCCATATCTGCGGTGTACAAGTAGCCCTTGATTAACCAGACTTTTTAGTTTTTCTCTGATCAGGGTGTAGTGATCCCGCTCATTCTTGCTTCTATTAATTCTTATCCCGAGGTAGATTGTAGTATCGACCACTGCCAATTTTTCTTTATCTAATGACCAAGACGGTGTTTTCCCTGCCGATTTATTTCCACAAGCTGATTTCAAGGTCAAAATCATAGATTTTTTTGCATTTACTTTCATGTCATTGGCTTTCAGATATTCATTGAAGGCCTCAATCCTGCGCTGAAGACCTATCGGCGTCTGGTCTAAAAGCACTGCGTCATCCGCATATAGCATCCATGGTATTTCTATGCCATTTATCTTCGGAGGGAAAGCCCGGATCCGATCTTGTGAGGATTTCATGTCAGCCATATAAAGTATGAAGAGAAAAGGGGCGAGGGCACATCCCTGCTTAATACCTCGGGATGTCTTAATCCTCCTTGATAGACCACCATCTGCATTGATCTGAACTTGGATTGAGGTATCGGTGTATAGTGCCTGGATTGCCTCCAATAGGTCCACAGGGCATCCCCAATTGCTCAATTTGGCCCATAGCCGTTCTCTATTTATTCCATCAAACGCCTGTTCTAGATCTATGAAGGCCAGGTATATTGATGTTTTCCCTTTTAAGGCCTTCGCTTTTAATATATTGATCAGGAACAGGTTAAGGCTAGTGCCCACTCCACTCACGAAGGCAGTCTGTCTCTCGTCTAGAATTCCGGCTTGAACTGCCCAATTCTTTAAATCACGTAGGAGAATGGATGCAAAAAGCTTGCCAATGGAGTCAAGTAGCGCAATCGGCCTGTAATTTCTAGGATTGCCGCGGTCACCTTTTTTAAAGATAGGCACGATGTAGGCCTCCGTCCATGAACTTGGTATTTGTTTGGTTCTCGCTACTTGCTTGAAGAGTGCGTAAATTAGGTCAGACCAACCTTCCATGCTTGATTTCAGCATTTTATTGGAAATGCCGTCTGGGCCGGCGGCCCTGGAAGAGCTTAATTTTTTAATCAGCATTTGAATGTCTTCTTTGTCAAAGTTCAATGACCACGTAGCGTTTCCTGGTCTTTTTCCAATAAACTTTGTCTCAGTTTTTCCTTTAAACAGGGCAGAGTAATGGTCGAACCAGTTTTTCTCGGAGACTTGGTTAATACCTATGGCCGACTGATTAGAGTCTCTGTTGTTGATTAGATCCCAGATACTTTTTGTGTTATTTGCTGCTAAGGCTGCCATCATGTGTTCTGCGTCACATTGAGTTCGTTGATATCTGGTTGATTTTAACCAATTCTTGTAAGTTTGACGACATTTCCTTTCCAGGTCGCGTTTGTCCAGGCTATGGGATTTTTTAATACGCCTAAGGTCGGCTCTATATCTTTTTCGTCTGGCGACTACAAATTCGTTGAAGGCGTGTTTCTTTTTTATCTGCTTCAGCTTAGATGGATCATACTGAACCTCATAGGCTTTAAACAGCCATTTGTAATCGACCACCTCCTCTCCCTTTTCTACCGCTTCCTGGAAGTTTTTCGCCAGTGTAGGTATGATCTGATCTTTCAGTCGCAGTCTGTTTCTTCCCCATGATATCTCAGTTTCCATCACCTTTTCTCCCTTAGGGAGAGTTCTTGAATCCCATACAAGTTCAGTTTCCAGAAGAGAGTGGTCACTATTTGCTTGCTTGATGACTCGAAACGAGTTTATCCAGGCCAGCGTATCTCTTCCCACAAAACAGTAGTCCAAGCAGGCTCTCAATTTTCCACTATGCCAAGTATCAGCCCCCAATAGGTCACCCTTTGTTTGGCTATTTAACATCATCATATCCCGTATGCCCATTTCCGTCATCCATTTGCTTTCTTTTCCTGTAAGATTTTCCAACTCTTTAATTTTGCCCCTTTTGTCTAGGAGCTTGATGTTTAAATCACCATTCAGCAGTATAAGCTGATCATCTTCCTCCGTCATTGACTTGTCAATAGCGTTCGTGATTGATTTTAAGTATGACCCTGGATTTGGCATGTTTTCCCTCCAGTATGTGTTAATCAATAGCAATTTAGTCGGCTCCTCCTGGTTTTCTGTTGTAGAGGTAATTTTCAATATTTGGACGTAAGGATTTGGAATTTCGTGCTTGAGTATTTGTAAGTTGCTATCGATTTTTTTTAGTACCATTAGGCCAGCAAACGGTCGGCCTCTCAGTCCCTTCTTTGCCGGATTGAAATAGACTTCAAATCCTTCGCATATTGGAGGATCACACAGCCATGATTCTTGGATACAAATGAGATCGTATTTGGTCAAAAAAGCGCTTTCCGTTGAGAACAGGTGATGGAATCCTCTGGTGTTCCATGAGACACAGCGAACGGATCCAAGCCCGGTTTCCTTATTCTATTGTTTCTTTTTTGAGTTATGGTCATTTGACGTAGGGGTCCAAACATTTGATTTATTTTCAAATTTATTTTTCGTTATTGTATCCTTCCTTGGGTGTTGTGAATTATCAACCGTGAACCTCAAAGATTTTAAGTTGTCGACATTTCCTTTGATGCTGTGTAAATAGGTTTCAGGGTTCTTGTTGTCTTCTTTTAAGTTTTCTTTTGGGATCTTCCTATTATTTCCTTCTTTTTCTTGACCATTATTTTCCCACCTTTTCCCCCTAGACTCTTCTTCGGTACGGGATGAGGGCTCATTATTTCCTTTTCGTCTGTCCTTTGAGGATATATTGATGTTGTCATGCTTAATATCATCCTCCAATTCTGTCAGGCGGAATCCCTTTTTTTTAGGATGTCAGTTGCTTTCAGAAATTTCTGCTTAATATCATTTGAGTTGAGATGCAATATAACTTGGTCCATTCTTAGTTCTCTTGGGAATTCCACAACTTTGATGTCCTCGGTAGATATCGTGCGTAGAGCTGATGTTTGGTTACAAAGCGAGACGATGTATCTCCTATTGAGCAAAGCCCTTCTTGGTCCATTTAGTGTCGTCTCTAATTTCAAGCGGCATTCTTTTGATGGAGCTGGCCTCAGGGGAGGGGCGGACACTTTCGTTCCTTTATTGCTCTTCTGTGTTTCTTTAATTCTGTTCTTTCCATCCTGTTTTCGGTGAGAGTTTTCGAGTTGAAATTGTACCCTCCTTTCTTTAGCAGCCAGCTCTAATCTTTTTTGCTCTAGGGTTTTGAAGTTAGCAAAGTTGTCATCAGCCTCACTGAATTCTTCCATATCAAGTGGGTCCGGTCGGCTTTTTGTCTCCTTTAAGATAATCAGCGGGGTATCTCGTTGGGGATTCTTACAATTAGAGGGATTAGAGCTCCTCTCCACCATCTCCCAGTTGTCCAGAGTTTCCCATTCTGATGGGCTGATGCATTGCCATTCTTCATCCTCCCTATATTCTTCCATCATGTCAATCAGATCACTTAGATCTGCTCGTTGGTCTGATTCATCGACATTGGCATTCGGGGTGGGAGTGGGGTGGATCCCCCCTCCCACAACCTTAGCATCAGTATCCATCAAAATGTTCGTGTCTCTCATTGCCAGTTCTCTCCTCGGCTTCTTTGCCTGTTGGGAGTTTTCTCTTCTAGGAGGCGTTCTTAGATTCCTTAAGAATGCCCTAGAGCCATTAGTCTTCCGTTTTAATCCTTCATTTTTAGTTTTTTTACTATTTTCGTTAGGTTTATCCTTCAGTTCATTTTTCTTGTCTGAGAGCAGATCCTTGGATGCCCCACCTCTAAAGATGGCGAAGTTTGTTTTTTTTGGTTGAAGTTTAGAGTCAGGAGTTCCCGTCCCCTTACAGCCAGGAGAGATCAATATTACCTCTTCGGTCATTTGCTCAGTTTGCAAGGGTTGATGTGGCTTGTTTTGACTTAGTTTCATGGGTCCTTTGCCTCGACGCGGATTTTCAACCGAGCTTGTCTCCTCTTTTCTCTGTTTACATTGGTTTCGCATCCACTTGCAGTCTTCCAGAACCGCCTCCATCAAAAGGGACTTATCATTGGCATCTCTCCTTGCCAGATCCGTGAGTCGATTTTGCCATGTGAGCGATTTTTCGGCTTCTTTGTCCATTCGTACATTCAAGTTCCTCAGGGACAGATCTGTTTGTATATTTTCCTCTTTAATTTGTATGTTAGTAGCAGTCATTTCTTTCACAGAGTCATTTATCATCTCATACAATTTTAGGTATGGAGCCAGTGTGATGTTCAGCGAGGTCATGATCATTTGCTGAAGGTGATTCATGTCCTTTTCTCTGTCCATTTGGTACGTGTCTTTTATTAGCTGTATAATTTGGTCTTTCGTAAGAGTTTTACAACACTGCTCTTGGCCATCCAACACAGGCGTCTGAGTTATCTTTGTTGTCACTTGAGGTTCTACAAAATGGCCTTGTGGTTTTGAGCTTAGGAGTCTATCTCCGAGAGATCTTTGTGATTGGGTCAGTGGGCTGGGGTCTCTTTGGGTTTTTGTTATGAGGAGCTCGGCCCCCACAACCTCCAACTCCACGGCACTACCTTTGGTTTGGTCCTTTTCAAGTTCAGCCATTTTCTCGCTTATTATCGAGAAACTCCTCCTTTTTTCTCTCTCAATTTTCCCCGTCAAAAGGGTAAGGTCTTGCATGATTTTGCTAGCTAAATTTGAGTTGCTCAGTTTGGCTAGAGGCAACATAGTCGTTCCTTCAGTGCCTGTAGTTTTTAGCGGAGTTTCGCTTCCAAAATTCCACAGGGTTTTCTTTTCTAGTCTGGCCTTTGGGGGAAGCGTCCCTTTAGGGTAGGGTGTCTCCGGTATATCTTTATGGAGGTTCAAAGGAGGAGATTGATGGGCCGTTGGGTCATTAGGTAACAGGGCAGTAATCCTCTGCTGGGTGTTATTTTGGGGGCTCTTGTCCTTGGGCCATTGTCCTCTATTCTCTTCCCTGTATGGCTGGAATATTTCGCTTATCGTTGTGGATTCCTCCATCTCTCTTAGGTACTGCTTTTTTTCCTCTATTTCCTTATTTGATTCCAGCGAAGTTTTCTCCCATAGTTCTAAATCATTTGTGACCCATTGATCCTCCTTTTCCTCGGTAGACTCACACAGTAAAGATCTATTTGTAGTATTCATTAAAGTCAAAGTAGGGGAGGCCAATGCCGCGTCCCGACTAGTATTTTCGTCCAGAATGCTTTCACACATGTTCCGTATAGGTGCAATTCCATAATTGGCTACCTCAAAAATTGGCATGTTTACAGAGTCAATTTCTTTTGTGGGGGAAATTACAGGTGAAATCGGACCACGTGAGTCTCTCCAATTATCAGGGTTTCTAGGTAGGTCTTGTGTATCCGTCTTCTTTAAAAGGCTCGGATTAGCCGAGAGAGCTGGACCTTTCTCGGATGGCGCTCCTACCGTCTGATTAGCTTCAATCAAACTTTTTCCTTTGTCTCCTGGGGACACAGTTTTGGTCATTTTGCTCAGATATCCTTCACCGGGAGTAAGGTCTAAATTCTTGGCCTGATCGGCACCCTCCTCGTGCACGGTCGATCTTTCATGGGAGGGGGGGGAGTGGCTTATAGGTGCTTCGAGGGTGGAAGCTGTACAAGCCTTAGATAGAGCAGGTGTTTTTGGAACTAATCGCACGGAGTCTTCTGTAGCCATACTCAACCTTTTTCCACTACCTGTATCGATCGTAGTGGCCCCGGTAGATGAGCTTTCCCGCTTCTTAGGGCAAAAGGGTAGACGAGATTGTTTCAATGACGGCATGTTCTGTAAACACTCCGGGCTACCATTTGCATCTGGGAGTGATGTAAATTTTTGCCTTACCTGCTGGCGAGTTCGCACAGCTGTTCCTAATGAGTCCATGTGCACAGCTGTAGATTTCATCTTGTAGTGCAGCTCCTCGGTGTGGGTTTATATTTCCTCGGCTCTGCCTGTCGTAGCAGTTGGCTTTTATAGTGTAATACTTGCTTACGCAGCCCAGCAGCCAAACAGCACAACAGCAGGATAGTCGTTGCCCTTTGCACGCTCGGGCCTAGCGCCGCAAGGGTGCTTGGGAAGAACCTTTATGGCACTTCCTGGAGGCGGTGCCCGGGGGCGGGCTAGGGGCGGAGCTAGGACCGCACTTCCCTCTCCTTCAGTGCGCCGCTCCTCGCTCTCCTCGTTCTCCTCACTCCTCCTGACAGTAGAAGCAGCCACAGCACAACAGCAGGATAGTCGTTGCCCTTTGCACGCTCGGGCTTAGCCAACTGCTACGACAGAGAAAAGAACTATGCTCTTCTATCGAGAACTATGTGGGGAACTTAAGGATGTGTCGGTGCAAGTTGTGAACCCACCTGAGGGGTGTGCACACTACATATGTCATGATTCGACTTTTCAGTCCCTTTTGGACTACGTGGTCCATAAGACACTGCTACATCCCTTCCAAAGTATATCCAACATGGCCGACGCTAGTGCATCACTACCGCTCCAGTGTTTCCAGGAGTTCGCCAGTCCCTTGAAAAGAGACACGCCCCAAGGCGCTACGTGTCTCAACTCTAACTTTCCGAACTTCGGCAAGTGTGGTTGTACTTTCCCTTGTGCTTAGTACATTCTCCCTTCCAGGTTTGTTCAAGCCCCCTTTTCATCTTAGCTTACTAGCGCTCGCCCTTCCCTGGGCCTTGCCGCCCTTAGTGCTTTTCCCTTACCGCCTTTGTACTTGTCCTGGTTCCTTCCTGGCTCCCATCCTCCCGAGACTTTGCAAAATCTTCCTCTTCCTTCCTGGAGTTAAACGCATACTCACCTCGGTCGGATTTCACCTGCACGCTGGCGACGGAGGATACGCGACCGTGTCTCTACAAGATCCGAGCTGTCCGGAATAAGGAAAAACCCCAGACCAAGACTTTGAAAGATAAACAGGTGAGATTCCAGGCAAAGTGTGACAACATAGACCTCACAGTGCAACTCGATCATAGGTGTCATGATTCCTGCCCCTCATGTCCCCAGCCCTCCAAGATGTCAGGCTGGAGCCAGGCCACGATCACCTACATGGCCCTCAAGGGCCTCTCCATCCCTCCAAAGACCCACTTGGAGTCAGACTTGGCGCTTGTGGCACCAGACTCACTCACTCCCATAGGATAACATTGGGGATTGGACTTGTAGTGCATTGATGGGGACAAGATGGATGTCCCCACATATTTCGGTTCCCAGAACTGCATGTGCAGTCTAGGCTTTTGGGTGTGGTTCAGCCCAGAGACACCTGGGATACCCAGAGACTATTTAAGCCACGCCCAGGCTGAGAAACATGCTTTACGTTTTCTGCACCTGCAGCGTGACACTCACCGTGTTCGGATCGGTCTCCAGTAGGCCTGCAACTTTCTTCTGCGCTCAGCTCCTGTAAGAACAAGAACACCGTTAGGAACAGCCTTACCTTGCGGCGCTTCTGCCCATCATTACTTCTGTTCTGCGGGTATCTTCGGCGGTGTCATTCCCATCCCGGCACGCCGCTTCCTAAGGAAAAGGGAAAAGAATAGAAAAAAGGCATTAGTAAGCATTCAGCAAATCTTCGCTTATTTTTAAAGACTGTACAAGCTTCAAACGCTTACCTGAATCCCAGCCGCTCTGGGGGAACTTTGTCTCCGGAACTTCTCATCCATCTGCAAGAGAGAAAAGACACTCCAGGTTAGCGTGGAAACATCTAGAGGCGCTGCATACTGCGCTTACTCACCGCATTTCTTCTTCAGGGGAAGAAGGGGTTCAAGCACACAGAGACAATAGGGAGTTAAACTCTATCAATCCTGTGTTCCAGGCCCAGTATCCAGTCGAGTAGACTCCAGGGAAGGGTTTGAGGTCGTAAGAGGTCAGAACAGGCTGAGTGACTTCCCCGTGGATACCAGGTGTGCGTTACAGAACACAAAGCCTCACATCAAAACCCACCTGGGCGTCATGGAAACCTCAGAAACCGACCAGTTAGCCCACATGTTGGGGCAGCTACGTTACGAAGTACATGCAGCCAGGCAGGAGACCAACACCCTGAGGAGAGAGCTGATAGTAGCCAAAGAACGCACTGATGATTTAAGACGGCAACTTCTCCAGTCACAAGCACCATTGCCAGGAAGCATGCCCTCGATGCCAGCACCATCAGCCAATCCCGTTCAGATAACCCTTCCTGGGTCAGTTCCTTTGGCCCCGCCCGAACGATTTACGGGGGATCCCAAGAGGTTTGCAACGTTTATGAACCAGTGCCGCCTGCACTTCCTTTGTAGACCAGGGGCCTTTCCGAATTACCAATCACAGGTCGCTTTTGTGCTATCCTACCTGAGTGGTAGCGCCGCGGACTGGTCTGTACCCTTTGTGGCCCAAGACGATCCTTTGCTTCATGACTTCAGGGGCTTTCAGCAGGAGATGGAAAAGCTGTTCGCCCGTTGTACTCATGGGCAAGCATTAGACAACGAACTTCTGTCCCTACGCCAAGGGAATCAAGACCTATTAACATACATAACCACGTTCAATAGACTCGTAGTTGAAGCAGAATGGCCAGTGGAGAAGAGAACCACGTTATTTCATCAGGGGTTGTGGGGGGAGCTCAAGGATGTTCTCGCACAAGTAGTGAACCCCCGAAAAGACTGCTCATAATTCATTGACCTTGTTGTTCAACTGGATCATAGGTTGCAGGACCGAAGAGCAGATCGAACCAGACCGGAATCTCGCCCTATGTATCTGCGTTCAAAGGACAATATTGCCCGCACAACGGAAGGTTCAGGAGAACCAATGCAAATCGGGGGGGACAAATCCCCCTTGACTAAAGTGGAACGGGATAAAAGGAGACAGCAGCAGTTATGTCTGTACTGTGGAAGGTCAGGTCATTCCCTTAAAGTGTGCCATTATGAAGCCACCGAGGAGGACAGTAGGGGCCACGCCGAAGGAAGATACCATCAAGGAATCGGAAAACTCCCCAGCCCGGCAAGTGTAGGGGTCCACTTGTCAAGCAAAGAAAGTGAACTACAGACCTCCCATTTTGCATCTGTGGTCTTGATCAATCACCAACAACCATCTCGGATGCATGCAGTAAGAGCGTAAATTGACAGTGGAGCCGTTAGGAATTACATTGACCAGGCTCTTGCGGCAAAGATGGGGCTTCCGTTACGCCCTAAATCAACTACCGACACTGTTACCACTGTCGACGGCACAGAAATAGCTTCTGTTCTAGTATCCCAATGCACTGCAGCTTTAACCCTTCTGTGCCAGGATGGACACCAAGAATCTATCGTTTTAGACCTCATTAAGGCACCACAGTTCCAGTTGATTTTGGGAATGCCATGGTTGGTAGCTCACAATCCTCAAATTGATTGGCGAGCAAAAGCATTGGCCTTTCCCGACACTTGCGCCCACACATGTTATTGCCAAGAGAAACAACCAATAGACACCAGAACCTCCACGATTGTGACTGTGGCAATCGGCACCCTACCAAGTGAATACCAGGACTTTCAAGATGTCTTTCAGAAAGAATAGGCTAATACCCTGCCACCGCATAGACCATACGATTGTCAAATCGACTTGATACCCGGCGCACAAATTCCTTATAGGCGAATTTACGCACTCACAGAACCAGAAAACCAGCACCTGAAGGCCTATCTTGACCAATACCTGGCCAACGGGTTCATCCGTCCCTCGAAGTCTCCAACAGCCAGTCCTCTATTCTTCGTACCGAAAAAGGAGGGGGACTTGAGAACGTGCATCAACTATCGCGCACTGAACCAGATTACTGTAAAAGACTGCTACCCCCAGCCACTGATCCCTGAATTGCTTGATCAAGTCAAAGATGCCCAAATCTACACAAAACTAGACCTGAGGGGGGGCATATCACCTTGTTCGCGTAAAACAGGGGGACGAATGGAAAACTGCTTTTCGCACCAAATACGGCTTGTACGAATATCAAGTAATGCCCTTTGGCCTTTGCAACGCGCTTGCAGCATTTCAATACTTCATGAACAATGTCCTAAGGGAATTGATTGATGTCTGTGCTCTAGTGTACATCGACGATATTCTAGGATATTCCGCATCAAAGCAGGACCACGTTAAACACGTCCGATCCGTATTGGAGAAACTCTGTCAACACCAGCTCTAGGCCAAGCTCGAAAAGTGCTTATTCCACGTCTCCGAGGTGGAATTCCTGGGCTTTATTCTCAGCCCGAATGGAATCCGAATGGATGTACACAAGGTAGATGCTATCCTGAACTGGCCATCCACAAATTCCTTCAAGGGGGTTCAAAGTATGCCTGGTTTTACCCCCGGTTCATCCCAGGATTTTTGCAAATCATGCATCCCATCACGTCATTGCTAAGGAAAAGCAACAAAAAGTTTCAGTGGACAACAGAAGCCGAGGAAGCTTTCCAGGAACTTAAAGCAAGATTCACAGCTGCCCCATTCTTACGCCACCCTCGCCCTGATCTCCCATACCTGGTGGAAACGGGTACCTCAAGCATGGCTATGGGAGCCGTCCTCTCACAAAAGGACCCCGAAACGGGCCCTGTTGCCTTCTGGTCGTGTAAATTCACACCCCTGAACTCAATTACGCTATCACAGACAAAGAACTCCTGGCCATTAAGTCAGCCTTTAAGGCATGGCGGCACTACCTCTTGGGCGCCAGACAAACAATCACCGTAATAACTGACCACCGGAACCTCCAGTACCTAGAAACGGCAAAGGCCCAATCCACATGACAACTACGTTGGGCTCTTTTTTTTGCTGGATATGACTACGTGATTACATTTCGACCAGGGGTGACAAACGGGAAGGCTGATGCCCTTTCCCATATGGGGTGGAAGAGTAAGGGTATCAGACCCCTGAACCAAAAGCAATCATCCCAAGTGACAAGCTCCTAGGAATCACAGCAACCATAACTGTCAGGATCGGTGGGTGGAAAGCGTGGGATTACTGGCGGCATTAATTCTACGCTTTGGATAGCGCTCTAGTCCTCATCCAATATGGTGGCCTGCACTATAACTTCCGACTCCTCCCCTGGTGCCGGTGCGTTGTATCTGTGTTTCTCTTGCTACTTCGCTCGCACTCCGGTGCTACTCCTGTGCATTTATCTTACGATTATTCCTTTGAATCCCGGACCCTCCTGGGTCCATCTAATTCGGTATCTGTGTTTTCTATTCTTTGTTGCCTTTTGTAAGTACTTCTTCCAGTTCAACCGCTACCCTGGTTTCTGTTGCTTCTGTCGCCTTTCTTTCTTCCGCCTTGCTGTACTCACGGCGCCCTGCCATTCTAACCCTGCCGCTTTATTTAACCTGCAAGCGGCAGTGTTCCTATTCTGGACGCGAACAACTCTCGCGACTTCCATTTCATTTTTCTTACTTGCTTTCGGCAACTAGCCGTTCCAGCTTATCTTAGTATTTCTTCGGTATTGGGGAATTCTTTACCACGGATTATACTTTTACATTTCCTGTCAGCTCCAGTACTTGTTCGGTTCATAATACTCTTCTGTGTGATTGAGCCATTCACATCTTGCAGTAATTGGAAACAACATTTACGTTCTTCTGCAAGACTTCAATACCAGGGTTTTTTCTGCCTTCGGGCTTTTTCCCTGGGACGAGGCTGGCCCTCCTGGGGGCCTCTCTGGGCAGTATCTCATCTCTGTCACGGTGGCCTCTGGAGGGGCCAGACCTTATTTACACGAAAGAAAAGGTCGGAAACTGAAGGAAAACCCACCCAAGGAAAAGAAGAAGGACATTAAGAAACCCGAAACTGTACATAAGGATCGTTCCTCTAAGGACTCAGGTGAGGAGAAGGGGGAGTTTGAACCTGAACCTGACAGCATACAACGCCCGATTCCCACTATGGCATCTTTGGAGCAATACCAAGAACTGTTTGCGGCTATGCAGAATTTAACTGTGGAGGTTCAAGCTCTGAGAACGGAGAATATTGCACTCCGACAACAGGTTGTTTTACGTCGGGAGGATCATGGTGACTTGCCCGCTATGCCACTCTCCTTCGGCAAGTACAACGGGGACCCTGGAGGGCTTAAGGACTTCTTGGATGCATGTAAGGTGTACTTTGCCTTCAGGACCCATGCGTATGAAACGGCCAGATCAAGAGTCGGTTTCATCATCGCAAACCTTTCCGGAAACGCATTATCCTGGGTCACACCGTTGGTTACTAATAATGACCCATCCCTAGATGATTATGACCGTTTTATGGAACTGTTCAAGGAAAGGTTTGACCGACCTGAGGTTTTCTACTCCTCTTTGGAAGCCATTCTGGATGTTTGTCAAGGCAACTCGGATCTTCAGACCTACGTTTCCCGCTTCCAGAGATTAGCAGCTAAGGCAGACTGGCCAGATTCAGCCCAACAGACCATTTTCAGACGAGGTCTTCACGACGAAATCAAGGATGAGCTGGCTAGAGTTGCCAGACCAGCATCCTTCCGAGATTTGGTAACATTGTCTCTCCAGATAGATTTCCGCCTACAGGAAAGACGACAAGAAAGAAGAGAAAGAAGACGAACCTATGGAACTCCTCACACCATGAGTCTCCCTTCCCCTTCTCCTCAAACACGAACCTCAGTCGGGGCAGAAGAACCCATGCAGATTGGAGCCACTCGAGGTCCCCTGACTCCAGACGAGCGAAGAAGACGACGGGACACAGGATTGTGTATGTACTGTGGATCTTCCAAACATTTTTTGAGAGACTGCCCGGAGGTACCCCCTCGACGGAAGGGAAACTTCAGCCCCCGCTCTGCTGCAAGGGAAGTGTCGGGGCACGTGATAAATACCCTTGCAACAACTCAAGAACCTTAGACAACACGGAAGAAAACAGTCTGATGGTGTTCAAGGTGAAACTGTGGCTGTCTGATTCGGTTCCCATTGAGGTATTAGCCATGTTGGATTGCGGAGCAGCAGGCAATTTCATGGACCTTAGATGGGCCAAAGAACACCAGGTGGCTACGAGACTCAAGTCAACTCCTATTCCTGTAGAAGGGGTGGATGGCAGGCCTTTATCATCTGGACCCATCACCTTAGAGACTTTCCCGCTGAAGATGGAGATGGGCCACCATGAAGAAATTCTGGTGTTTGATCAGATCAGAGCCGCTCATTTTCCTGTGGTTATAGGGATCCCGTGGTTAAGAAGGCATAACCCGCAGATTAACTGGACAGACAATAAGGTGAGCTTTGATTCACTGTTTTGTAAGACCAACTGTATGGACCCAACTATTACCCGAACCACCAACGCCAGTTCGGAAGAAGGAGGATCTACCCACAATTCCAGAATCATTTCTTCTATCCCTCTTCAATATCAGGCGTTTTCTGAAGTATTCCTGGATACCATACCCAAGATTCTGCCTCCTCATAGGGCAGAGGACTGTTGCATCGATTTGATACCTGAAGCAACAGTTCCCTTCGGACGCATGTATCCGTTATCGCTTCCTGAACGGAAGGCTCTTAGGGAATACTTAAATGAAAATCTACAGAATGGCCTTATCCGAGAATCAAGGTCTTCTTGTGGGGCTTCGTTATTCTTTATCCCTAAGAAGGATACAGTAGAGTTACGTCCTTGTATAGACTACCGAGGCTTGAATAAGGTTACTATTCGTGACAGGTATCCCATGCCACTCATAAGGGATATATTAGAAGCTGTACAAGGATCAGTCTATTTCACTAAACTCGACCTAAGAGGTGCCTATCACCTATTGCGGATAAGACAAGGAGACGAGTGGAAGACGGCATTCCGCACCCCATTTGGTCTATATGAATATAGGGTCATGCCATTTGGCCTGGTAAACGCTCCAGCGATTTTCCAAAGATACATGGACAAGGTGTTTTCCGATATGTTGTTCATATCAGTGGTGGTTTATCTTGATGACATCTTGATATATTCCAAGACGCTTTCTGAACACAGAAGACTGGTTGTACAGGTGCTGCAACGCCTTAAGTTCCATCAGCTGCTGATCAAACCGGAAAAATGCCAATTTGAAGCTACATCAGTATCCTATTTAGGATTCATCCTATCTAAGGAGGGTATAGAGATGGACCCTATCAAGATCAAGGCTATCAGAAGTTGGAAGGAACCTACCAATATAAAGGAGCTACAGAGTTTCCTGGGTTTAGCAAACTTTTATCGGAGATTTATACCCAATTTTTCTAATACTGTCCTTCCGCTTACCGCTCTGTTGAAGAAGGGTGCAAGATTTGTCTTTGACGAGGAACCCAGAAGAGCCTTTCTAACACTCAAGGAATGCTTTTCTAAGGCGCCTATACTTATCCAGCCAGATCCCACTAAACTATACATTTTGGAAACGGATGCTTCCGTAGGTGCTGTTGGGGCTATTCTGCTCCAGAAGTCAGAGGACGAAGTGGAACATCCTGTGGCCTATTTTTCAAAGACCCTTACAACTAGTGAGCGCAACTATTCAGTACTGGAAAGGGAACTGTTGGCAATCAAGTTAGCCTGTCAAGAGTGGCGTCATCTGTTGCAAGGGGCCGCTCACAGCTTTGATATCAGAACTGACCATCGTAATCTTAGGGTCTTACAACAAATGGAATGCACCAATGCACGCCATGCCAGGTGGGCCTATTTCTTCCTGCAATATGATTTTAACATTACCTACATTCCGGGTACAGAAAATTTAAGGGCGGATGCCCTGTCTCGTAGTCAAGGGGAAGGCTCTGGAACCTACAGGGGACACGAATTGGTCTTCCCAGGGCTTAGGATTGTTGCATCCACTCTATCCTTTCTTCAAGATTTGATACCTCAATATCAAACAGGCTCAGATCCTCCATCCTCTATCGTCCAAGGCAAGGATGGGTTATATTATCAGGGTGATGCCTTGTTCATTCCCACCAAGAAACTTCAGACTCTAGTCCTGTCTTGGTGCCACGACTCCTCTTTAACAGGACACCCAGGAGTCAGGAAGACTTATAACTTGCTACGCAGGGGTTTTTGGTGGCCTACCCTGCGGAACGATGTTTGCCGGTATGTTTCTACCTGTTCGGTTTGTGCCTGCAACAAACATCGAACGGGAAGACCGCTAGGATTACTACAGCAAGAAGCCTTACCTGAACGTCCCTGGGAACATATTTCCACTGATTTTATCGTGGATCTCCCTCCTTCGGAGGGCATGTCAGTGATCATGGTAACGGTCGATTCTTTCAGTAAGTTGGCTCACTTCTCTGCTTTCAAACAGGTTCCATCAGCCTCAGAGACCGCAGCTGTATTCCTTAGGGATATAGTCCGCTTACATGGGCTGCCTCGGACGGTGGTTTCAGACCGAGGACCTCAATTTACTTCAAAATTTTGGGCTTCTCTTTGCCAGTCACTGGGAATTCACAGGGCTCTTTCCTCAGGTTACCATCCTCAGAGTAATGGACAGACCGAGAGATTGAATGCCAGTCTGGAACAGTATCTAAGATGTTTTTGTAGTCCCCAGCAGGAGAATTGGTATCGCTTCCTCCCACAGGCAGAGTTCGCCTACAACAATGCCCTTCATACTTCCATCCAGATGAGTCCTTTTTTTTGTACCTATGGGTATAATCCCCAACATTTGCCCTGGCTCAGTACCCCTTCCACCAAGATTCCTGCCGTGGACGGGGTTCTGAAGGACTTACATGAGGTACATGAACTTGCGAAAAGAGCACACCTGGTCAGTCAACAGGCTCAAAAGAAGTGGGCAGACAAGAGTAGAAGCCCCAACCCTACGTGGCAGGTGGGACAATTGGTCTGGTTGTCTACCCGTTTCCTGCCCAGGTGGGTCCATTCTGGTAAATTTTCCCCCCGATTCCTCGGACCTTTCCCCATTGTCCAACGGATTAATCCTGTTGCATTCAAGATCAAACTCCCTGATTACCTCAAGAAGGTACATCCGGTCTTTCATGTCTCCCTACTCAAAGAATACAAGGAGGATCCTTTCCAAAGACCAGTCCACAGGGTACGGGCTCAAGTTAAATCAACACCTGAAGAATATGAGGTGGCCTATTTGGTTGATTCCCGGTACCGCCGGGGTAAGTTACAATACCTAGTGCATTGGAAGGGTTATCCGTTGGATGAGAGATCCTGGGAACCAGTGAGCCATATACATGCACCCCGATTGGTTAGGAGGTTTCACCACTTCCACCCGGGCAAACCAGGGGGACCCCCGAGGAGAAGGGGGTATACTGTCAGGATCGGTGGGTGGAAAGCGTGGGATTACTGGCGGCATTAATTCTACGCTTTGGATAGCGCTCTAGTCCTCATCCAATATGGTGGCCTGCACTATAACTTCCGACTCCTCCCCTGGTGCCGGTGCGTTGTATCTGTGTTTCTCTTGCTACTTCGCTCGCACTCCGGTGCTACTCCTGTGCATTTATCTTACGATTATTCCTTTGAATCCCGGACCCTCCTGGGTCCATCTAATTCGGTATCTGTGTTTTCTATTCTTTGTTGCCTTTTGTAAGTACTTCTTCCAGTTCAACCGCTACCCTGGTTTCTGTTGCTTCTGTCGCCTTTCTTTCTTCCGCCTTGCTGTACTCACGGCGCCCTGCCATTCTAACCCTGCCGCTTTATTTAACCTGCAAGCGGCAGTGTTCCTATTCTGGACGCGAACAACTCTCGCGACTTCCATTTCATTTTTCTTACTTGCTTTCGGCAACTAGCCGTTCCAGCTTATCTTAGTATTTCTTCGGTATTGGGGAATTCTTTACCACGGATTATACTTTTACATTTCCTGTCAGCTCCAGTACTTGTTCGGTTCATAATACTCTTCTGTGTGATTGAGCCATTCACATCTTGCAGTATTTGGAAACAACATTTACGTTCTTCTGCAAGACTTCAATACCAGGGTTTTTTCTGCCTTCGGGCTTTTTCCCTGGGACGAGGCTGGCCCTCCTGGGGGCCTCTCTGGGCAGTATCTCATCTCTGTCACGGTGGCCTCTGGAGGGGCCAGACCTTATTTACACGAAAGAAAAGGTCGGAAACTGAAGGAAAACCCACCCAAGGAAAAGAAGAAGGACATTAAGAAACCCGAAACTGTACATAAGGATCGTTCCTCTAAGGACTCAGGTGAGGAGAAGGGGGAGTTTGAACCTGAACCTGACAATAACTCAGAAGGAATTACATGAAGAAATCCAAAACCTGATGAGTCCGGAGCAATTACAAGCGTGGAGTGCACAAGGAGAACATTACATGATAAAAGATCAGTTGCCCTACTTCAGGAATCGTTTATTCTTACCAAACCAAGAACTACGAGAACAAGTCATGTCTGGTTATCATGATTCCTTGATCGAGGGCCACCCGGGAATCACTAAAACCCTAGCCAAGGTATAACAAAATTATTGGTGGCCCACGTGGCGTAAAGACATTATCCAATTCATCCTATCTTGTGGAGTGTGTGCTCAAAACAAGTCATCCAAGCAGAAACCGGCTGGGCTATTACAACCATTGGAAATCTCACCAGCACCCTGGCACAAGTTGTCCCTCGATTTTATTACTGACTTACCACCCAGTCAAGGGTTTAAGACTATTCTTGTGGTCGTGGACCTATTTACAAAAATGGCACATTTCATTCCTCTTAAGGGGTGTTACGCTCACCTGGTTCCCACGGGGGCGTCGACCGTAACTGGGCCGGTGTTACTTCCACCAGCGTGACGTGTAGCGCCGAGATGACTGACTGGACTGGCCCGCTCAGCCTAGTTTGTCTGACTCGCAAGAATATTCTTCTGCAAAGGAGAAGAGGAATTAACCACCCGTGGAATTGAGTGTCAACCCACCTTCCCCACTCCCGTTGTCTTCCCACTGATCACTCTTGATGTCCCCTCCTTAGTCTCACCTGATGGTTTGGAAGGATGAGCTCTCCATCCTGCGTCGACCGCAGGGGCGCGTTGATGACCAGTTACTTCACTGGCGTAGAGGAATTGGTGAGTTCCAGTATTGACTCTAAAGTCCAATTGTTCATAAGAGTTCAAATGTCTGCTCTTCACTCTGTCCGATTCCTTGCAAGTTGCCGATTAATCCCCTCGAAGATTTCCAAATGGCACTCGGTAAGATTCAGGTAAGTCTATTGTGTTTTTCCCCTTAGGGGCCGGGGTACGGCGATGAAGCAGAGTTGACTGTGCCGACCCGAGATGAGGTGAGACCCCTGTGGTAAATCAGGTACATTTTGTGGGGGGTAACTGGTATTGTCCTTGCTTTCTCCCCTTAGGGGCCGGGGTACGGGGATGAAGCAGAGTTGACTGCGCCGACCCGAAATGAGGTGAGTACCTCCCGTGGTAAATCAGGTAAGTCCTTGGGGGTAGCTTGTATGGCCTTAGAGAGTCCCCTTGCTCACCTTGCTGTCTTTGTCTCCTTAGGTGTCGGAGGGCGGCCGCGAGATGGAGAGAGCGTGATGGAATGCTGAAGTACCGCCAAGCAGGTGAGTTCAGCGCGGCGCCGTAGGAATGCAAAGCAATGCTTCAAAGACTTCTGTCTTTCAGTTTCGTGGCGAAATGGATCAGGATCCAGGTAAGGATTAAAGTTAAAACTCCTGTTCTAACCTTTATCCTTTTTGTATTCTTGTTTCAGAAGTTCCAGGACTGAAGCGGGCGTGGCTGAAGACTGGAGCTGCTGAAAACATGGTGATCGTTACGCTGCAGCAAGCAGAATAACGCGAAGCACATGTGGCTGTCCGGGCGTGGTTTAAATAGCCTTGGAAGAAGATCCAGGTAAGTATTCTTCCACAGCCCCACCCAAGTAACAAAATAGTCCCTTCAGTAAAATAGTCCCTCCTAAGCCTCATTTGGCTTGAGTCTTCAAGCAGCATGGTCTGCCTCAGGTGAGTATGCAGCATGGTCTGCTTCAGGTAAGTTATCAATAATGAGCCTGGCGCCCATGGGCGCCAGGAGTGACTTTATCTTTATGAGCCTGGCGCAATAGGTGCCAGGACTGTACCCAAACAGCCCCTAACTGGGGCTTTTGGGCATGCTCCAAGTGGCATGATGCCTGCTTCCGGGGCTGCTGGGCCTGGTCTGGTCTTCCGGGGGCAGGCATCATGACAAGGGGCTCCCAAATGCTTCCACTCTGGCAAAGGTATTTCTTGAAGGCATCGTACGGCTCCATGGGTTTCCTTCAGTTTTGGACTCAGACCGAGGTACTCAATTTGTATCTAACTTCTGGAGAAAATGCTGCTCTGTGACCCAGATCGACATCCGGCTATCCACCAGTCATCCACAAACGGATGGTCAAACTGAGAGGACAAATCAGACGCTCGAGCAGTATCTGCGTTGCATGTTACACCAAGCTGAAGGAAGCTGGTTCGACCTATTATGGATAGCTGAATATGCTTATAATAATTCCCTGCACACCAGCACTGGGCAGACATCCTTTTATACCATGTATGGCAGGCACCCACGTACTTCTGAGTTGGACGTTCCTACAACCCTGGAAATGCCAGCAGTCAAAACCTTGCACACGACCATTACTCAAACCTTTAAAAGGGCAGCTGAACACCTACTTCAAGCTAAGAATCACCAAAAGAAGTTTGCTGATCAACACCGAGCAAAGGCCCCCAACTACCAAGTGGGAGACAAAGTCTGGCTGGCGTCTAAACACGTGTCCATTAAAGGAACCTGAACTTTCCGTCCAAGATACCTGGGTCCATTCACCATCACCTCTGTGATAAGTCCTGTGGCAGTCAGACTAGCTCTGCCGTCAAACATGCAGATTCATCCTGTGTTCCACGTGTCTCTCCTCAAACCTGTTCAACCTGGGACCCGGGTAGCAACGCCACCGCAGCCAGTAGTAGTCCCCGGGCAGCCAGAATTCAAAGTCAAGGACATCCTGGATTCAAAGTACGTCAGATCCAAATTATACTACTTAGTAGACTGGAAGGGTATGGTCCACAAGACAGGACATGGGAGCCATGTGAGTACATCCATGCACCTCGCGTGCTTATATGATTTCATCAAAACCACCCAAACAAACCAGGACCAGACAGAAGAGCCACCTTGAGAGGGGCTTGGGGGGGGAGTGCTGTCATGATTCCTGCCCCTCATGTCCCCAGCCCTCCAAGATGTCAGGCTGGAGCCAGGCCACAATCACCAACATGGCCCTCAAGGGCCTCTCCATCCCTCTAAAGACTCACTTGGAGTCAGACTTGGTGCTTGTGGCACCAGACTCACTCACTCCCATAGGATAACATTGGGGATTGGACTTGTAGTGCATTGATGGGGACAAAATGGATGCCCCCACATATTTCGGTTCCCAGAACTGCATGTGCAGTCTAGTCTTTTGGGTGTGGTTCAGCCCAGAGACACCTGGGATACCCAGAGACTATTTAAGCCACGCCCAGGCTGAGAAACATGCTTTGTGTTTTCTGCCCCTGCAGCGTGACACTCACTGTGTTCGGATCGGTCTCCCGTAGGCCTGCATCTTTCTTCTGCGCTCAGCTCCTGCAAGTACAAGAACACCATTAGGAACAGCCTTACCTTGCGGTGCTTCTGACCATCATTCATCGCTCCTTCTGTTCTGCGGGCATCTTCAGCAGTGTCATTCCCATCCCGGCACGCCACTTCCTAAGGAAAAGGGAAAAGAAAAGGCATTATTAAGCATTCAGCAAATCTTCACTTATTTTTAAAGACTGTACGAGCTTCAAACGCTTACCTGAATCCTAGCCGCTCTGGGGAAACTCTGTCTCCGGAACTTCTCATCCATCTGCAAGAGGGAAAAGACACTCCAAGTTAGCGTGGAAACATCTAGAGGCGCCGCATACTGCGCTTACTCACCGCATTTCTTCTTCATAACCGGTATCCACACTGAAAACGTTGCGGCACCTAAAAGACACAGAAAAAGAACTCAGTTCAATACAAATACGAAAGGGTCGCATTGCGCATCACGCTCTTACTCACCTTCAGCGCTACTCATCTCAACAGCACGTCGTCATCCCCGGATGCCGGCCATCATCTAAGGAAGGAAAGGAACGAAGTTAGAGAACTGTTCAAAAGACTCATTATACTTACCTGTCAGACTTTTGCCAGTGAAGTAACCAGGCAGCAACGAGCCCGCATCAATCAACGCGCCCCTGTGCTGAAAGCAGGATGGAGAGCACACTTTCCAAGAAAACAAGGTGAGCTGTGGATCAAAGGGAAGGGTTGGACCCCGGGGAAGAAGGGGTTCAAGCACACAGAGACAATTAGCAGTTAAACTCTACCAATCCTGTGTTTCAGGTCCAGTCTCCAGTCGAGTAGACTCCAGGGAAGGGTTTGAGGTCGTAAGAGGTCAGAACAGGCTGAGTGACGTCCCTGTGGATACCAGGTGAGCGTTACAATAGGTTGCAGAATAGGAAAATGGATCGAGCCAGAACCGAAGGAAGGACCATTTTTGTGTGACCCTGCGAGACCCACACCAAAACACATGAACACTCGGAACCAATGCAAATCGGTGGGTTACGGAGTGCATTAACCAAGGCAGAAAGATAAAAAAGAAGACAACAACAACTTTGTCTATATTGTGGGAAAGCAGGTCATTTCCTCTGCGATTGCCCAGTGAAACCTTCCAAGAAAATGGTTGGGGCAACCAATAAAAACGACGACGAAGAAGAAGAAACACCGGACTCGAGGAAAATCCAATGCCCGGCAAGCGTAGGGGTCCACTTGTCGAGCGAGAAAAAGGAATACGCACAGACCTCACATCTAGTCTTTCCGGTTCTTTTGGTAAATCACAAACAGCCGTCAAAATACATGCCTTGGAGGCATACATTGACAGTGGGGCAGTAGGAAACTACATTGGCCAAGATCTGGCAACACGGATAGGCCTTCCTCTTCAACAAAAGCAGAAATCGGAAAATGTCACGGCAGTGAATGGATCTCAGTTATCATCTGGTCCGGTGACACAATGCACCGAGAAAGTCAAGCTTCTGTTGCAGGATGGACACCAAGAAGACATCATCTTTGATCTCATCGGTGCTCCTCAGTTCCAGATGATATTGGGGAGGCCCTGGCTAGAGACCCATAATCCTAAAATCGAATTGGCGAAAACGAGTTCTGGCCTTTCCTCAAGACTGCGCAGACACCTGCTACACCAAAGACGTTGTCAACCAAAGACCCAAGAAGAGTATCGTTCTGCGCCTTACTGGCACCTTACCACCTGAATATCACTGTTACCAGGATGTCTTCCAAAAAGAACATGCTAACATCTTGCCCCCGCAAAGACCCTATGTATGCCAAATAGACCTCGTACCCGGAGCCCAAATTCCCTGCAGCCGGATTTATGCCTTAACAGAGCAAGAAAACAAACACCTTAAAACTTACCTGGATCAGTATCTGTCAAATGGTTTTATCCGCCCATCAAAGTCTCCTGCCTCCTCGCCCCTCTTCTTCGTTCCTAAGAAGGGGGGGGACTTGATGACCTGTATTGATTACAGAGCGATCAACCAGATTACCGTAAAAAACCTTCTATCCTTTACCACTTATACCCGAGCTCCTGGATCAAGTGAAACACTCTCAGATTTACACCAAGTTGGATTTGCGAGGGGCCTACCACCTTGTGAGAGTAACAAAGGAGACGAATGGAAGACGGTCTTTCGCACAAAGTATTGCCTCTTCGAATACCAAGTCATGCCTTTTGGGTTCTGCAAAGCCCCTGCAGCATTTCAATTCTTTATGAATGATATACTCTGTGAGTTATTGGACATTTGCGCACTTGTCTATATAGATGACATTCTCATCTAATCCAATTCCAAGGAAGAACATGTCGGTCATGTCCGAGCAGTTTTTGAAAAGCTTTGACAACACCAATTATATGCCAAGATGGAAAAATGTTTTTTCCATGTGACCGAAGTCGAATTTCTCAGATTCATGCTCACATCGCAGGGAGTGCATATGGACACACAGAAAGTTGACGCAATCCTTCAGTGGCCCTCACCAACTTCCACGAAAGGAGTACAAAGTGTGCTCGGCTTCGCTAATTTCTACCGTTGATTCATTCCTGGGTTCTCGCACATTTTTCACCCAATCACTTAATTGCTGAGGAGAACAAGAAATTCCATTGGTCCACAGAAGCTGAAGAAGCCTTCCAGAAACTGAAACTAGCATTTACCACAGCACCGGTTCTTTGACACCCCCGTCCAGACCTACCATACGTAGTAGAAACCGACGCTTCAAACATAGCCATGGGTGCAGTGTTACATCCTGTCGAATTCTTGTCCCGCAAATTCTTTGCTCCCAAACTGAACTATGCAATAACAGATAAGGAACTACTGGCAATCAAAGCTGCATTTAAGGCATGGAGACATTATCTTCTTGGGGCACGACACACAGTCACTGTCATCACAGATCATCGTAACTTACAATATTTAAAGACTGTCAAAGAGCAATCCTCACGCCAACTTCGTTGGGTGCTCTTTTTCGCAGAATACAACTTTATTATTACCTATATACCTGGAGTGCGGAATGGAAAAGTAGACGCATTATCACGTATGAGTGAAGAAAAAGAGGCCTTTACAGCATCCGATCCTGTGGCCATCATTCCTGAAGAAAAAATTCAAACCACGATCGCATTTACCACATGTGTAGATGACTTAAAAACTAGTTTACAATCACAGATGACTCAGGTAAAACAACAGGAATGGCTTTTAAAGGGAGACCGGTACACCATCAAGAACAATTTACCATATTTCCAAGGACGGTTATATATCCAGGACAAGAAACTGCAAACTCAAATCATCACAAACTACCATGATTCATTAGTGGAAGGATACCCTGCCTGGAATAGCCAAGACACAGGCTAAAGTAAAACAAATCTATTGGTGGCCCACTTGGAGGAAAGACGTTGCCCGATTTGTTACAACCTGTGGTGTTTGTGCACAGCACAAATCTAAGAAGCAAAACCCTGCTGGTTTACTACGTCTGTTAATGGTTCCACCAGCACCTTGGCATACACTATCGATGGACTTGATCACAGATCTTCCTCCCTGCAATGGTTACAACACCATTTTAGTCATCGTAGATTTATTGTCAAAAATGGCCCATTTCATCCCTCTGAAAGGACTTCAAACTGCATCAACTCTCGCGACTGTGTTCTTGGAACAAATTGTCCAGTTACATGGATTTCCATCAATCTTGATATCGGATCGTGGGACTGAATTTGTTTCTGCCTTTTGGAGAAGGTGTTGTGCGATTGCCAAAATCGACCTCCGGTTGTCCACCCTCAAACTGATGGACAAACCGAACGAACCAATCAGACACTAGAACAATATTTAAGATGGATGCTTCAACACTCCGAAAACTCCTGGAAAGACATACTTTGGATAGCCGAGTATGCCTACAACAATTCGGTTCATACAACCACTGAACAAACCCCATTCTATACACAACATGGGAGACACCCACGGACATCAGTGTTTGATCCACCCGACACATTGGAAATGCCAGCAATAAAAACCTTACACAAATCCATCATTAAAGTTCTTGAAGAAGCAACAGAACAATTGAACAAGGCCAAAGAAAGAAAAAAAACTGTTTGCTGACCGTCACCGAAAAGAAGCTCCCAATTATCAGATTGGAGATAAAGTCTGGTTAGCATCTAGACACATACCTTTGAAAGCACCACAGGCCTTCCGCCCTAGATATCTGGGCCCTGATACTATCAAAGCGATAATCAACCCTGCCGCCATAAAATTGGAGTTTCCATCGTACATGAAAATCCGTCCGGTATTCCATCTTTCGCTCCTTAAACCCATGAAACCAAATACACGGATTGATTCTCCACCAGAGCCCGAACTACTAAATGGGGAACCCGAATACGAAGTTAAGTCTATCTTTGATTCCAAGGTGGTTCGATCCAAACTGTATTACCTAATAGACTGGAAAGGATCCAGACCCCAAGACCGAACCTGGGAACCCAGCAAATATGTTCATGCCCCTCGATTGGTCAGACAATTCCATCGTAATAACCCCACCAAGCCAGGGCTGGGAGGAGGATCACCCTTGAGAGGGGACTTGAGGGGGAGTGCTGTCATGGCCACTTGCCCAGGATCACAAGAGTGTTACCATCAGGTGGAGGGAGCAGGGGGCATCATGGGGCATGCACGTCCCTTTGGGACATTTATGCAAAGGGGGCCTGGTTGGACACAGTCCTGGCGCCATTTTTGGGTGTCACGCTCATGGAAGGATTTAAACAGGACATTTCCATTATGAGCAGAAGTGCTTAGAATGAACAGGAACTCTTTTATTATGAGCAAGAATACTCTCAAGAAATCTCATTTGTGTAACTAGTCCGGGTGTGTTCTCCATCTTCATCTGCATCTGCACAAGCAACTTTTAGGAGTGTCAGGGTGTGGCATGCAGAACTTTGCTAAGGGCCGTGGCCTTTAGTGCTCAGCTATAAAAGCCAGCCCGACCCCAAGGCTTTGCATTATTCTGCACCTCTGTGCAGCGTAACCCTCACCGTCACGTCACCTGGGACTCATCTTACCTGGAACTATCCTGCCATCTTCATCCGTGCTTGTCACTGTAGAATTCCGCTCTAACCTGTACGCTTCCTCCTGGCACTGCGGCTCACCTGCAAACATCTTGGAGTGCAGACATCTTCCTCCTGGCACCGGGGCTCACCTGCAAACATCTCGCAGTGCAGACATCTTTCTCCCGGAACCGCGGCTCACTTGCAAACATCTCGGAAAGCAGATATCTTCCTGGCGCTGCTGCTCACCTGCAAACATCTTGGAGCACAGGCATCTTCTTCCTGACAACCCGGCTCACCGGCAAACACCCCGGAATGCAGACAGCATCATCTAGGCACCGCGACACGACGCACTCCATCCGAACTCGCATCACCTGCAAAGAAAAGGCAAAAGACAAGGTTAGACACTTAACAGACATTACGTTAAGGGCTCGCTGCCATTAAAACCTTGCGCCTTTCCTAAAGCCATCACTCACCTGCTGCTGGACATTGTGGTCGCATCCATCTTCCACTCAGCTGCGTTCCGCGCCTCCACAGCTGTTGTTAGGACGCATTTCCACCTATTTAGGAGAAAACAGAGAGAAATGTTATTCAGTGCAAAACAACCGCATTGAGAGCAATAACATCAAGACATTGAGAGGGAAAAGACAAAGACATTGAAAGAAAGCAGAACGAGGGAAAAAGACAAAGACATTGAAAGAAAGCAGAAAAGACAAAAGACATTGAAAGAAAGCAGAAAGAGGAACTTAGTGGCAGCCGGACTGGACTAATACTCAGGAATCAGTGAAAGAACTAGATTCCACCAACAAGCACCCCTGCCAGAAGTAGCAGGACAGAGAGCTCATCATTCACATTAACCAGGTGAGCCTTATGGGCCGATACATGCCCTCAGAAATAGCACCTTGGGTCGAAGGGTTTGGGAGATACCACAGTCACCTACCAGCGCATTCACGTTTTCCCATATCCCACAGGAGCAGTGCCACCAATTGTCCCTGCCCATTGCTGATCCGCAGTCGACGAAACCAGATGTGGGAGGTCTAACACCAGGGAGGGCTGCAACCGTGCCCCAATGCCTCCACAAAGACCAGGTGTGAAGAAGACCGGAGGGGGGTGTCTGTACTTCTGCTCTCTATATGGTAGAGGAGAGGCACAGAAGATCCCAGCAAAGATTCTCTATTACGGTAGCAATGGTCGAGCAATCAAGGCCTAGCTTCTCAGGAGGTGATGCAGGCTGGTTCTTAAGTACAGTGTAGTCCCCAAGCCCCCACAAAGGAATGTCCACACATTGTATCGGTTAGAACACAGTCTTTATATAATCAATATTCCAGGTTATGTACACTTATCATAATAACTCACTTTGTACTCAGGAAAATCAACAATGGCAAATATATACAATTCTAAAGTGGTACCACCCTTTGTATTAGATCTCATTAAAGTGCATGAACAGTACTGTAACAATGTCACACAGATCAATAGAGTGAAACCAGCAATAGAGAGAGGAGAGAAAATAAGATGGTTGAGCAATAGGCAGAATACTGGCCCCTACCACTAGACACAGTTCTGTGTGGAGATCCCCCCACCTGGGCAACCTGTAAAATAAAGATATAGCACAAGCCAAGTCCATATATTGTTCTGCAAGTCTTATTCCCTCCTATAATGTTTTTACCCCCCCCAATGTACCTGGTGGAGTCGAGTTCTTCGAAGAGGCGTCGACAGATCCTTCTTGAGCGACCCCCTTTCAAGCGGGAGTCACGGATCGTCGAGAAACGTCGAGAAACTCGGCATTCGGCGACGGGGAATCGACGGCCCTTCTTGAATGCCTTCCCTTTCAAGCGGGAGGCACGGGGCGTCGAACGTCCGTCGACAAACAGGGTAGAGCGGCGTCGATGAGGTGGCAGCTTCGTCCGAGCGGTGCTCGTCGGCGTCGGAGCGTCGGCGTCCTGCAAGGCAGAGGCGTGCGGAGCACCTCCGTGACAATATTTCTGGACCGCAAAGATTGTGGAGACGGAGGCCCATCAAGGGCGTCGAGTCGTTTGAGTCTTGGTGATCTTCGGGTGGCGGGAAACCCACCGGCAGGTTTCTCCTCAGCGCGTTGGTCGTCCTCGACTTTCTCCGGTAGGATAAAGCGGTCGACGGTGCGGACGAGGGAGTCCTTCGATTCGAATGTTCTTAGGCAAAGGAGCGGACGGCTCCGGTCGTCAGCGGCACGGCGTCAAGTGGTTCCCACGGCTGGGCAACACAACTTCGACGGGCCTCCAGCGGTTACACAAACCTGCGGACCCTGGTCGACGACAATGGACCTCGACGGCGGCGATGTCCGGGTGCTTCACTTCGATCTCCTCGGCGGTCCCGTCTCGGGTCGACAGTCTTTTGAGGGTCTGTCTTCCAGGGCATTTCGGCGAAGATGGAGCGGTGCTCGATGGTCCCTCGGAGCAAGGGAAGAGGGCGCCTTACCAGGTCCTCTCTCGGGTCAGCCTTCGACGATTTCGGCAGCCTTCGGATCGGTCGAAGCAAATGCCACAGCAAGTCTTCTTCCAGCTGGACGTCGAGGATCAGCAGTTCCAGTTACTCTTAGAGTGGAGACTCAGCTCCAGGATGCTTCTGAACGTTCCTGAACGTTCCTGAACACTTATCAGTGGTGAGAGGTCCCCAGATATACTATTCTGCCTCCCATCCACACTGCTGGCACACACTCAGCAGCCAATCATACAGAAGGGCATTCATGCAGTCAGTCAGCCAATTAGGCACACAGTGCATTCAGACCACACTCCTCCCTTTCAGACACTCACAACAAGGAATGTGGATTGGGACAAGTACCCAGCCATTCAACACTACACACTGCATTCAGGCCAGTTTCGGGCAGGGCTGTCTCAGTCTTTGTCTCTCATGCCAGAAACCAGACAACCACAACAAGGAGTGTATATTGGTCACACACTCCATTCACCCAGGTCCCACCCACAGGAGGTACCCACAACATACAGTCACTGGGAAGGCTCCAGTCAGTCTAGCTGGGCCTTCACAACAACACCATATATGGAACTTCCACCCAACAGCCAGTCAGGGGGAAGGGACAGAGTCAGGGCTTCCCAGGACTTTGGGAAAACAAGATAACAGGCAATAGAAAGCAAGAGGCCACAGGGGCCATCTTGTTTTCTATCAGGAATCAACTGATCCCAATGGCAGGGTCTGGGTATCCCAAAATGGAGGACACCCAGAGCACCTGTTAAATTCAGCATGGAGCTGCCACCAGCCCATACCCTGCTCTGGGGCCAACCACAGGTGCCCAAAAACATACACTAGGGGCACAGGGTTGTACCCCTACCCATGGGTGCCATAAGGGTATCCCATGGGTCTGTTCACCAAACCAAAAGAGAGAGCTGCACTGCCAGGAATCCCACATGGACTCCTGGGCAGAAAACATGACAGAACACACGATAAAAAGCAGTAAAGGACAAGGATTCAGAGGCCCTGTCCCTCTGATGCATTTCCAGCATCACACCAGGTGAGCAAAACAATGGGTGGAATAGATGGACGGATGGAAGACATGAATGGATGGATGGAAGAGAAGAATGGATGCGATGATGGATAGAAGGATAGACTGGATGGATAGGATGGACGAAATGGACGGAATGGATAAAATGGGAGAATGGGAATATATGGATGAAGGGAATGGATAAGATTGATGGATTGATTGAATAGATGAACGGAATGGATAAAATTGAAGAATCGGATTAAATGAATGGAGGAAATGGATAAGATTAATGTATTGACGGAATATATGGACAAAATTGATGGAATCATTCGAAAGGATGGAATGCATGTGGAATAATTAGATGGAACAGAGGTCATGGATGCATGCAGAATTAATAGAATGCATAAATGTGAAATTGATGAACGCAACGGACTGAATGGAAGAGATAGAAATGATCGAGGTGATAGAAGGCATAGATGGATTTATCAAACGGGAGGAATCAGTGGATGAAGAAATCGAACAAACAGATGGATGCATTGAATGAATTGATAAACTGAATTAATAAATGAAGAAAGCGAAGAAATTGACTAATGCATCCATGCAATGGATAGCTGCTGGAATAAACTGCTGAAGACATAAAGAAATGGATAGATGCAGCGATGGAATGGATGGATGGATGAAGTGGACAGAACGGATGGAATGAATGAAATCTCCCCAACCCTATCCCGTGTGCCCCCACGCATGTGTCTCTGTGTACCCTATTCCCCATGCCGTTGTTGTACATCCCTATGTCCCACCCTATCGCTGTAATCCAACCCCACTCTGTGTGTCCTTATGTCGCTGGGCTCCATGCCCCTGATCCATGTGATGTTGCTATGTATCCCAATGTATCGCCCTATGCTCTCATCATCATATGTGCCCATGTGTCACTGTTGTACCCCTCTTTCTTATCCCCCACGCTGTTATATATCCATATGCCCCCTCCTATCACTTCCTACCAACCCAATTTCATTGTGTATCCTGATGCGTTCCCTTCCATCCCGTTCTCATGCCTGGTCTCGAGCGTTTTTAAGTGAAGCACCACTCTTATCACATCACTATGCCTACTTTCTTCTATAGACCATCACTCAACTAGTACACAGCTATACCCCAGATTAATTCGGCCTAGCTGTTACATTCAAACACTACCCTACGAACACCTCATCACCTTATAAAATGCAGCTTTCCATTGACATTCCGGCCTAGTGGCTCACATAAGCGTCCTTCAGGCCTAACCCAGCCAAACCCTGTCCGGATGTCCACCCACCAGACTGCAAACACATACAACTAATATCCTCTACACCTCACCTAACGCTAGAATGCAGCTAACATCCAACAAATACACCGGCTGCACACATAACTGGTGCACTCACGCACCCTATGACATCATCTATCTCTACTGACCTGAACTGCGGTTCCCGAGGGCGTTAAACCAACTAGCGCTTTGAGGTCATACCAATGATATATAGAGTGCTACATAAATGCCAAGTACACATAACATAACAGTTTAAGATGTCTGACCAAAGATCCTTGTCTCGCTTTAACACCACACTTGCAAGCCCATCAGGTCCAGGTGCTCTGGATTTTTTCAGATTCCTGATAGTGCATTTTATGGTCTCCCTGTCAAACCAGAAGGGCAATTCCCTAGGTTTTAGTCTTTTGGTGTCGGATACAGTCACAGGCTCTGCTGTATACCTTTAATATGGGCAATCCAGCTCTCCCCACTAATAAGGTTGATTTGCTGTTGAGCATATCTCCATCTATGGTTATTTAGGTACTTCCTGATTTTCCCTGAGTCCCTATTGGCCAATACAGGGGCCATAGTTTGCCAATGCATGTTTTTCTCAGATTGTTGCTAACCTTTTACCCAATTTGTGTAGGCATTTTTTATCTTTTTTACTGCCTTCACCATATCAACCTTGTCCAAGCCCATTGAGCTCATGTAACGTATCTCCCTCCTCATTTCACGCTTTGCAGGTGGAATAGCACTATCATACATTTTTTGGTGGATTTTTCCGTCCTTCAATTGATACCACCCAGTCTCTAAAACAATGCTGGCACACCGCCATTTAAAACATGCTATTTGCTCATCTAGAGACATACAATTCACTGATTCTGTCATGACCCACAAAACGCGCCCCTTCTGGACTTCCTGATCCTTATCGCGGCGGGGCTTGCATTCATTGTTTCTCCCAACATGGCTGTATCACGTGACACGCCTCGCACCAGCCTTCACGGCGGACGTAGTACATCCCATAAATATGCTACGCCCCTGCGATCCCGCGCGTCTCAACGCTATCAACAGGTAGTGACTAGATGTGTACTTCAAAGCTTGGCGAACCCTTCTGTTATCCAAGTTCCTTGACCCTTATTTCCACTCCTTCCACCCTTTCCTTTCCACCCTGTTCCTGCAATCCATGTATCCTTGCGACCGCTTCTTCCTTCCTGGACGTCCTGAACCCGCGAGTATCCTGGAATGCTGAACGCACGCTGGAGTCGGAAGAGACTCGTGACGGCCTGTCCGCCCGCAAGAAGAATCTTCCCGCGGATCCCTGCAAGAAGCGATCTCAGGTGAGACGGGGGGAGATTCACAACAGTTTGAGACGCCAAACAACCGATATTGAAACCGATATGGAAAAGGCCGTCCAGGATCTCATGCATGGCATGCAAGAACTAACAACCAAGGTGCAGAACTTAAAAGCGGAGAATGCCGCATTAAAGCAACTTGTTTTGTCTCGCGATTCCGCTACAAAAGAGAGTGTGTTACTGGGTGGTGTCGTAGACAAGTATGATGGGTCTGCAAAATCCCTTCCTGGATTCCTGGACTCCTCTTTGGTGCATTTTACCTTTAAACCCTATTATTTTTCAACTTCCAGGGCAAAGGTGGGCTTTATAATCTCGCACCTCGCATTGACTTGGGCTACTTCCTTAGTCAATTCTGGAGATGCCCTCCTAGATGATTATGACAGATTCATACAGGCTCTGAAAACCATGTTCGACCGCCCAGAGCAAGTTTATAGTGCCCAGGAACGCCTACTTGACTTTCGGCAAGGATCCCAGGACATGCTAACGTATGTCACAAGATTCAAACAATTGGCCAAGGAAGCAGATTGGTCCTCAGAAGCAAGTTTCACTCTCTTCCGTAGGGGCCTAAACGAGGATATAACAAATGATTCAGCCAGAGTGGCTCGTGCTAGCTCATTCCAGGCTCTTATGGATTTAGCCATGCAGATACATTTTTGTATCCAGGAAAGAAAGGCAGAGAGAAAAAAAGACCAAGATGCCCTTCCAGAAAAGTTCTCTTGAGACTTCAGTAAAAACTGATCCTGTTCCAACCCCTGACACTGACCCGGAACCCATGCAAATAGGAGCCTTCCATGGACCCATTTCCCCACAAGAAAGGAGAAGGATCCACACATGCTTTGTCATGTATTGTGCATCGGATAAACACCTGGTTAGAGAATGTCCTCTAGCCCCTCCACGGCGTTCGGGAAACACCAGCTCCCGATCCTAGATGGAGCGAGGTGTCGGGAGAGAGATGTTTGCTCCACATCTATTCCATCCTTGAACTCTCCTGGACAGAACAACCTAGTAGTTCTACAAGCCTTCTTATCGTTATCAAAGAAGGAGACCTACCCCATCCTGGCCTTGGTGGATTGTGGGGCTATGGGAGTATTCATTGATCAAGTTTGGGTCTTTAAGCACCACATTCCATATGAAGCCCGGGGTGTAATGCAACCTGTGGAGGCAATTGATGGAAGACCCCTCAGTTCAGGACCCATATCCTTGCAGACCAAGGAAATACAACTTTCAATAAACCATCACCAGGAATTGATCAAGTTTGATATTATCAAATCAGCCCACTACCCCATGGTACGAGGCATGCCCTGGTTGCAGAAACACAATCCATACATCAATTGGACAGCAGGATCCTTGTTTCTTGGTTCAGAGTATTGTCTGTCTCATTGTTTATCCCCAGATCCCTCCTCGATATCGTCTGAAAGTAATCCAGCAGATCAACAAGAGGCACTCGTGGTTTCCAATATCATTCAGGTCCCAAAGGCCTACCAAAGTTATGCTGATGTGTTTTCAACTGCCATAGTTCAGGCTCTACCCCCTCACAGACCTGAAGACTGTGCCATAGACACAGAGCCTTCAGCAGTGATTCCCTTTGGGAGGATGTTTATCCTATCCAAACCTGAAAAAAAGGCCCTCTGAGAATACTTGGATACCAACCTTGAAAATGGCACCATATGACCATCGAAATCCCCATCTGGAGCCTCGCTGTTCTTTGTTCCCAAGAAGGACACCAAGGAACTTAGGCCTTGCCTTGCTTATCGTGGATTAAATCAATGCACCCTCAAGGACCGCTACCCCTTACCCTTGATCTCGGATATCCTGGAAGCGGTGAGAGCTGCTGTAATCTTCATGAAACTGGATCTCAGGGGTGCCTATCATCTGATTCGTATCAAGGAAGGAGACAAATGGAAAACAGCCTTTAGAACACCTTTTGGACACTTCGAATATCTGGTCATGCCCTTTGGACTTGCTAATGCCCCTGCAGTCTTTCAACGATTCATGGATAGGGTGTTCTCTGACATGCTGTTTCTCTTTGTCATCGTCTACCTGGACAATATCTTGATTTACTCCAAGGATCTTTTAAAGCACGAAGAGCATGTAAAGGCAGTCTTACAGCAACTACGTGAACACAGACTCCTAGCCAAACGTGAGAAATGCCTGTTTCACGTTACTTCAGTTCATTATCTAGGATTTGTCCTCAGTCCAGAAGGAATTGGTATGGATCATTCGAAGGTAAAGGCCATACTATCTTGGCCGGCTCCCACTTCGTGAAACAAGTTCAATCCTTCCTGGGGCTTGCCAATTTCTATCGAAAGTTCATACCCACCTTTTCTGAGATTGTTCAACTGATCATCGCCCTCTTGAAGAAAGACACTCCCTTTCTCTGGTCTGCACCTCAAGACAAGGCATTCAAACGCCTAAAGACAGAGTTTACTCAAGCCCCCATCCTAGCCCAACCCGACATTAATCGGCCATTCCTAGTGGAGACGGATGCCTCTAACTACGACATAGGAGAAGTCTTGAAGCAAGAATTTGAGGACAAGTTGGTACACCCCATTGCTTACCTTTCACGAACCCTGACTCCCAATGAGACACATCATCCCGTCTTGGAAAAGGAACTGTTAGCCATCCGCCAAGCCTTCAAAGAATGGCGACATCTACTCCTGGGAGCTAGACATCCGGTCCAGGTCCGCACGGACCATCGAAACCTTCAAGTTCTACAATCCTTGGAGTGTAGGAACAGTCGTCAGGCCCGTTGGGCCTTGTTCTTTGCTCAGTACCAGTTCCACATCAGTCATGTTCCTAGATCACAGAACATAATTGCTGACGCCTTATCTCGACGTCCTGATTATGAAACTATTGAAGATCGGGCCTATCCCAAGATGTTTCCCCACACGATTTTTGTAGCTCAAGCAGTCAGTCTTTTGGAAGAAGTCCGGATGCAAACCCAATCCTCTGAGCTCTGGAAGGATATTTCAAGGAAGAATCCATGGAATATGAGAACCAAGGATGGATATTTGTTCAAAGATAACGCTCTAGTCATTCCCACACAGAAACTACAACAAAGGATAATAAACCTCTGCCACGATACCCTCTACTCCGGACATCGTGGCATCACCAACACTCTCTGTCTTATACAAAGACAATTTTGGTGGCCTAGAATGAAGACTGACGAGCCTGCTCTATCTGCAGTCAAAACAAACACGATAACAAGAGACCGGCGGGTCTCCTACTGCAGCCTACACTACCGACAAGGCCATGGGGATTCATCGCTACAGACTTCATTGTGGAATTACCACCTTCCAGGGAATACGCAACTATCATGGTCACCATTGACTTGTTCAATCATATGGCTCATTTTAAACCCCTGTACAAACTACCATCCTCATCAGAACTCGCTGGAATGTTCCTGGAGCACATTTTCCGCCTTCATGGACTTCCTTCCAAGATCATATCTGTAACGCTCACCTGATTCCCGTAGAGGCGCCGGTCTTGACTGGGCGTATACCGTATCTTCAAAGGTGATGTGTAACACACGGCTGGCTCTTTGGGCTGGACCTCTGTGCACTGTATGTCTGGCTCGAAGGGTAAGATGTCTTAGGTAAGTGAATGCCGTGCTCTCCATCTGCCTCGAGGCAGGGTGCTGTAACCAGTTTCTTCACTGGATAAGGGGAGCAGGCCTCTTGACTTCAGAGGACTGCTGTCCGTCGTTTACTGCACGAACGGTAAGTTTCGAGTAATTCTAATGTCTTTAAAGTCTTTAGTAATGATGTCTCTTGTTTTGCAGGGTTCCGGCGATGGCGGATGGCGGGCTGAAGTGAGTTGAAGATGGAGCCCGTGTGATGAATAGAAGCGCCTGGAAGCACGTAAGTAAGCGCTTGTTGCCTGCTTCACGATGCGCTCTAACTGTCTTTTTATTTTGCAGGTACAAGTTCGGGGCGGCTGCAGGGTGCCGGAATACCCACTGGGTTAGATGTGGAAAGGAGTAATGGCACGTGAGTATTAAAGTTCCCCAATGTCTTTAAACGCACCTTGTTTTGTCTTTCAGATGCGGGATGCAGCGCCGAAGGCCTCCGGAGCGTGCGAAGAGTTGGTAAGCTTTTGTCTTTCAGATGCCGGAATGCAGTGTGAAGACCTCCGGAGCGCACGAAGAGTAGGTAAGCCTTTGTCTTTCAGATGCCGGAATGCAGCGCGAGGCGTTGGTGACAGCCGATGGACCAGGTAAGTGAAGAGCTGTCACTGAAGACCGTAATGCTAACCTGTTCTTTCTTGTCTTTATAGGTGTTGCTGAAGACTGGATTCAGAATGGTAAGCCTTTTTCCTTAGGCCCAGGATCAGATGCAGAAGACACGATGAGCGTTCTGCTGCTGAGGATGCAGAATAACGCAAAGCAAGATTCATCCATCGGGTGTGGTTTAAATAGCCTCCTGTAGTGCTTAGGTATCTCCTTCCACAGCCACGCCTAGGTAAGAAAAGAGTTCCTGCTTTCCAGAAGAGTTCCAGTGTTCTGAATCTAGGGAGTGGTGGCTCCTGCCCCACCCAACAGGAAAAGTAGTTCCAAACAGAAGAGGATCAGAGACTCAACTGGCAGGCAAGTAAGCAGCATGGTCTGCTGCAGGTAAGTCCACCCAAGCATTATGAGCCCGGCGCTTCCAGCGCTGGGACTGGGCATATTTATGAGCCTGGTGCCACTGGCGCCAGGACTGGGTCCAAAAGGTCCCAATTGGGACTGGTTGGCACTCGGAACCTGGGTTATGGATCTGCTTCCAAGGGAGTTGGGAAAACCCTGACCTTTTGGAAGCAGAGATCATGACAGTACCCCCCCTCAAGGCCCCTCCCGAACCGGGCTTCTCCGGGGGTCTTGGCTTGTCAGGAAATGTTCGGTGAAATCTTTTGATTAGGCGAGGAGCGTGGACATATTCAGCAGGTTCCCAGGATCTCTCTTGGGGGCCGTAGCCTTTCCAGTCAATTAGGTAGAATAGTTTAGATTTGGAGATCTTGGAGTCCAGAATGCTTTTGACTTCAAACTCGAGTTCTCCATCAACTAGGATAGGTTTTGGAGATTTGGTTAGTCGGGTTTGAGGTTGCACGGGTTTTAATAGAGAGACGTGGAAGACCGGATGTATCTTCATGTGCGGGGGCAAGTCCAACTTGACCGCTACTGGGTTTACTATGGTAGTGATGGAATAGGGACCAAGGTATCTTGGGTTGAATGTGCGTGGCCCTTTTAGAGGTAGATATTTGGTGGATAACCAGACTTGATCCCCTACTTGATATTGAGGGGCTTCCTTCCGATGTTGATCTGCTCCTTTCTTGTATTGTTCTTTAGCCCTTTGAAGGTGAGAAACAGCTTCCTTAAAGGCTTGGGTGATTGTAGAATGCAGGTAGTCTACTGCTGGTGTTTCAAAATCTTGGAGGGGATCCAACTCCGAGGTTCGAGGGTGACTGCCGTACAAAAGAAAAAACGGGGTTTTCCCAGTTCCCGAATGGACAGAGTTATTGTAGGCATATTCGGCTATCCAAAGGATGTCTTTCCAAGTTTTTTCAGTTTGTTGCAGCATGCAGCGTAAATACTGTTCCAGAGTTTGATTGGTCCTCTCGGTTTGTCCGTCGGTCTGAGGGTGGTGGCTGGTCGATAGTCTCACATCAATTTGAGCCGACCGACAGCAACTTCGCCAAAAATGAGAAATAAATTGACTACCTCGATCCGAAATTAGAACCGAAGGAAAACCGTGCAGTCGGACGATGTTTTCGAGAAATTCTCGGGCCAGAGTTGCTGCTGTTGGCAAGCCTTTGAGCGGAATGAAATGCGCCATCTTGGAGAATAAGTCCACGATTACTAGAATCGTATTGTATCCGGAGCATGGAGGTAGATCAGTGATGAAGTCCATAGAAAGCGTATGCCAAGGGCGAGGTGGAATGTCAATAGGGCGTAAGAGGCCTGCTGGTCTTTCCTTTTGACTCTTGTTTTGGGCGCATACTCCACAGGACATTATAAAGTCTCTGATATCTTTTTTCCAAGACGGCCACCAGAAGTAGCGCTTGATCTTTTCTGAGGTCTTGGCCATACCGGGATGTCCTTCCATTAAAGAATCGTGATAACAAGAGATTACTTTTTTCTGTAAATCTGTGCTGGGTAGGTATAATCGTTCTTGGAAATACAATAAGTTGTCCTTTACTGCAAAGTCCTTTCCCTGCAGATGCCAATTCTGTATGTCTGCTGGAGTTACAAGTTGCCTGGCTTTATCCTTAACTTCCTCTATGGATTCTGTGGCGATTACACCCAGAATTCTTTGTTCGGGAATGATTGGTACAGGTTTAGGGTTGATCAAGTGTTCTTCCACTCCCATCCGAGAAAGGGCATCAGCTTTACCGTTTTTTGTACCAGGTCGATAGGTAATTATGAAGTCAAACTCGGCAAAGAATAATGCCCAACGGAGTTGTCTAGAGGATTGGGCTTTTGCGGTTTTCAAATATTGCAGGTTTCGGTGATCCGTAATCACAGTAACGGTGTGTTGGGCTCCCAGCAGATAATGCCGCCAAGCCTTAAAGGCAGACTTGATAGCCAGAAGTTCCTTGTCAGTAATTGTGTAATTGATTTCAGGAGGCGAGAATTTGCGGGACCAAAATGCCACGGGATGCAACTGATTGGTTACCGGGTCCTTTTGTGATAGAACTGCCCCCATGGCAAGGCTTGAAGCATCAGTTTCCACGATGTAGGGGAGTTCGGGGCGAGGGTGTTTTAAGATTGGTGCAGAGATAAATTTAGTCTTCAAATCCTGGAAAGCTTGTTCCGCCTCGGTAGACCATTCAAAACGTTTGTTTTTCTTTAACAAGGCAGTGATGGGCTGGACTATTCGAGAGAATTCGGGGATAAACCTGCGGTAAAAGTTAGCGAAGCCTAACATGCTTTGCACACCTTTTACGGAGGATGGTGATGGCCATTTGAGAACTGCATCGACCTTCTTTGAATCCATACGCACTCCGCCAGGTGATAATATGAATCCCAAGAATTCAACTTCAGTCACGTTGAAAACACATTTTTCCAACTTAGCGAAAAGTTTGTGTTGACGCAATCTTTCGAGGACCATTTTCACGTGTTTCCGATGTTCAGATTCCGATGAAGAATAAACGAGGATGTCGTCAATGTAAACAACAACAAACACATCTATGAGCTCTCTGAGGACATTGTTCATAAAATATTGAAAGGCGGCCGGGGCATTACAAAGTCCGAAGGGCATGACCTGATATTCAAATAGCCCATACTTAGTGCGGAAGGCCGTCTTCCATTCATCGCCCTCTTTTACTCGTACCAAGTGGTAAGCTCCTCTAAGATCCAGCTTTGTATATATGCATGCTTTTCTGACTTGGTCCAGGAGTTCAGGGATCAAAGGTAACGGATATCTATTCTTAACGGTGATCTGGTTCAGGGAGCGATAATCTATACAAGTTCTAAGGTCTCCTTCCTTTTTTGGAACGAAGAACAAAGCTGAAGAAGCAGGGGACTTGGAAGGACGAATAAACCCATTTGCCAGGTATTGATCCAGGTATTGTCGAAGGTGAAGGTTCTCAGGCTCGGTGAGGGCATAAATTCTACTACAAGGAGGAGTAGATCCAGGTATCAGGTCGATCTGGCAGTCATAAGACCTATGAGGAGGTAGAGAGTTAGCCTGATCCTTCCGGAAAACATCTTGGTATTCTAGGTATTCGGGAGGTAACTGGGGAGTCTCTGAAGAAATTGCTGCCAGTGCAACACCAGGTGGAGGGTGACAAGTAGAGACACATTCTGGAAACTGGACCGTTCTTGCTCGCCAATCGATCAGAGGATTGTGTTTCTCTAACCAAGGTATTCCTAGAATAATCTGAAACTAAGGGGCCTTGATCACATCGAACACGATCTTCTCATGGTGTCCATCTTGACTTACTAGCGTCACTTCTTGAGTGGTATGCGTTACTGGCCCGGAGGCTATCTCCGTACCATCCACCGTAGTAATGACGTCCTTTACAGCCTTGGGACAAAGAGTTAGATTCATCCTCAAAACCATTTCATGATCCACATAATTGCCGATGGCACCGCTGTCGACGTAAGCTTCAATTGCATGTAATCGATCCGGATTATCAGGGCTAATGAGGACCATAGGTATCACGAAATGCGAGGTCACGGAACTGGTTTTCACGCTCGGCAAGAGGACCTCTATTCTTGTCGGGCGAGGTCGTTTCCCTGCTCAGAGTTTGTAACTTTGGTAACTGCAGCTCCTACTGCCTTCTTGGCAGGTTTCACCGGACAGTCTCGAAGAAAGTGCCCTGAGTTTCCGCAATAGAGGCATAATTGCAACTGTTTTCTCCTTTCCCGCTCCTTTTGTGTTAGAGGACCTTTCAGACCCCCTATTTGCATGGGTTCCCCGGAGTCTACTCCTTTGGAAGGAGTTGGCGGTTTGGAAAATACTCGAGCATCAAACTTGGAACGATCGGCCTTCCTGTTCTGCAGTCTGTGATCTATTTGAACGACTAAGTCTATATAGTCCGAACAATCTTGTGGGGGATTCACTACTTGGGCTAACACATCTTTGAGCTCTCCGCGTAGACCTCTATGAAACAGCGTAATCCTTTTGTCCTCAGGCCAGTGAGTTTCCACTATCAGTCTGTTGAAAGACGCAATATAAGCCAAAAGGTCTTGATTACCTTGTCGCAACGAAAGAAGCTCATTGTCCAAGGCCTGCCCCTGTGAATGTCTTGCGAACAGTTTTTCCATACTGAGCTGAAAAGCTTGAAAATCATGGAGGACCGGATCATCTTGATTTACTAGAGGGATCGACCAGTCTGCCGCATTGCCACTAAGGTACGAAAGCACGAAAGCTACTTTAGCTTGATCAGTTGGAAAGGCTGCTGGCCGGCATAAGAAATGCAACCGGCACTGATTGATAAATACTGCAAACCTCTTTGGGTCACCAGAAAATCGTTCGGGCGGAGCCAGAGGTACATTCCCAGGTAGGTTGATCTGCACTGGATTCATAGAGGATGTAGAAGGAAGATTTCCCCCAGATGCGGGTAACGGGGTCTGTCCGGCTTGTGACTGTAGCAATTGTCTAGCGAGATCATCTGTTCGCTCCTTGGAAATAATCAGTTCCCTTCTGAGAGCGTTCGTTTCCTGACGGGCTGCATGCACTTCTGCCCTTAGTTCCCCAAGTAACTGGGCTAGCTGGTCGGTATCCGAGGTTTCCATAGCGCCTGGACGGGAGTTTTGTGGTAGGCTTTGCGTTCTGTAACGCTCACCTGATTCCCGTAGAGGCGCCGGTCTTGACTGGGCGTATACCGTATCTTCAAAGGTGATGTGTAACACACGGCTGGCTCTTTGGGCTGGACCTCTGTGCACTGTATGTCTGGCTCGAAGGGTAAGATGTCTTAGGTAAGTGAATGCCGTGCTCTCCATCTGCCTCGAGGCAGGGTGCTGTAACCAGTTTCTTCACTGGATAAGGGGAGCAGGCCTCTTGACTTCAGAGGACTGCTGTCCGTCGTTTACTGCACGAACGGTAAGTTTCGAGTAATTCTAATGTCTTTAAAGTCTTTAGTAATGATGTCTCTTGTTTTGCAGGGTTCCGGCGATGGCGGATGGCGGGCTGAAGTGAGTTGAAGATGGAGCCCGTGTGATGAATAGAAGCGCCTGGAAGCACGTTAGTAAGCGCTTGTTGCCTGCTTCACGATGCGCTCTAACTGTCTTTTTATTTTGCAGGTACAAGTTCGGGGCGGCTGCAGGGTGCCGGAATACCCACTGGGTTAGATGTGGAAAGGAGTAATGGCACGTGAGTATTAAAGTTCCCCAATGTCTTTAAACGCACCTTGTTTTGTCTTTCAGATGCGGGATGCAGCGCCGAAGGCCTCCGGAGCGTGCGAAGAGTTGGTAAGCTTTTGTCTTTCAGATGCCGGAATGCAGTGTGAAGACCTTCGGAGCGCACGAAGAGTAGGTAAGCCTTTGTCTTTCAGATGCCGGAATGCAGCGCGAGGCGTTGGTGACAGCCGATGGACCAGGTAAGTGAAGAGCTGTCACTGAAGACCGTAATGCTTACCTGTTCTTTCTTGTCTTTATAGGTGTTGCTGAAGACTAGATTCAGAATGGTAAGCCTTTTTCCTTAGGCCCAGGATCAGATGCAGAAGACACGATGAGCGTTCTGCTGCTGAGGATGCAGAATAACGCAAAGCAAGATTCATCCATCGGGTGTGGTTTAAATAGCCTCCTGTAGTGCTTAGGTGTCTCCTTCCACAGCCACGCCTAGGTAAGAAAAGAGTTCCTGCTTTCCAGAAGAGTTCCAGTGTTCTGAATCTAGGGAGTGGCTCCTGCCCCACCCAACAGGAAAAGTAGTTCCAAACAGAAGAGGATCAGAGACTCAACTGGCAGGCAAGTAAGCAGCATGGTCTGCTGCAGGTAAGTCCACCCAAGCATTATGAGCCCGGCGCTTCCAGCACTGGGACTGGGCATATTTATGAGCCTGGTGCCACTGGCGCCAGGACTGGGTCCAAAAGGTCCCAATTGGGACTGGTTGGCACTCGGAACCTGGGTTATGGATCTGCTTCCAAGGGAGTTGGGAAAACCCTGACCTTTTGGAAGCAGAGATCATGACAATATCAGACCGAGGACCTCAATACGTCTCACAATTCTGGAAACATCTCTGTCGCATTCTAGGAATCCAACGTGCTCCTTCATCAGGTTATCACCCACAAAAAAACAGAGCTATGGAATGTGTAAATCAGACTCTAGGACAATACCTTTGTTGTTTCGCCACCAAGGTACAGGATGATTGGTCGCTCCTTATACCTGTGGCTGAATTCACCTACAACAATTCTGATCACTCAGCAGTCAAGACCAGCCCCTTCTATTGCAGTCAAGGATTCCACCCGTCAGTTTTACCTTCTGTTCTTCCACATCCTACACCAGTACCTACCGTCGACTCCTGGATCGAAACTCTCATCAACATACACAAGGAAGCCAAAGAACATTTAGAAAAGGCCCAAACACACACTATGCATTATGCGGATTCCAAGAGAAGACCAGGGCCTTCTTATTCAGTCAGTGATGAAGTCTGGTTGTCCTCGAAACTACTACCACGACATTTACGCCCAAACAAATTGGCCCCCCGGTACTATGGGCCATTTTCCATAAAAGAAGTCATCAACCCAGTCTCATTCCGGCTCAAGCTACCAGACTCCTGGAAGAAAATTCACCCAGTGTTTCACACTTCTTTATTGAAACCCTACATCCGATCCTCCCAGAAATCCTGCAAACCCAGTCCCGTGGTTGTGGACGACCAACTGTAATATGAAGTATCCAGAATATGCGATTCCAGGTATAAAGGGGGACAACTTCAATACCTGGTTGAGTGGAAAGGATATCCTCCTAGTGAAAGAACCTGGGAACCACTTTCTAACCTGAACACCCCTCGATTGCTCCGAAGATATCATCTCATACACCCGGGCAAACCTGGTGGAACAGGTTTTCGGAGGGGCATGCTGTCATGACCCACAAAGCGCGCCCCTTCTGGACTTCCTGGTCCTTATCGTGACGGGGCTTTCATTCATTGTTTCTCCCAACATGGCCGTATCACATGACACGCCTCGCACCAGCCTTCACGGCGGACGTAGTACGTCCCATAAATATGCCACGCCCCCGCAGCCCTGCGCGTCTAAACGCTATTAATAGGTAGTGACTAGACGTGTACTTCGCAGCTTGGCAAACCCTTCTGTTATCCAAGTTCCTGGACCCTTATTCCCACTCCTTCCACCCTCTCCTTTCCACCCTGTTCCTGGAATCCACATATCTTTGCGACCGCTTCTTCTTTCCTGGATGTCCTGAACCCGCGAGTATCTTGGAACGCTGAACCCACGCTGGAGTCGGAAGAGACTCGTGCAGGCCTGTACAAAACCCGATCCGCTCGCAAGAAGAATCTTCCCGCGGATCCCTGCAAGAAGCGATCTCAGGTGAGACGGGGGGAGATTCACGACAGATTCTACAATATGTTCCACTTCTTTCTTTAATGCCCTGCTAAACTTGACCAAGTTTGAAGCTGAACAAGAGACCCTACTTCCAGCACTATTTACTTGCACATCTACCAATAATATTGGAATAACTCCACAGTCTGCCACCCGTAATTTTAACATAAGTACTGAATGTTCACTCTGACTATTTGCACATACCTCCATCCTTATGACATGCCCAGCATAGAGCTATTGCAGAAGAAGTAATCTAATGTTGAAACACAATTCCCATTTGACCATGTATCAGCCCCAGGGATACCACCTGCAGTTCTTCCATTGAGCATGCACAAATCGCACTCCTGCATAAAGTTGAGATATCTTTTCCCCTGTTTATTGCTGTGTAGTTTGTTGATTCGACAGACCTGCTCAACATAAGTTGAACCCTCGATTAATGTCTAATCCACGCAGCAGGCCTTCAAATCTCCTCCATTAATGACCAGGTTGACGTTTCCCAACCCCACCCAACTTATTACTGCTTCCAACACAGTTTACTGTATTAGTTCCATGCATATACCACCTGGAAGGTCATAGATGTTAACATACAATATTCTGTTTTCCTCACAATTCCGATATGGCCACCTGAACTACTAAAACATTACCCTCATATTCAATGACAGGTATCTGCCATCTTATTAATGTATTCTTTATGCCTATCAATAGACCACCTGAAGGGCGGCCTACTGGGCCTTTTCTGGCCTTATTTTGAAAAGTCGTATAACCGTCAAGCTTGTAGTCTGCTCTCATGCAGCTCTTGTGCATATGAAAATGCCAATTTCAATGAGACATTCTCACAATATCACCATCGTCTCTCCACCCTAACAGGCAGGAAACTCAGCAGCCAATTTCAGTCCATGGATTTCCTACCCTGCACGCTTCCCTCACACCCAACCACAATACCACCCCTATTTGTGGTCACTCTTGGATTTGGCAGACAATCATCACAAGGATTCATTTGCTGAGTGGGCTGCAAGTCCCTACAACCACTGCCGTCAAATCACATTTTCAGAAAAGCCGCCGTCTGAGTCCTGATCAGGTGTACTATGTCACTGCAGAGATCAAAATTAACATTTGATAAGTAGGAGCTAAAAGCAGCTCCTGCGTATCCAGCATTAACTAGTGACAAGGAGCTTCCAATAGGGAACGAGGAGCTAGTACAAAGTGTTACGCAAATCTAACTTCCACATAAGAGGCACACATATCCTTTTGTCCATTATTTATGACTTCCTAAGCTTCAAATGTTGCATAAATGTGTCCTAATGTTTATGTATAGTTTGTCCCAAATTCGCAGAGTTACATTGACATTTATGTGTTTTTTCGGCATCAGTTGGTCTGGGGAGCCAGAAGTAGCTCCTGGTAGCTGTTGGTGTCAAGCTAACCAGGCTCTTCTAGGCCACAAGCAGGAGCTAAATAACCCCGGCTCCATTCAATTTCACACCCTGCACTGTAATAGCAAAATATGTTTGTCACTGGGCCATCCTTACAATCCAATGGCTGCACCCAATCCAAATCCCCTGATTGGAGAACTCATATTGAGGGGACAGCCCAGAATAGCTGTAGAAGATATGAGCAGTTTATTCACTCTTCTTCTCCATCTTAAAGAGCTTAATTATAGAGAAGCCCTTTGCATTCATCCTTCCAAAAGAGCCATTCCCTTCTCCAGAGTAGCTTGCCATTTGTCTGAGGCTGCTTTTTGGTATGAACTTGTCCCAGGTCCACCATCTGATCTCCGTCTGTTCTCACACAGTGGCCTCCCCTGCCTCCTCCATTAGTAGTCGAACCAATGCTCTTTGAGGGTCTTTCCTTTCTCTTTTACTAGGCTGTTCAATATTGACTTTTTGTCTGTCTGGAGTAGAACGCCTTTCTGTTATACCATTGTCTACATCAGATGAATCCGATTCACAGTCACTTTCATTACTGCTGCCATTTTAAATTGGCTGCTCCCAGTGGATCCTGTGTGTTAGTCCCATCCATATTGTTCCTCAATACCCAACTTGTGAGTGTAGATAAGAAGGAGGGAGCTTTGGGGAAGGATGGACCCCTGCACTATAGAGGTAGAGATCGATTGGCTCCTGATGTCATTCCAGGGTTTCTGTGGGACAATGCTCCCGAAGTCCCTTTGGTTTAGAAAATGATGAGGATGCTGGAACCCTGTGCTTTAATAGGCAGTAGATGTAGTGGTTTGCACTGTTTCAGGATATATCCTTCAGGGTAGGTACAAAGAAGAGTCCTGAGCCAGTCTAGTATGCATGGTACAGGTTTTAATTGGCACATGGTTGCTGTGCTTTTAGAGCAACATGGTTGCCAGTAACATGAAAAAAGCCAACACGTGTTTCGACCACAGGTCTTTGTCAAGGCTGTGAGATTGTATGGGGTGAGATTTCCATCAGCTTTGTGAAGTTGTGGTGATGTGCGTGAGTGGAATTTAAAACATGATTCGTTACAAGGTAAAGTATGAACACATTGCATTGGTATATGCATTTGTCATTAGTGTTGGACAGTGGTTTGGCAAGAGAGTGATGCGACATAAGCATACAATTGTGTTTAGACAATACATGTTGATATTTTCCGTCATCATAAACATGACAAGTGGATAGGCATTAAGGGAGGAAGAATAGCACCAAGGGAGAGAAAGACGGGATGAGATGGGTTAGTTAGAGAAGGGAAGTCCAATAAATGAGGGGGATGTAAGTTCTCTTACCTAAGGAGTGTCATTGTAATGACTCAGTCCTTAATTAAGGTGCTGGTTAGCATTTAGTGGGCAGAAAAGAAGAGCCATAGTATAAAGACTGGTTGGGGGTTTTCTGTACTCTTCCATATGGCAGAGTAGAAGCACATAGGACCCCAGCCAAGATTCTTTATATGGTAAACGTGGACGAGCAATCAAGGCTTAAACTCTCAGGAGGTGATGCGGGCTGGTTCTTAAGTACAGTGTAGTCCCCAAGCCCCCACAAAGGAATGTCCACACACTATGTTAGTGATAACACAGCTCTTTCTATAAATAAGGTTCAAGTTATATAGAAACACAATAACACATTTTGTGCTCAGGCAATTCTATAATATCTCTGTGGTACCACAGTTCACTCTTGACTCCTTTAAAATGTACGAACTGGCGACAGTTGCGCTGACATACAAGTCTAATAGCAATGTGAACCAGCACCAGACATAGGAGAGAAACAAGTAGTTAAACAATTGGCAGAATACGGGGTCGCTACCACTCAACGCCATTCTGTGTGAGGATCCCCCCACCTGGGTAACCTGTAAATAAGATATACTGAAAAGCCCAGTCCACATATTGTTTAGCAGAGTCTTGTTCCCTTCTAGAAATGTTCTACTACCCCAATGTACCTGGTTTAGCAGAGTTCTTCGATGAGTCAACGGATCCTTCTTGAGTAAACTCCCTTTAAGGCAGGAGCCACGGATCATCGGGATTCCTTTAAGAAGAGGTGAACAATGTTGTAGTGGCAGCAGCTTTGGTCCTTGCGGTGCTCCTTGAAGATCTGTCGAAAACATCCTGCAACGGTGAGGCATGCAGTGCACCTCGATGACAAGTATTTGTTGCCACAAAGGGAATGGAATAAAGAACTGTATGCCCAGCAAGGGCGTCAGGTTGTCGGCGTCTGGTGTTGACTGACGGGACTCGACCATGCTGGCTTCTGGATTGTCACGACCCTTAACCAAAACCCCCACTGGCATGTCCACATGCAAGGTAAGGTAAGGATTTGGGGTTCCATTAGGGCCTCAGGAGCCTTTCACTACCATCCAAGACTCTCTTGGAGTCAGTCCTGGCGCCTTTAGCGCCAGGATCATATTCAGTATAAGGAACATCTTTAAGGGGACTACTTTTCCTTGGGCCTGCAGCCAACATGGAGGTACCCACAGAGTCTAGTTCCTAGAACTATACTATGCGGTATAGTGTTTTGGGTGTGATAGCCCAGGACTACTTTACCTGGACTACTTTGCTGGGAGGCTATTTAAACCACACCCAAGCAACAGAACACGCTTTGCGTTATTCTGCAGCCTGCAGCGTAACGCTCACCGTGCCCAGTGTCCTTGATACCGGCCATCATTGGAGCAACGAGCCTGCAGAGGAGAAAAAGAACATCATTAATAGACTCTTACTTGCGGCAATCTCCATCCTGTATCCGCCTGACGCTCGTCCATGCTTCTGCTACTCGCGGTCACCCATCCAGAAATCAGCATCTTCTGGACACTGCATACTCTCCGGAACAAAGCAACCTGAGGGGAGAGAGAGAAAGACAACGTTGGAAAAGGTAATTTACGGCGTAAGCCTCAATCATCACAAGAACCTGATCTGGTTGGCCACCTCTTGGCCGTCATCGTTCCGGAATACCACGCTCACCGGAGAAGACCATCGCGACCTGAAAGGAGAGAAGAAACACAGGTTAGCAAGTAAAAGGAGAAGCAGCGCCGCGCTTAGCGCGTTACTTGCCAAATCGTAGCGCGCTTCTTGCGCCATCTGTACCGGCAGATGCTCAATCCAACCAGCACGACACTCCGAATCTCCTGCTCACCTAAGGGGTAAAGAAAGAACATTAACCACAAAGAAAGGAAGGTAAGGACAGTAACATACAAAGACTGCTGCAATAAGACCTACCTTAAAGACACTTGAATGGGATTGCACCAGTGAAGTAACTCATCGCCCAAGCCCACTGAAGACTACACACCCCTGCAAAGAAGGCAGGATGGAGAGCACGCCAAATATTACAATAAGGTGAGGAGAGGGCCATAGGGTCGAACTCAGGGGAGGTGGGAGAAGACCGTACCTGATCTTGAATCCAGTCCTCCTGTGCTTTCAGGCCCAACTTCCATCGAAGGAACAACCCGGGATCGGGAAGGGGGTTCCAGGTGCAAATCAAGCAACCAGGGCTAAGTGGCATCCCTGTGGATACCAGGTGAGCGTAACACAGATCTTCGTTGGGGTCTTTGAGGTCTTCGGGTGGCGGAAACCCACCAGCGGATTCTCCTCAGTCGTCGAAGACCTTGACTTTCTCCATCAGGACAATAGTGGTCGACGGTGATGAGCAAGGGAGTACTTGATGCATAGAGTCTTAAGCAATGGAGCGTTGTGGCTCCGGTCGACGATGTTACATCGATACCTCAGAATCTCGGTCGACGGTGATGGACTTCAATGTCTGGGTGCTTCACTTCAGATTCCTCAGCGGTCCCCCTCACTGGTCGGCAGCCTTTCGAGGGTCTGACTTTCATGGAGGCTTGATGAATATTAGCTCGTGCACGATGGTCCCTCGTAGCTCGGGAAGACGTTTCCTAGCTAGGTCCTCTCTTGGATCAGTTCCTTGACAGTCACATAGCTTTCTGATTAGTGAAGGACAGCAGCAGCAATTCTTCTTCTTCCAGCAGGCTTCAAGGTTAAGCATCAAGTTTCGACTTCAGCTTCTGAACGATTTCCATCAGTGTGAGGTCCCCAGGTATACTGTTGGTCTTCCATTCACTCTGCTGGGTCACACTCAGGCAACCGATCATTCAGAAGTGCATTCTGGCAGGCAGACGGCTAATCAAGCTCACAGTGCATTCAGGCCATCCTTCTCCATCCAGACACTCCCAACATGGAATGTGGATTTGGACCAACACCCAGCCATTCAGCAGTCTACACTGCATTCATACCGGTTTCTGGCAGTGCTATCTCAGTCATTGTGTCACACACAAGAAACTAGACAACCATACATGAAATGCGTATTTGTCACACACTTCATTCACCCAGGTCCCACCCCACGAGCGTACCCACAACATACAGTGATTGGGAAGGCTCCAGCCAGTCTGGCCTGGACTTCCCCACAATACCATATATGGAACTTCCACCCAACAACCAGTCAGGGGAAGGGACAGAGTCAGGGCTTCCCGGGACTTTGAGAAAACAAGGTAACAGGCGATAGAAGCCAAGAGACCATGGGGGCCATCTTGTCCCTATCAGGAATGCCCTGATTCCTATGGAAGGGTCTGGGTATCCCAAAATGGAGGATACTCAGCGCACCTGTCAAATTCAGCATGGAGCTGCCACCAGCCCATACCCTGCTCTGTGGGCCACACACAGGTGACCAGAAACATATACTAGGAGTACAGGGTTGTACTCCCACCCATGGGTGCTGTAAGGGAATTCCAAGTGTCTGTTCACCAAACCAAAAAGAGGAAGAGCTGCACCGCCAGGAGTCCCACATGAACTCCTGAACAGAAAATAACACAGAACACATGATAAACGGAATAAATGACAAGGATTCGGAGGCCCTGTCCCTCTGATGCATTTCCAGCATTACAGTGCCCCCCACCCAGACTGAGGTTAGGGTGGTCTAATCTCCCACGAGATTGACACCCTCATCCAGATGGTCAACATATGAGATGAGAGATCACAGTGGTGTGAGAGCTCCGTTAGGCAGAATCACATGCAGTACCCTTTGGGAACACTACACACAATTTGGACTACAAGTGTCAGTACAATTTCACTTTGGTACAAGCCTGTACTACACATACACGGTAATGTGGTAGCAGTGGCTGAGCAGCCAGACTTATCTCAAGAGTAAAGTGGGCAGCACAAGAGGTTACGCAAAGGACTAGCAAGCACAGTGATTCAAACAAACACTTACTCAAGGTTTCTTGGTAAAAGAATATACATTTATTTACACAGTAATTTGGAAAACATTCCACTAGCAAGAGCCGCTCAATATCAAAATCTAATACGCTACAATACACAACCAATCAGTTTCTGAACAAGTTCAGCTGTCCTGAAGTGCGAGCAAAATGGCACTTCAGTTACTTTAAAAAGGGGTAAAAAGACAAGGTTATAAGAATCAAAAGCACAAATACTTTCAGAGGTAGAGCACATAGTTTCAGTTCATTACAACCAGCAATTCAATTCAATAGGCCTGGGCCAAAGTCAATGGTTCAGAGTCTTGTATAGGATAGCAAATTTCTGGTAGTAAACGGTTAAGTCTTTGCCACGGTTTTTAGAAGTAGTTCTTCAGACGAAAAGTTAGATGTTGGTTTAGGGAAGGACAAGCCTTCAAAGTCGGGAAAGTTTCACAAACTCTCACTGCGTCCGAACAGAGTTCTGGACCACATTTGCACAGTACCTTTTAAATGAAGAAGAGCTGTAGCTGAGGCAGTTGTTCCTGCCAGTTCCTGCAGATCTCACTGTTCCTGAGCTTCAGTCGTGGGGACAAGAAGGAGGACGTTGGGAGGTTCCTGCACTGCCCAGAGAAGAGGCCACAAGTTTGGTAAAGCATCGGTTTAAGGTGTGAATGCCTTAAAGACCACAAACTGGTATCCTTCCACTGGCTATCCTGTTTTCAACAGCACTCTGAAAAAAATTCTACCAGTATAGGGACGGTGTCCAGGTGACTTGCGAGTTGGTTGTTTGCACCAAACTCAAAGGAAGAACTTAACCTTGAAGGGCTCCTCAGTCAATGGAGTTTCAGGCAATTCGGACCTGCAGCAGGGCTTCACCGGTGGACCAGGAGTTGGAGCAGTCGTCTTCCTTCAGCTAGTCTTCGGTTCTTTCGTTCCAGTGGTCGACTCTGCATTCCAAGTCCCAGAAACCTGCTTTTAAACTGTTTTCCCCCATTCATTCCAGCCTGGCTGTCACTCACACAAAAGGGTGGCTGTCCTTGAAGGACAGTCAGCCGGCCAATCACGCCAGAGTGCATTCTGGTCTCCTAGGATACTAAGCACAGGGAGTTTTGGGCACCTCCTTCACATCCTGTCCACCCCAGACACTCAGGCGCCAGAGGAGGGCTTCAGCACTGAAGCCCGCCAAAGGCCAACGAACAAAGGGACCAAACCTGGTTTGGCACGCAGAGTTAAACACAAGAAGGACCTTTCCTATAAGAAATGGCGAGAAAAGTCGACCAGAGTTTGTTTTTGAGGATAGGTCTTGGGCACCATATTGGAAAACATGGCTGTTAAGATTTTAAGCTACTGGTGTTCGCGGTCGGGAAAATTCATGGTAGTTTGTTTAAAACCACTGCCACTAGCCGTTTCAAGTAGAAAAGGGTAACATTTGACTGTTACATGAGTGTTTAGACTCAGGGGAAGCTAGGCAACCCCTCCATCACTCTATAGGAAGATAGTGTGTGCTTGCTCTGTAAATGTAAAAAGACTAGTAAAGTCAATTTAACTTTACATGCTCTGGGAGACAGTAGTCAGTCCCAGAGAAGGTGTTTAAACCTTGGACAGTCTGAAAGACACCCCTGTGCCACTGCACTGAAAGTGCTGTGTGACACACAGAAAAAGATGATGCCTGTGGAGTTGTTTTAAAACTCCATAACCGAAGAACACAAAAGTAAAACACACATCAAAATACATGAAAGAGTGGGTAAAAAAGGCTCACACTCTTTCCAGGTAAAAATGAAAATCCTAGAAATCTGGCAAAGTTGCTGGGGGTATCAAAAGGTAAGGGAAATTAGCACATTCTTGAGAATTCTCCCTAACAGGCTGCCGGGCTTTCCACCTGGAGGGTTGGAAGGCTATGTGACGCTGGAGCGGAGTCACATAGTGCGCAGCAGGGTAGTCTCCTGTGTGCACATGGCGGGTGGACAGAATAAGTGGGAGAGATCTCCTTGTAATGAGGCGTGTCCTTGGCCCGGGGGAGGGGGTGGGTGTGGGTCGCAAAGATAGAACGTTCTGCAATGGGGAGACCTGGGTGTGGTTGCAAAGTGAGGTGCACCGGCAAAACAGTGTCTGTGTCGGCCCGGAGGTGATCTGGGGGTGAGGGATCCAATGGTGCTCCGTGTGTGAGAACTTACCTGATGGGTGGGAGGAGCCTCTGCAAACAACCTTGGCAGTGACGGGGATCTGTAGATCTCGTCTGCGGCATCACCGGCAGTAATAAAATGTCAGTACCTAGCTGATTCGTTACTCAACACCGGCAAGGCGCTTTAGTGATTGGCTGCTTGGTGCAAGGCAATGAACGCCAGATCAGACAAGATGGTTGCCTGTGGGCAGTCAGGACCTGGACTAATAAGTGGAGCCATGTGCGCTGTAGACATTATTGATGGGGGGCTAGGGACAATGTGTATTGATGCTTGGGGGAAAAAATTTACCATGGGTATGGGGAGGGATATACACAAGGCTGCATAGTGGCTACAGTTTGTTACATGATCCGTGTTGAGGCCTAAGCTGACACTCCTGTATCTGCAGATTAGTGTGGCTTCTCGTTGCCGCAGTCTCAATTCTCTGTGTCCGCCTCTGGGGTCTTGTTTGATGACTTCCAAGCCCATGAATCAGGTGTCTGGTCAAAGGATCGAATACAAAGGGTCGAATGGTCAAAGGATCGACACCAAAGGATCGAAAACCAAAGGATCGAATTTTTTTTTTAATTATATATTTTTTGGGGGTTTTCGTTTAGTGAAAAAAGTGGTTTTTACCACAAAAACAGGGGTTGGGGGGACCCCCCCAAAAAAACAAAAAAAGAGTTTTAAAAAAAATAAATATTTGATCCTTTGGTTTTCGGTCCTTTGGTGTCGATCCTTTGACCATTCGACCCTTTGGTTGTCAATCCTTTGACCTACAACCCATGAATCAGATGTCCTCTTTATTGTCCATTTGATGTTTCTGCTGCCAGCGGAGTGTCAGAGGATATTTAGCATCCTGCGAATTTATTAGGCCCAGGTGTTGTTTGATCCTTGTTCTCAGTTCTCTAATTGTGCTTCCAAGGCTGATGGCACGGAGTGAAGTGATCAGGGTGAAGCAACTGGGGAGCAGGCCAGGAGTGGCAACACAGGTGCTTTTCTAATGGCCATATAAATTAGTGAGCCTTCCGCATATAATTATGCTGGGAGGGTGGGGGATCAGTGGATCTTGCATGTAGCATTGCCGGCAGTAATACAATGTCAGCACGTGGCCGATGGGTTGATCAGCACTAGCAAGTTGCTTTAGTGATTGACTGATTGTTGCTGGGCAACTGACAGCTGATCGGACCTGGTAGTTGCCTGTTTGCAGTCAGGACATGTGCTGATAGGATGGGGGAGTGCGCAGTGCACCCACACTAATATGCCACAGCTGGTGGCACGGAGTGATGTGATCAAGAGGGAGTAATTGGGGAGAAGGCCATACGTGGCAAAAACGGGTGCATTCTCAAGGTGGCCATGTACAGTGGTGAATGTCCTTCATGTAATTGCTGGGGGTAAGCTATGGGATCAGGTTTAAAACAGTGTGCCTCGGATCACAGGTGCATTCTAATGGTAGCCCTGTATGTTTGTTTACCATAAAGCGAGACACAGGTTTGATGGGTGGCCAGGGCCAATGTGTACTGGTGCTTGGGGGAAAAAATTAACCATGGGTGACTGGTAGGTTTGGGGAGGGGTCTACACAAGGTTGCATAATGGTGACAGTTTGTTACATTTTAGAGGAAGACATTTTAGAGGAAGACATTAAATTCATGGTCCGTGTTGAGGCCTAGGCTGACACTCCTGTATCTGCAGATTAGTGTGGCTTCTCGTTGCCGTAGTCTCAATTCTCTGTCTATGCCTCTGGGGTCTTGTTTGATGACTTCCAAGCCCATGAATCGGATATCCTCTTTATTGTCCATTTGGTGTTTCTGCTGCCAATAGAGTGCCAGAGGATATCTAGCCTCCTGTGAATGTATTAGGTCCAGGTGTTCTTTGATCCTTGTTCTCAGTTCTCTGTGCTGCCAATATATTTGATATTGTAAGTGCAAATGATAACATAGATGACATTTTTCGATTTACAGTTAGTGAACTGTGTGTTTTTGTGGTTATGTGTGCCAAATAAATGTATTGCGTTGGCCTTTTTAGCATGTGGGCACATGGAGAAAGATCCACATTTGTGGAAACCGGCTGCTTGTGTCAAAGATAGCCAGTTTAGTATAGTTTTCTCAACTAGTGCCATGTAGGAAGGACTTAACATGGTGCATAGGGTTGGTGCTTTGATGTATGCGAGGCTGCGTTTAATAGGTATCCATTGTTGTATATCTGTCACTGGTCCGCGAGCTTGGGGACTGTGGAGGAGATGAAAGTTCCTCCATTAATGGGCCAGCACATTTGCTTTGTTCACTTATGGGAACAGTCTAGTCTTTCCTGGCTCCTTCCCTCCCTTACATATCCTTAACTTCTATCTTCACCACTGCGCGTTGCAACCACTTGCTCTTCACGCTTTGGTGAAAGATGCTCGTTTTCTTCCCTGCTCTCTCTCTCCTGGTGTCAGCTCCTCCGCTGTCTTTTGCCTTCTTTTCCCCCCTCCTCTCCTTTTCAGGCCAGTTCTCCCGCTCGCTGACTCCCGGGGACTCGCTTGCTGGCTCCCAAAGACTCCGCTTCCTCCTCTCTGTGCTCTCCCGCTCTGAGTTTTACTCCTCCCTTTTTCTCTCTGCCAGGTCTATTCCCTCCTGGTTATTCTCTCACCTTACGGGATTTTGCCTGTTGCTCTCTTGACTGTCCTCGCTCCATTTCCGCTCCATTATCCTTTTTCACATTTGAACGTACTATTCTTAAGCTACACACAGCCTGTTACTCAGCTGCCTTGGCACATTTGTAGCCTTCTCCTCCTCCTTTCATGGAGGTTACTTCTTACCTTGCATACGGCTACCCCGAACACCCGTGAAGCCTCCACAGAGGCTCCCAACTTCTTCTTCAGTACATACACATAGCCACCCTGACTGGACCAAAGGATTTCCCTAATAACAAATCAGTATCTGAAGTATCTAAAGACATACCTGAGATTTCCGGGGTGGGAGCCCCTTGCCCTTGCTGTACCATCGGCGGACATCGTGGCTACCTCCCGGGGAAGACCTTATCTCTTCAAGAAGCACAAGTCCTCCAAGAAGAAGACGACACCAGAAGATTTGGAAGAAGAGGAATTCCCCTCTACAGAAGATTCAGGCGAGGAATCTCCCACAGTTGTTGACAATATCTGTGTCAATACTGAGAAGGTTCAAATGTTTGCTTAGAACTTTCTGCACCTGATGGCTGTCGCGGTGAAATCTTGACGCGTATCAGATAGTATCTTCCTCTGGTGCTGCTCAGGTTTTGGGGGTCAGTAGTGTCTTGCAGGCTCTGTTCCATGGAAGATTGATAGCTGCTCTTATAGCTTCATCAGTGTAGACCCTTTGGGAGAATATGTTAGATAAGAGGTTGCATTCTCCTTCAAAAGCCTTCTTTGTGCTGCAATTACTTTTCGCTCTGATAAATTCACCTTTTGGGATGTTGTTAATTACATTCCTGCAGTGGCAGCTTGTGGCAAATAGTACTGAATTCAACTCAGTGGGTTTCCTGTAAATAGTTGTTATTAGAATCTTGTTTTCAACGGCAATATTTATGTCCAGAAAGCCGATAGTGATTTCACTGTGTCCCTGTGAGTTCGATACCAAACTGGTTGGTAGTCAGGTATTCTTTGTACACGTTTAGTTGGTCTGTTGTTCCTGACCATATCAATAGCACATCGTTGATATATAACGATACCATTTGCAAATCAAAGGCTTGAAATCTTGATTCGAAAAGGCATGTTCCTGTTCATATTGGTACATAAATAGGTTTGCCATGGCAGGTGCATACGCTCCCATGGCAATACCCTTAGTTTGCTTGTAACAGGACTTTATGAAGATAAGCACTGTGCTTGTAAGATAGAACTCCAAAAAATCCCTGGTAAATTCCAGATGAGAATAAAATAGGAGGCTTGTGTAAATGCAAAGTCGATGGCCTTGAGCACCTGAGTGTGGTCTATTGCTGTGTATAGTGCCTTGACATCTAAGGTCACGAGGAGGAAGTGAGGATCCCAAATTACCTTCTTAAGGTGAGTAGGGTGTGCATAGTGTCTCCCAAATAGGTTGGTATTTTGTGGACCTCTGGGGCTATTTTGTTAATGTACTTAGCTATTGGCTCAGTGACCCACCCTATTGCTCTCAGGATAGGTCTTCCGTCTGGCATTTTATCGAATTATTTGTGTACTTTTGAGATAAAGTAGATGATAGGCATTTTGGGATGTTTCATCTGGAGGTAATTCAGTTCTCCATCTGTTAGTAGCCCTCGATAGTGCCATTTCATAATGAGGATCTTCGCTTATCTGATAATGGATTTGCTGGAGTTTTTTGTCAGTTGCTCGTAGCAGCCTGAGGTTGATAAGAGCATGTTATCCATCTGGATATAGTCAGTTTTGTCTAGTATCCCTATGTTTCCACCCTTGTCTGCTTGATTATGATAGAGTTGTTTTGTCAAAGTATTTTGAGGGCATGGTTTTCTTCTGGGGTTAGGTTTCCGGGTCTTTGTTCTTTCTTGCGTCTCATTTTATCCTCTAGCCTGTGTAGATCACGTGTGATGGCTTGCTGAGATATGTCAATCACGTTTTCACATGAAATTGAAAAGATTCACTCAAAAAGAGACATACTTAAAGACCTAGACATAGAATAACTTAAACTCAATATACCGGTATGATTTCCGGTATATTGAGGTTAAGTTCTTCTATGTCTAGGTCTTTAAGTATGTCTCTTTTTGAGTGAATCTTTTCAATTTCATGATTCTCCTCTACATTAACAAGAAGATGTTTCAGTTCCCTTTTTTCCATATTGATTTCATTGATTGTTGGTTTGGTTATTCGAGCGGGTGGCGAGACACCTGCTTGGCAAAGAATGTATTTTATTTTAATGCTCTAGTTTATTTGAATAGGTCTATGTTTGCTTCAATGAGATCCACTTTGGCCGTTGGCGCAAAAGATAATCATTTTTCTGGTTCACTTTTAAATCAATACACTACTGAAGAATCGGACCTCTGAAGAGCTCACTTTGGTAATCATTTCAACAATTTACATCACGAGAGCTCACTGCTGCCATGTATGGCACAGCACGCAGGGACGAGAATTAGGAAACAAATTCAGTGCAGGTGAAAACCTGCAGATTTAAAAGAAGGCATGAAATATTTATTTAACTCTGCCAAACATTTCTAAAAAGCCTTCGCCTAGCATAAGATTGATTTTTTTTTGTTGCTGCAGCCTCAAAAGACAGCAAGCCTAAATTGCGTTGTGGAATGACATGCACAGTTACAAACGTTTGGGAACTCTGACAGAGATGACCTGCAATGGAAACTTGCCATTTACAGGTCTCTCTCAATTCCTATACAGGGTCTCAAAACTCTGATATTTTAAGTATTAACATACATTGGGGTGGTCCTGCATTTTTCTTCCACTCTAGCTGAAATTCAAAATGCCCGTGCTAGTTTGTCACAATGCTGTTAACCTTACAAATAAACAATTTGAGTTCTTAGATAGGGAAATCCTTGTGCCAGGTCTGCCCTTGCGAGTTTAATAAGGCTGCAAACATATTTTGGGGGTGCAGCAAGAATTCAAGAAGTTCACATGGTTCAGATATTTATCAGACAATACATGCGTTTTTCTGAAATGTATGGATGGATATGTGGTATGTTTTGAAAACTAATGCAATAAGCCACTTTGGGGGCATTTTGTAGGAATGTATACTTGTTCATATGATGGCTGTTGTTTATTTGGCATGGGTTTAATATTGGACATTTTGGGAGTGGGATGAGGCATGGAGGAATGCTGATATAATTCTGCACAATATCCTCACCCATCATCCAGCCAGTGTTTGAATTTTTATTTTATTATTACATTTGCTGAAGAACTGTAAGCAAATTTGGGCAGATTATGAACTGGCACCACTTGACAGATCTCAGAGGTTTTGATTTTCAAATGTAGGCAGGTCTGGATGTCCCTGGAGCCTCTTGTCAAAGTTGCCACCAATAAATACTACTTTCTAGCGCTCTCTATTTTCCTCAAGAACATTCAAATCTTGAGTGCAACCCAGTTCATTTGCACTGTTTGGCACAACAGCTAACTATTGGATGAACCACTGCACAACAGGGATGTACAGAACCCCACTTCGGAAAGTCCAGAGAATAAGGTTCCTTTTCATACACATTTCTGCAATCCGAAAGCTGCCACCCTCTCATGTGGAACACACAACACCCTCCTCCACCCACCAGACCTGCCTAGTCACCGGGTTTAGCTCGGAGACTCTGGGTTTTTATGCTCTTCTCCAGGTTTTCTGCGGCAGGCCCAGAGTTGCTGTGGCACCACCCATGCTTCCATCCAATTGACTACAAAAGACACAGTAATGGCGCAAATATCAGGTCTTGCGACAGTCCGAGCTGAGTAAGTTACAGCTATGGGATGTGTCACAGTCACTAACTTTGCGATTGCAGCATCTCTTGTTGGAGACAGTTTCTGGCCTGTCTGTGCCCACGGCACAGCCGGCCCGGGCTGCCCTCAGGCCATAGCTGAGTCTCCCAAGCTGAGATCCATTAACCATCATCCGTCCGCAGCACAGTACAGTCCACTGCAGCTGATCTGACTGTTGTCGGACTCGTGCGTTGTGTGTGGTCCTGTGAAAGAAGGTTGTCTGACTCTGATCTCGAGATGACTCGAACATGCATTTCAGTCAGTGTCAAACTGTTATGTAATGAAATCTGTTATGCAGCTCTAGGATGCTTAGAGCAGAACGGTTTCTAAGGATATTCCAGGTGATGGTTTGATTGCACTAGCGTTCTTGTCAGCGCTTCAGCCTCTGATCTGGGGAGATGAGCTGTAGAACACAACAAGATAGGCTTTTCTATAATGCAAGCCTACATAATGAGGGTCATCATGGCTTAGTCATGAGGGTGCCTCCAGTTAATTTTAAGCCAATGGCCTCTATGTTCAGATGATGAAAGTGGCTCTCCTTTTAGTGTTTCTTTCTTAAACTCTTACTGTATGGCTTGGTGTCAATATTAGTTAGGCTCTAACTCTACTCAGTGTGAATACTGTGCACTTAGCTAAGCATGCCACTTCCTGCTGATTCACTAAATTGGCCCCTATATAGGAGAAGCCACACAAAATAGTGAATATGCTGTTAGTTATTATTTGTAAAGGACTGAAAAAATGGTCTGGAGACATAAGAGTGCCAACAGGACAAACATGACGAAGAACAGAAAATATACCAAACAGATGTATAGCATATCAGGAAAGGGGCAGCATGAAAAGTCAAGACAAGAGCACAGCCTTTAAGCCACGTTTAAAGCAGCCAAGAGAGACACATGCCCTAAATTCAGGGGCAAGGGCATATCAGCATTTGGGAATTATCTAATGAAATGCTCCCTGATTGACCATGGTCAATTTAGCTCTGGGGATGCAAAGAAGCTGGGTGCTGTTAGATCGCAATACTCTGCGAGCCAGAAGCTAGGACAGCCTGTTTGACAGATAAGTTGAGCTTAGGCTCTTCAAGCATGTATGTGTTAAGGAGAGCAGATGAAAGGCGATCCTGCCGTCAACTGGAAGCCAATGAAGTGCTCACCTAGTTCAGAAATGTGAGCTCTTTTACCTAGACCTTCTACTGCCCGAACAGCGCTGTTTTGAACAGTCTGATGTTTGGTGGGTGCTCCTTTCCCGGTGCCCTTGAACACACTGGCACAGTAATCTATTTTCGGGTCAGAAATGACTCTAGCAATAGCCATGCTGTTGTCATGGGTCATTAAAGTTCTAAGTTGAGTCAACAACTTCACATAATAAGACCAGGAAGAGGCAAGACTGTTAACATGCACCTTCATTTTAAGTTCTTGATCAAAGACAACACCCAGTGTCCTTACTTTGGGAAGCGTAGTAACAGAGCAGCCAGTTGTAAAGAATTCCCAGTATTTGGGGTCTAACTTCTTGAGCCGAGCTGCAGTGCCTGTTCTCATCAACTCTATCTGGAGTCATTAAGAACAAGACCATTGTCCATCATCCATGATTGAATCATGATCAATGCAGGTCAATGCTGGAGCTCTCGGGGTGAACAGTTAATGAATGTAGATCCTATATTCCAGTAGTTCAACACTGGGTTTGGTGCTGCTAGAAAACGATTTTTAACAAGAACAGCTATCATGTGGCTTGTGATGCTTCAGTGCCCAAGAACAGAAAGTTTGCTGAAGGTTAGGTTCAATGCAGATGTCAGTTTATTTGGAGCCATGGCCCACTACCTAAAGTATACACTTGACAGGCTGCCTCCTTACTTGTGTGTTTAGTCATAGTTTTCTAAGAACTGTAGTGGATGCTGGCGCCCGCCCGTGATGGTAGCGCTCATCAGCTCCATCAATCAGGGGCCCAGAAGCAGATATTCTCCTGTTAGTGGCCCCAGCTCACAAGCACATCAAAGCCCCTCCAGCAACGATCAACAATGCTTACCACTGCAGCTGCAATATTGCTCAAGGCAATTCCTCATTCAGAGAGCAGTTTCCCTGGCATGGGAGGGGAACTGGCCTGGGATAGTCTAATCCAGTGACCCACCACTAGTGTCTTCTATAGTGTACATGAGAGTAACACTGCATCTACTAAACTACTCCACAATGGGCCTCATTATAAGTGTGCCAGTCCGGTAATAATGGTGCCAGTAAGCCTACCGGCACTGTTGTTACCAGACCGGCACACTACAGGTCTGCCTAGCATGTCTGACCATGCCGGGCACATCAACCAAGGAACCAGACCATAACATTAGCACCAGCACCGTTATTAACGGTGTCGGTACTTTGTGGTCCCCACTCCCATAGAGTCCTATGGGACCCCATGGGAATGGGGAGTAACAGAATTACTGGTGCCTGACTTCCAGGCCGCCGGGTTTGTAATACCCCAGTGTTACCGGGAAGTCATGCGCTGGTAATTTTTTTCGGGTCTGGCGGCAAGCTTCCCGCCAGACGCGTAATGAGGCCCAATGTCTCTCTGGCATTCTAACCATAGACCCCAGAATTTTAAGTTGTTTATCTCACCCATCAGACTAATAAAACCAGCTTCATGGGGGCCTGCATGGAGAATGTACACTCAGGCTCCACAAAATAATGGTCATGTCCCCTTGCTGTGGTTAAAGGCTTTGTATGACTTTGAAGGCAATTGGATGCAGATTTTTTAGGACACAGACAATAAAAATGTAAAGAAAGTCTCCAAATTATCCACCAGAGTAGCAGGACTAACATTGACAAAACTCCCAGGTCCAGGCAGTTTGACAAACTTTTTAAAGATGTCATTTGCATGATAAGTTACATTTTATATCCGATATTTAATAGCATCCTAAATAGTTATTTAATTTCAGACTCGTGTAGAGGGAATACAATGACTTCAATTCATAAAACAGGCTGTTCACATACTTTATCTTATTAGACCCTTTTATTAAACCTATCCTGGGAGAGTTTTAAGTGTGAAAAGGTAAGAATCTTATTCATGTATAAAAGGCATGTTTGTAGAATAGCTTTTCCACCATTAATTTTATTTTATTTTATTGTTTATAGCACAGACCTAGCTTGAGAGCAGCACAAGACTTCAGGAAAGATTGCACAGGAGCAGACAATGCAGGCTCATAAGGGTCTTCTAAACTGGTTTGGCAATGTATGGTCAGAAATTCATAAAGTAGAGAGAGCCACTCCCTGGGCCAAGTTAGAATCTTGAAATATCTTAAGGGATCTATTTATAGCATAACTTTATCTCTCCACTTAAATAACTACACCCAAATTAAAAATACAAAGCATGGATTTTTAAACCTTTGTTTATCTGTCAGGTGTCACTAATTAATTGGGTTCAGGACTATGTTTTGCCCAACATCTTGACCACTTTTCCTGGCAGATTTTACAAAATATTTGCTACAGACATATGCAATTAACTATAGGTTATGAAACTTAGATAGCAGGCTTACTATATACTGATGAAACTGTAGTCTGTCAATGTGTACTTATTATTTTGCAGAGGCAACTATGAATATAGGTAAAAAGCATTATAGAATATTGGGGTCAGATGCTGCTCATTTAAGAATGTACCCTCAGATACCCTAAAACATAGTTTTGTAATACCAGCAAACAAACTACAATGTTGACACCTTATTATCAACCTTCAACCAAAACATGAAGGAATTGGTAGACACAAGACTATGTGAACACAAGAAAAATGCTGGTAAAAACACATAAACCCAAGGACCGCCTCACCTTAATGGTATGATGTAGTACATGCTGGGCACTCATCACTGAAGCTAAAACTCTGTGTTCGCCATGGCTATCACGGAAGCTGCTAACAGGAATCAAGCCCTCTGTGTGCCAGTCAAACACTGTTCCAAGACATTGACCTACACAGTAATTGAAGTTTCCACAGAAAAATGTAACACAATTAACACATTTTCCATCACCAACATATATAAAATCAGGCAACATATCGCTCACAATCGGCCCTCATGCAACACAACCCCAGACATCCTTTGCAACCCTTACTTACAATGACTTCACTGATACTCTTCCATCACCAAATTTGGCCTCCTACGAGGACCATCCTTACCACTGCCATCATGAACTATTTCTCAAAATCCACCCTTACCCCAGACTCCTAAAAGTCAATGCCTCACTCGATCTGGCCAATTTCCTGGGCACCTTAGAAATAGGGGTAATGTGCCCAATCCCCAGAAACCCCACTCTAGACTCAGATGACCTTGCTAAATACAAACCAATCAATATCCTTTGGGCCGCCATTGGTAAAATCATAGAGAATGCAGTTGCCAATCAACTCTATAATTGGATTAACCAATATGACCTGATACATGACTACAAATGTGGATGTAGACCTAGTTATAGCATGGAAACTTTGACATCCAGGTCATACATGATGCTCTCCAAATCATAAATAAATATGACTCCTGCCTCATGGTTTTCCTTAACCTCTCTGCCACGTTGAACACAGTTGACCATTGCAAACATACAAGCCTACTCTTCGATAGAATGTGGTTCATAGGGACAGTGCTCAACTGGTTTGTCTCCTATCTCTTGGAGAGATACATAGTATTTCAGATGTGTATGTATAGTTCCGACCATTACCCAGTCACATGAGGAGTACTAGTGATCAGTTATTTACCCTATGATCTTCAGTTGCTGTATGGAACACTGTGATTGTACACAAGAGATGCAATGCCGTAGAATTACCTCAACACCATCCAAGTGTGAATAACAAGCACCTACCTGAAGCTCAGCACCAGCAAAACCGAATTGTTACTATCCATCTAAATAGGAGGTCATCCAAGGGTGGACAAATGAAATGCACCTTGATGTATTCACACCTCAGTTGGCCCTATGTGCAAAATCACGTTGGTTCATTGACAGAAATCTCCTTCTAGAAACACATCAACCGAAAAGCCCTAAACTGTGTTATATCAACAAGCACATCTCCAGAAGATACTTTCCTTTCACCCGAGGATTTCAGAATTGCAATCAAGACCATAGTTACCTCACGTCTCTGTGACAGAATTCCATCTGGTGAGGAAGGGATAGCCTGAGCCATTTTGATTTTTATTACATACAATGATGCAGGTAATTCTGTTTCTGAAAGATAGGTCTACTAATCTGACCAACTGCTCTATTCTAAAATTATAAAGCAAACATGTGCATTTGATAAGATAATCTCTTGACACCCTCAGCACCAGCGTCAAATTCAAATGTCACAAGCACATTTTCTGGTAGTAGGTGCTTCAATGCCAGCACTGACATAACAAAGCCACACTAACAAGGTTTTGACCACTGGAGTCCCATTGAAGTCAAGAGACATAGGAAGGGGTCTGTCTAACACCACAGTGTCCTCCGCCGCACATGGCAGTTGCAATGGTATCTAGCAGATTGAGTACAGAACAGCACAGGAGACTACTTTTCCCAGCTTCCCAAGCACGCCGCACATGCATCAGCTGATGAGTTACATCTCGTCGGTCTCGGAAGGTGGAGGATGTGGTCAGAATGCAGGGATTTTGGCCCTGGCTGCTTCTCTGTGCTCCTCAACTGTGCTAACAAGTATTGAGTAGCTGGTGAACCGTTCTCTTTGGTTTTTGGATTGTCTTTTGAATTGCTCTGACGCCTGTTTTCTGCTTCCTCGACTAGTTTGGATCAAAGGACTTTGGTATAAGTGGATGAACTCGATTTCTGCGAAACAGATTGAACTTTGGAACACCCTCTTCTGGATTTGGTGCCTTGGATTGTTTTTTCTTATGCAACGGTCTGTGGGTTCTTCTATATCTTGGAAATGCCTTCTTGGTGAATGTTTCTTGCCTCCTACTTTTTTTCTCCTTGAGTAGTGCATCCTCGTGCCATCCGGGTTTAAGTCTCTGCCTTTTTTATTCTTTTCTGGTTTTCTTCACTCCCAACATACTCGGTCAATGATCAGACTGTTATTTTACTGGCCAGACCTGCTCCTCACCTACTCCAGGTATTTGATAAGGGGACTAGGGAATTAGAGTAATACGGGGACTGCTAGTTCATGCTTTATTATTCACAGTATATTTTGTTTCCTTTACAGCTTGGAGAGAGCCGGGTGGTGCACCTTCTTAACTTCTTTTTGCTCAATCGCTCGTTTAGTGGAGTTAGTGGCATTTCTCCCTGGCTAGTAGATTGAGAAGGTGGCCAATCACTTAAACTGGGACCTTTGTGCCTAACAGATTGAGGAGCCTTCCCCACATGAACTGATAATGGAGGCCATAACCACGCTCAGACGGGATATGCCCTGATAGGGGAAATCATGAAGGTATTGAAACACGTGAAATCCTTGATTTGACAAAAGCCGACACCAGTGTCCTAGATTATACAATATGTTTCTATCAGCTGGCTGCAGAGACAGCTTAGCTAGAACAGAAAAAGGCTGCCGTATTTTATAGGGATATCAAAGATGGAAATAAGGACCTGTTATCAGTGGTACTGCCCATCCCTACTTCCTATCCGGATTTGGTAGATGTTGTCCCCCAATTTGATACCAGCCATACTGAGAGGAATGGGGACGTACAATCATCCCTTCTGTTTGACCAGTTGTGGGAGTCCAAACCCTAATGAACCACCCCCTGAGCCCATGCAAATAGGAGGAATTAGTGGCTTGTTAACCGCAGCTAACAGCTAGCACCTGTTATTATTTCGGGAAACTGACATTTCATTAAAGAATGTCCACAGAAACCCAAAAGACCCAATGGTTTTTCACAAGGTTAATTCATAAACTATGTGCCTGGATGAGCCTAACTCTTGTTCACCCTCATCGTGTTAGAAACCTCACGTCCTATGTTTTGGTTCTCTTCTCGTTTTCTTCACTCCCAAAATAGTTTGTAATCAGTCAGACTTTTCTTTTACTAGCCTGGACCTATTCCTCACCTATTCCAGGTATTTGATAAGGGTACTGGGGAATTAGAGTAATAAGGGCACTGCTATTTCATGCTTTATAATTCACCACATATTTTGTTTTTTTTACAGCTTGGAGAGAGCCTGGCAGCGTACAACCTTAACTTTCTTTTCCCCTATTTGTCTGTTAGTGGAGTTAGTTGCATTTCACCCAGGCTGATAGATTGGGAAGAAGGCTAATCAGTTCATCTGGAACTGTTGTGCTTTACAGGGGCAGAGTTGGAGTAGCCAGAAGATATAGGAGGGTAGAGAGATGGGTTTGACCATCTTGGTTTGTGTCAGTGCTCCCTACAACTTCCTGTCCCTTTATTTCTTGCTGGACAAGGCACTCTGGCTGTGATGGCAAAGGACACTTGTTACAACAGCCTGCATTGGGTCCCTTACAGCCAGCTTGCTTTGAACCAATCCCCTGTTATCTTTCCATTTTAGGGAGAAGGGCACCCCTCCTTCTTTGCTTCATCTATGAACCCTAATGACAATAAGAAGGATTCAGTTGACCTCTGTTGGGAGTACAGTCTACTACAAAGTCCTCTGCCAAAGAGGTACATTCAGGAGGCATCCAAGGCAGAGGCAAGCTCTGACCCCTAAACATCCATGAAAAAGTGAGGGTTAATTGCTGAGGCCTCTCTGATGCCTCCCCTGGATCCAGTACCCTGTTCAGTGGAGATGGAGGACCCTGTGTAGGTGGCAGCCCAATTCCTGAGTGGAAGCATAGGACTAATGCACTCCCCTTGTTCCAGAGAACCTGTATTGGGCCACCCTTCAACCCAGAAATCCAGTAGCAGCTTGAAACCCTGTTTCATTGACACAAGATATCTTCAAGTGGATCGTCTATACTAGAGGCACTTTGAGCCTCCACAGGATCCACAGTGCTGCTTTGGGAATTCCATGCAACTTCCAATCACTTGCAGCATTTTGAGCCTTCCTGATGCCAGCTCGACCCATTGAAGCAGACTGACTGATTTTTACCCAATCGCAGGCTCAACATCATGAGAGCAAGTGACTCAAGTGCTGACTTGATTGCTGGAAGCCATCAACTCACCTGTTTCGAATGTCCACTCAACCCAGCATAGTCAACATCTTTCTCCCGACTCAATCACCACCTCCAAACTGTTGCAAGCCATTGTCTCAACCGTCTCGAACACCAACAGGAGCCTGCACCTTTGAGCCCATTCAATACCAACTGGTAGTTGGGCTCCATTGACTCAAACATCTTGACATCGACTAGATTGCACTGAAAGAGTCTAGAAAATGTAAAGGTACTGTGAAGAGACCCTGTCTCCATGTGCAACCTTTTGGGATCATAGTGACTTTTAAGCCTCTTTCTGTACCTTTTTCTAGATGAGCATACCCTTGAAAGTTGGCATTTTTAGAAACAGTAAAACATCTCCGGCGTAAAACACAGCCCTACTTAGCATTATATAGTGGTGCACAATGTGTAAGCGGGCTGCCAATTCTAAGGGAGCTGCTTTCACATGCAATGAAGCTGCAAGCAATATTCGAAGACTGCCCAAACATTCGTAGGTGATGTCATTAATCTGGTGGACAATTTCATAAAGGTATAGTCAATGTGACAGCATTATCAGAATGGTTTTTCTGTCTAATGGTTGTCAGAATTGACTTTTCTTCTTAAAAATTCTTTCATTGGGAAATGCACTCAATCTACCCTCATGTGGTGTCTGGTCTCCCTTCTCAAATGTCTTTCTGGACATTTTGATACATTCTCTACATTGCAAAATTCAGTGTCAGGGATCTCTTTATTATCACAATGTCTCTTGGATATCTCAGTACCTTTACTACATTTGCCAGATTGCACCATCAGTGCTCCCAATATCACAATGGGCCGTACTACAATTTTGGCTGCTAAAACTCAATTACTGTTACCATCGCTTGTAATGTTACTTAATACATCCAATTACAAGTGGTAGAACCGTGGTTTTAGTGCTGATATTTGGAGTCCATAGGACTCCAGGGGGATTTGTGAGGAATTAACCTAGATGCAGGGCTTGCACAGGGTAGGTGAGGCCTGGGGCAAAACAAGTGATTGGCCCCCTTGCCTGTGGCACCGAGAATAGGAGACACAAAGAATCTTGTTTTCAGTTTGTGTGTGGAGGAAATAGATATGTTGATGAGGCACCCTGGTTGCAGTTAGGGCAACTGGGCTAAGATCAGATCTTTCTGTTGGTCCATTGTCCTTATCATGAAAAACATATGAAGGATACATCTGGAGAATGAACACCCTGGATATCTCACAAAGTTCATGTCTTGTCCTCCCAACACATGTCATCTTCCACTATTATTTATGGTCATGAACCATGAGCCTATGTTGTAAACTCCAGTGAGATGAAATCTTCTCTCACAATACCCCCTACCAGAATCCTTCCTTATTTAAAGTGAGTTTTAGCTTCCTATAGTAAGCTATTTTTGCAGGGGAGTATTATTTGTGTATATTGGCCAAACAGACTGGATGTATCAGACCCAAAGCTTCTTAGAATGAAATTGATTGTTTTATGTTTCTGGCATCTATTATTTTGTGCAAATATAATCTATGTTTTGATGTAACAGTAGCCTATGTATTCCTATATTCAGATAGAAGAGTTTGTATTATCTCACATTTGTACGAACATCGATTCAGGTTTGACCTCTGGCTTCATGTTCTAAGCTGAGAAAAATAGGTGCCAACACTAGGACCACATTGACACATTGACACCCTCGCTCCAGCCTTGGCCAATTCCACATCCAAGCCCATGTCTCTGTGGCCACTAACAACATGGCAGAACTTTTTAAAATCTGTAATGAGCTGGCCAATCCTTGCGCAGTCTCCGCCTCTCCTGTTCCCCCCCAGGCCCTCTGTATGGCCCTGGCTTCTCAATACACTACTAAAACTCAGGACATCCTGTCCTTGCTCTCCCTTTCCTCTCCCTCTCTCAGCCCCCTATGGACTTTCACTCTCCTCCTCCCTTCTTCTCTTTCTCTCTTATAACACTTGATGTTTCGAGACAAGTCCGATCTATGAAAGTGTAGCCCAAACAGGTGCTCCCCTGCTCCTCTAGAACCATCATGGACCACATTGACAGCCTTGCTCCTGCCTTGGCTGATTTGTGCAATCACTCCTTTGCCACTGGAACTTTCCGCTCTCTCCTCAAGCACTCCCTTGTGCACCCCCTCCTAAAAAAGCCTTTTATCAATCCCACCTGTCCAGCTAACTATTGCCTGATCCCTTTCACTCCTTTCCTGGGCAAACTTGTGGAAAAACTGGCCATCTCCCAGCTTACTCTTCACAATGAAACTGTTGGTTGTCTCCATGTTCATCAGTCTGGCTTCAGAGCAGCCGGAGGCACAGAAACTGCTCTCCTGAACACACGTGAAGATTTGCTCTCCAATCTTGACTCCAGGATCCCTTCTTTCCTCATCCTCCTTGAGCTTTCCTCTGCTTTCAACACAGTCAATCACACCATCCTGATCAATTGACTCAGTGAGAACCTGGGCTTCATGGATCAGGCCCTGTAGGGGCTGAACTTTTTCCTCATGGACTGACCCTCAAAGGTCCAACTTGTGTCTTTTCTCTCCATCACCTCTCTCCCTCTCTCTCTACATGTGGTATCCCCCAGGGCCCCAACCTCTCATCCTAGCTCTTCAATCTCTATGTGGCCCTTTTGGCCCACGTAATCTATACCTTCTGCTCCAAGTTTCAGTGTTATGTGGATGACACACAGCTCTTTTCAGGCTCCCTACAGCCTCCTCCCCTCTCTCATGCATTCCTGTCTATCCATGATTCAGGAGTGGTGTGCCTCTAATGATCTCTGTCTTAATGCCAGTGAGACTGAGATCCTTCACATCTGAATACCTGCTCCCATTTTTCCTCTCTCACTCTGGCCGCCCTGTTTGGGCCCTGTTCCTTCGCCTTCCTGTGAGGCAAAAAACGTTGGGGTCATCTTTGACTCCACTTTCTCCTTCTCTCCTCACATCACTGACCTTTCCAAGAAGGCTCATTACCAGCTGGACCTCCTCAAAGGTATTCTGCCTTTTCTCACCCAGAAGATCATTGTTGCCAGAGCCCTGGTTCTCTCTAGGTTGGACTACTATAACAGCCTCTTTCTCAATCTGCCTTCCTCTACTATCTGTCCTCTGCAACTAATCCAGAACAGGACAGTGAGACTTATCGTTGGTTTCAAGCACAGGGACTGTATCTCTCCAGCCCTGAAATCTCTCAACTGGCTCCTGGTGGCTGCAAGGATCAAGTTCATGAACCTCTGCATCGTCCACAAGGCTTTCTGGAGCCGGGGCCTGCACTACATTCAACACTCTGTTCCTAAATACCTTCCTTCTCAAGCCCTTCGCTCTGCTGCCTCCAACTCTCTGAGGGTCAGGCGCTTCTCCAGGCAGAGAGTAGGGGCAGATCACTTTCCTTTGCAGGTGTCTCCCTCTGGAATGGCCTCCCTGCCCATCTCAAACTTGAGCCAGACCACCTGAAGTTCCAGAAGTAGCTCAAGACCTTCCTTTTCTCCTCTGCTTTCTCTCTATTGCTCCCCTGCTGACCTCTCTCCCTAGATGCCTGCTGCGCTGACTGGTTGCTTGGATACCCTCAGATTCTCACTGAGTACCAGGATCTGTAGGTCTGTTGCGCACTATGGGCTGTAACTGTAACCTCTACAGACCCCTGTCTCTTTGCACTTAACCAGAGGTGCGCTGCCCTGGCTGCACTTACTCAGACCATAAAAGTGAAGGGTGGAAGGGTTTGAACAAATCTTAACCACTTGCATTGCTCTGGGCAACCTTCCACACCACCGTTTTTTTATTTTTTAGCCTGTCTGCGCCATTGCAAAAGGGGTCCAGCCGTATGCAAATCAGTCAGGTACTGCCACCAATGGTAGCAGCACAGCCCGCACTGCTAGGTCAGGTCCCCTCTGCATGGAAACACAAGCAACCCCAGACATGTTCACCCTTGTTGGGCCTCCTCAGTGAGGTGCAGCTTGGTTCCCTATGTCGCCGCGAGCAAAGGACCCACGTGTGGGCATACCCTCTCTCACATAGTGAGCCAAATAATAACCACAAAAGTGATGGGTGGAAGGTGTTGAATGAATCTTAACCACTGGCATTGCTCTGGTCAACCTTCCACATCATCGTTTTTTAATCCTGTCTGCGCCATTGCAAAAGGGGTCCAGCCATATGCAAATCAGTCAGGTACTGCCACCAATGGTAGCAGCCCAGCCCGAACTGCTAGGCCAGGTCTCCTCTGCATAGAAACACAAGCAACCCCAGACATGTTTCAGCCTTGTTGGGCCTCCTCAGTGAGGTGCAGCTTGGTTCCCTATGGCGCAGCGAGCTAAGGACTCACGTCTGGGCATACCCTATCTCACATAGTGAGACAAACTATAACTACAAAAGTGATGAATGGAAGGTTTTGAATGAATCTTTACCACTGCATTGCTCTGGGCAACCTTCCACACAACTTCTTTTTTAGCCCGTCTGCGCCATTGCAAAAGGGGTACAGCCATATGCAAATCAGTCAGTTACTGCCACCAATGGTAGCAGCCTGGCCCAAACTGCTAAGCCAGGTCCCCTCTCCACTTTGTTTTGCACTTACTCAGAGCAATGCTGCCCTGATCGCACTTTCCCTTTCCCTTGCACGATCTGAATGACAGAAGGCCTAGTAAGATTGTTTGTCTCTTCTTCCCTCCGTGCCCTCCCTTGTCTTCTCACGCCTAGAAACACATGTGTATAGGCACATTATAAATGACTTATCATATCATACTATGAAATGTAATTTTACTTCATTTATCAACCTCAGAAGAATGAACTGCTGGTTCCTCCCTGCTGAAATATGAACTTGGAAAGTGCAGACTGGCGCACGTCAGATTTGAGCTTTTAACCAATTGTGACACTGTATGCTGTTTAACCCACTGGGTAGTTAAAAAGAAACATGTATTAGGATTTCTAACAAGCACCCTCTCCTGCTCCATGAAGTCCTTTATTGAAACAAAATGAAACAATACTCTTATCATGTTTACTAGTGGGTCATGCCATATTCTTCCTTCTAATCACTGTAATAATAAGTGAGAAATATATTATAAGAAAGCTGAGAAGCTTACATGCTCACCAATGGGATTTATGTGTAGTCTAAAGGTCACAGGTTTGACTCCTACGACCACTCAAATGCTCCTACATTGCATAAAGAACTCAAGACTCTGCTCTTCAGAGAGTATCCAGGAATTACTTCCGACCTGGTACTCTTAGGTATATGTCACCCCTGTAGTATGTAATAGCCAGTCTACTATATAACCTGTAAACTCTACTTCAGCCAACGTACGTTAACCCCAGATTACTTCTAGATCAGCTCTTGCCTTTTAGCTAGGTTCATGCTATATAAATACAAATACAAATACTCACAGTGCACTGGATATGATATTCATTGTAAAAAGGCTTGACTCATGTGCCAGGGTCAGTGATTAGGCATTATTAATACATATGATGCAAAATGTGCAGGTACTCCATGAAGCTCAAAAGTGAATAATAGTAATAGTATAATGAGTCTAAATAACTCAGATGGTCTTCAATATCAAATTATATACACCCTACCTAAGAGCAGCGGTAAAAATCCAGCCATAAAAGTCACTTGCCACCTCAATACTTCACATACGCACAGCACACAATTTCTTACTTGCCAAGAGTCAATAATCACTAGCCAGTGAAAATGTTGAGCTCGGCTATGAGGCTCTCAACATATACATACATTCTCCCTGTATTGATTCAATACAATTAAACAAAATCCATGAGGGTAATGCAATTTATTTTAATTTATTTTATTTATTTCTATTGCGCCTGTAACTCGCAAGTTTCGGGGCGCAGAAACAAGTACACAGATATCATCTCATGCTACCTCATTAGGGATTTCAGTATCAACCTAGAACTTTAGCATGAACGGAAGTATCATCCCTGTAGGTTGCTCGATAATAATAGAAATTAAATTTATGTCACTGTTAGTATAATCCTGCACAAGGGCTGTGGTGGTGACACCAGTATAATCACACATCATCCTGAAGGGCAAATAATCATTCATTATCCTTCATGGATAGCAATACGCATACAAACACAAGGACTTGTAAAATGACAATATCATCACAGAGATCTTGGGGGCTTCAATATCATCACAGAACATTCCCATGTGACCTCAACATCATCACATACAATCCCTGCCGGAACTTCAATAACATCAAACAATTCTTCTGGGTATTTCAAGATCATCCCACACCCCATGCTTTTAGGGTCGTACGCATCATTACACAACATCTCTTTGGGATTTCAGACCAAACACCATCCCTATATAATTTTCAATATCATCTCACATCATTCCTGTGGGTAGTTCTCTAGGGCTCCAGTATCATCACGCATTCCACACAGAGATTACACCATGATCACACACCATCCCAGTACAGACTTCTTCATTGTCACACAACTTCCTTGTGGAGACTTCAACATCATCGCACACAGTCCCTGTGGGGACTTCAAGTACATCAAACAATACTTCTGGGTATTGCAAGATCGTCTCACACCGATGCTTTTAGGGTCTTAACCATCATTACACACCATCTCTTTAGGGATTTCAGATCAAACACCATTCCTATGGAATTTTCAACATCATTGCACATCATTCCTGTGGGTAGTTCACTATTATCAGTCAACATTCCTGTAAGGACTTCAGTAGCATCACACTTTCCACTCAGGGATTACAGCATTATCACACACCATCCCTGCACAGATGTCTTCATTGTCACACAACGTCCTTGTGGGGACTTCAATATCATCACACACCTTCCTTGTAGGGACTTCAATATTGTCACACACATTATAATTTTAGGGATTAATGCATCATCTCACATCATCTCTTCAGGGACTTCACATCAGCTGAAATCATCCCTGTGGGGTCTTCAATATCATTACTATCCCTTTGCTTTGTGGGAAGTTCATTATCAATGATCATGAACCATGTGCTTTAACATTAATATTGTCCCATGGAAGATCTGTGACAATATCAGTATAAATACTCAACAGTCTAGATGTATTTTATCATCTGGCGCCTTCCTTCATTGTCATCACAAACATTCCCTTGGAAAACAAACATCATGAATTACAGTCTCAGTGGGACGTCAGAATCATTACACACTATCCTTGCAGGGACCTCATTATCATTGTACAGCATCCCTGAGAAAATTACAAAATTGATCAAACACCATCTCCTGTTGAGTTTTTAATAGCATCCCTTCGTTTACAATAGTATCACACAACATTCCTGTAAGGACTTTAGTATTGTGAGGAGTCAGTAATGAGAGGCAGACAACTGTTTGAAGATCTTTCAAGATATGCTATTTTATTTTTAAAGAAAATCTATTAAAATGCCTCACTTTCCCTACTTTGTTGAGGAATTCCCTGCCTATTCTAAAAGCTAAGGGAACACACTCTTAGCATAGAGCAACAGGCCCTCACACTAAGCAACAAACATAAATAAAAGGAACAGCAATTGAACAGCACATGCATTATATATCATGTCTTCAAGGACCTTCTAGTGTCCTGGGTGATCTCCCTTCCCCATGATTTAAAGTCACTTCATGAAATTGTTCATTCATAGAACGAAAATGTCTTAGGTTAGTTCTTGGTGATTTGTGAAGTCAAAACAAAAGTTCAGCAACAAAAGGTTCCAATAGTAACATATCTCATGACTTGGGTAGTGTTTTTCACTTCTGGGAAACATAGCCACAATGGAAATCCTGGCCACGATACTTTATCACTGCCACAGGTAGATTTGCCACAGTTCAAAGAAAATTACTATGTCCACGCTGTTAATGTTACACAGTTCTTGATTAACAATTAGGAATTCTTGAATTATAGCCTTGCGATTGAAAAGGGTATGCTTATCGGGATGACTTTTCAATACTGCTACCTGTACTTCAACAATGATTCTTCTACTTGCTTTACCATGAGAACAGACACCTCTTGTCCCACAGTATCTCACCTTGGCTTCAACAACCGCATCATAGCATCTACTGACAACCACATAAACCTCTTTAGTCCTAGGGCTTTGGACTACTGCGACAGCTTCAATGACTCTTAAACACAAGGTTATTGCATCCAAAGATGGCCGCCGTTCATTCCATTTGACCTGGAGATCACCTCCCTACTTGCTGGTCATGCCATCCTACTGATTGGCTACTCACCACCATAACTATCAATCAGGCAACGAACGCAGGTGAAGCCGGCCATTCACACAAAGGCCTCACAACTAAGGGTACTCCTGTCCGATCCTGTCGAAGCCTGGAGAAGTGAAGACCGAAGGAACTCTGCAAGGTGACTTTCTCACGTGTATTTGTGTGCTTATCACTCTGTGCTACTGTATAGGCATTATCTAACCTGTGTATACGGGACACATTGTAACCAAAGCCTCACATGCCGGTATTACACCTTCCCTCCCCATGGAAGAGTGCTGATCACCTGAAACGCTGCTTTAACTTGGCCATTGCATCCCATTCTGGCCCAATACTATGCACCTAGCCCACCCGAACCTCGTACTTGTCTTGATGCTATGCACTGCAACCAACCTACTTTAATATGTATTGCAACTAGCCTACGCTATTTACCAGGTACAGCACCTAGCCTCCCCGACTTCATGCATCGTATCTAGAATGCCATAATGTTATGGACTGCTACCAGCCTGCTTCATCTGAATCTCTATTAAGCAAAGCCTTCCGTATATCTTGCACATCTCACTATCGCACAACTGCTTTGAATCTTGACATTGTACAAAAGTATTTGCCACGTTACTTGCTCAATCTTCGCCACCTACCCGGCATACTATTGCTTTTATGAATCCTGACACTGCTGTTGAAAATGACTGCCACCTTACCTAAGTCCATTCTAGCAAAGTACATTTAGCCGCATTGCTATCAAATAGTTTGTATGATTACAGTTGCCTGCTAACAACGGAAGCAACTGTCTGACATCTTGTTACGAGTTATTACTCAATGCAGACCTACTTAAGTTGCCTAACACTCCACTATGATGCTATATGTACTTCCTCTTACACGACTATAGTTTTTACTGCCCAACCTGTACCTATTACATAACTAATCGCCTATGTATGCGCTTAGCCTTCCTTTTATAGGAATAACGCTTCATTTTGAACGACCTTATCTGTCTGCTCAGCTGCTCAAATTTGAATTAGCCTATTTGTATGCAAAAGTGCTCACTGGCCCACTGCTTAATTCTGAATTAGCCTATTCGTATGGTGTTCTCTGGCCCACTGCTTAATTTTGAATTAGCCTATTTGTATGGTGCTCTCTGGCCCACTGCTTAATTTTGAATTAGCCTATATGTAGTGTTCTCTGGCCCACTGCTTAATTTTGAATTAGCCTATATGTACAGTGTTCTCTGGCCCACTGCTTAATTTTGAATTAGCCTATTTGAATGTTGTTCTCTGGCCCACTGTCTAGTTTTGAATTAGCCTATATGTACGGTGTTCTCTGGCTCACTGCTTAATTTTGAATTAGCCTATTTCTATGGTGCTCTCTGGCCCACTGCTTAATTTTGAATTAGCCTATATGTAAGGTGTTCTCTGGCCCACTGCTTAATTTTGAATTAGCCTATTTGTATGGTTTTCTCTGGCCCACTGCTTAATTTTGAATTAGCCTCTTTGTATGGTGTTCTCTGGCCCACTGCTTAACTTTAAATTAGCCTATTTGCTCCCTGCCCTCACCTTATCCACTCTAACCATCGGCACCTCTACCAGCACGCCACTGTAACCACCTGTCATGCCCTATGTGCTACCACTGTGTCTCTATAGCACCCTATGGCCCTCGCCAGAGCGCCTGCCCTAATGCAAGCACACGCCTCACCCTGCGTTGGTGTACACTCCTCCCAGAGTAAGGAGCCACCTAGCAATAGGTCTGGGCACCAACACCCTAGAGTCCAACCTTAATCTATACAATCTTCTCTATCCTCAGTTACTTCCTCCTACTACATAGTGCCTCGTTTCACCAAATTATGACCACCAGCGCCAATAACACCAGACCCTGCATTACTACTCCTTGCCATCTAGCAGTCATGCCCATCGACAATACAGTTTGTTCTAAAGGCGCATTCATCTTCCTCAAGACAAGCCTGGCCCGGCTTTACTGCCCCAGACACCACCCCATGCCCTGCCCCACAACATTCCTTTCCAGCACTCCAGCCTTCCCGACCACACTACATCCCCACATCCAAACCCTGCCGCTACTAGGCAGGACATGCAGCACGCGCCTCTCCTCCAGAACTACACACAATATAGCCCAAACAAGACCCATCACTGCATCTAAAAGAAATGACAGACTCTAAGCACGCACCCATAACCAACACACCGACATCAAAATCCAGCACACCCCTCCTTGTCCCAACTCCAGTACTATTCCTAAACCTCAGGTGACTCAAGAGAACCCCGACATCAGCTCTCAGCGGACTACCACCTCTAATGAGACCCCGCTAAACTTACTTAACACCACAGCGACCCTCCCTCAGACCAATCTGACCCTACTCTCTAGCTTGCCCAGAACTAGTCAGCCTCTATTAGGAGCCCTACTAAATGTCAGGTCCCTTAGTGCTCACTGGAAACTGGCTACATACTGCCTCAGGCCCACAGATCACACTAGCCGTCCCCTCCGAGTACACCGTCCTTAGAGCAGATTGCTTAGATGCCATAGGTGGTGGAGTGGCCATTATCCAAAAAACCTCACTACAATTTAGGGAATGTAAAATGGAATCACAGACTGGCTACGAAGTCCTCGCTCTTAAGCTAGCCATCAACCCTAAGGTAACAATTAACTTCCTAATCGTATACAGAGCACCAAGTGCCTCAAACAATCCAGGCATAGACTTACCTCTCTTAATTACAACCTTTCTCAAACCCAAAACCAAGTACATCCTCCTAGGAGACCTCAATCTAGGTTACAATGACCCCATGGACAGCAAAGCAAGAGCCTGCCACAATGCATTCCGAGAGATGCAAGTCACTCAAATTGTGAATACCTCCACCCACTCCAAAGTCAGAATTCTCGATTGGATACTCACCTTGAATGCTGCAGTAACCATAGTATATATTCTCAAGATGCAATGGACAGACCACTGCTTAATCAAATTTAACATAAACCTAGACACAGACTCAATAGCTAAAACATGTAGCCCAGCACCCATTCAGGTAAGAAATGCATGCAAACCCACCCCTGAGAACTTAAATCTGTTACTTAATGACCTGTTAAACGCCAAACCGCTAGACACTATTAATACAGAGAGCATCTCGGATCACTACCACCAAAGCTTGAAAACTATGATAGATGAAGTAGCCCCTCTCAAAACCAAATTGCCCAAGCCTAAACGCAGTTCCTTTTGGTTCAATGACAAACTCATAGAACTCAGAAGGTAAAAAAGAGCCCTAGAACATGTATCCAGGAAAAACCACTCCCCAGAACTCCAAATCAAACTGGAACAACTGTCCAAGGCTTATAAACTTAGTGTACTCCCCCATAAAGCTGAATTGTTCAATATATGTATCTCCAACACGGCCTCCAACACAAAAGAATTATTCACTATTAACTAGAATCCCCCATCATACCGAGCAGCCCCATTAGTACTAGCAAAGCCTGGTGCACCACCATTCAGGATGCTCTGTCCTCTAAAGTGAATACACACCAAAGAAAAATAGCCTTGCAAATAAAGCTCCTAGAGCTCACAGCCGATCCATCTCACCCTTCAGTTACTATCACAAGGTCTGATGTACCCGAATTCCACTTTGCTAAAGTTACCAATAATCAGGACCTTAAAACAATAGAATCTCTTAAGCCTTATAACTGCAAAGGTGACAGTTTTCCTGCTAAAGTAGTCAAAGACTGTGCCACCACACTAGCACCTATCATCACCGATTTTGGTAATGAGTCTTTCAATTCTAGTGAAATACCAGCATCCATTAAAGTAGCATGTGTCACACTGCTACTAAAAAAACCTTTATTAGACCCAGCAATACCAACAAATTACAGGCCCATTACAACAGTGCCAATTCTCCTCAAAAGCATTGACAAAATGGCATATACCCAAGTACAAACTCACCTAGAACAGAACCACTTACTAGGGGATAGACAATCAGGATTCCGTCCCAGTCACAGTACTGAGACCGCCCTTCTAGATTAAAAAACCTGATGGTCTCTATCAGGGATTCTGGTAAACTGTGCATCTTACTACTTGTAGACCTTTCTGCGGCCTTTGATTTAGTCGACCATGACAAATTATGCCAAACCCTAACCACCAACTTTCACTTCTCTAAGAAAGCCACTCCTTGAAAAAAATCCGTCCTCTCTGACCGCACCTCAAGAGTCACCTTAGGGGAAGAAGCAGCTGATCCCATCATTGTACCTTTGGGAGTACCGCAAGGATCCTGTTTCTCCCCTACGCTTTACAACACCTACACAAAATTACTCTTCACAACACTAGATGCCATGGGAGTAATTTATACAAACTTTGCCGATGACATACAAATACTTATACCCATTACAGGTGTTAGCCAGAATTATATGCAGTACCCTTTGGGAACACCACACACAATTATGACTACTACAAGTGACAGTACAAATTCACCTTTGGTACAAGCCTGTACTACAGAGTAAAAGTGGTAGCGATAGCTGAGCAGCCAGACTTATCTCAAGAGCAAGTGAGCAGTATCAATAGTTACACATAGGACAACAATTACTATGATTCAAACAAATACTGACTCAAGGTTTCTGAGTAAAATAATATACATTTATTTACACATCAGATGTATAACATTTCACTAAAGTAAAGCAGTTTAAAAATCACACTCTTAATACACCACACCACTCCCAATACGTTCCAGACAAGTTAAGCTTACAAAATGAAGTGGGAGCAAAATGGCACTCCAGAAATTTAAAAGGGAGGGAAAGACAAAGTTAGGTACAAATTGAACAGCACCAACAGGTAAGTAAGCAGGGCAATCTAGAAAGAAGAACTACAGCGATGGAATCAAATCAAAAAGGCTTAGGGCCAAAGTCAATAGGATAAAAGTCTTTTGGTCAAGATCACACAGTTCAGGGTAGTTTGCGGTTGAGTCTTTGCCAAGAGTTCCGGACGACGTTGGTCGGCAGGAAAGTTAAGTTAAAGAGTAGAGAAGGACAAGCCCTTGGAAAGGAGAAAGATTTCACACACTTTCACCGTGGCTGAACGAAATGAACAACCAGATTTGAACAGTACCTTTCAATGGAGAAGAAGCTGTAGCTGAGGCGGACGTTCCTGGTAGTTCCTGCAGGCTCACGGTTCCTGAAGCGACTGTCGGACTGACATGAAGTAAGAAGACTGGAGGGTCCTGCACAACCCAGGGAGGAAACCAGCAGCAGAGAAAAGCAACAAACTAAAAGATGCGCTCCTTAAAACCCAGGCAGGGTCAGACCTTCCTGGCTATCCGGCCCACTGTAGCTCTGTACAGCGAATTCGACCAGAGGAGGGAGTCCTGGCTTGCAGTTTGGCCAAACTTGTTGGTCCCACCAGCTCAGGGGAAGAAGATTCCTGGAGGATCTTCTCTGTCGTTGGAGTTTGAGGATTTGGACCTGCAGCAGGGCTTCACCGGGTGGTTCAGTCGTGGTAGGGGTTCTCTTCCATCAGCTCCTCGTCACTTCTTTCGTTCCAGTGGTGACTCTGCCTTTCCAGTCCCACAGACTTGCTTTTATGCAGTTTTCTCCCAATTTCTGTCAATCACACAGCAGGGTGGCTGTCGCGCCGGGACAGTCACCACAGCCAATCATTTCAGAGTGTGACATGGGTCTCCAAGGAGACCCTGTGCAGGGAGTCCTAAATCCCTCCCTCACATCCTGCCCACCCCCAGACATATAAGGAGGGCTTCTGCGTAGAAGCCCGCGAAAAAGCCGGTGAACAAAGGAATCAAACCTGGTTTGGCACACAAAGTAAAACACAAGAAAGACTTTTTCAAAAAGAAATGGCGAATAAACCCAGCCGGAACCATAATAAAACATATATGGTCTAGCGGGTTTAAGTTCGAGGCTACCAAGATAGCCTAAAACAATACCCGGGTTATTTAAGATAATCGCAGTAGGAAAAATGGGGTAGTTACCACTGCCACCAGCCAAGTCTTGATGAAAAGGGAGCGAAACAATGCTCCAAGAGAAACAGACAAAATGACATAAAGCTGAATTGTTCAATATATGTATCTCCAACACGGCCTCCAACACAAAAGAATTATTCACTATTAACTAGAATCCCCCATCATACCGAGCAGCCCCATTAGTACTAGCAAAGCCTGGTGCACCACCATTCAGGATGCTCTGTCCTCTAAAGTGAATACACACCAAAGAAAAATAGCCTTGCAAATAAAGCTCCTAGAGCTCACAGCCGATCCATCTCACCCTTCAGTTACTATCACAAGGTCTGATGTACCCGAATTCCACTTTGCTAAAGTTACCAATAATCAGGACCTTAAAACAATAGAATCTCTTAAGCCTTATAACTGCAAAGGTGACAGTTTTCCTGCTAAAGTAGTCAAAGACTGTGCCACCACACTAGCACCTATCATCACCGATTTTGGTAATGAGTCTTTCAATTCTAGTGAAATACCAGCATCCATTAAAGTAGCATGTGTCACACTGCTACTAAAAAAACCTTTATTAGACCCAGCAATACCCACAAATTACAGGCCCATTACAACAGTGCCATTTCTCCTCAAAAGCATTGACAAAATGGCATATACCCAAGTACAAACTCACCTAGAACAGAACCACTTACTAGGGGATAGACAATCAGGATTCTGTCCCAGTCACAGTACTGAGACCGCCCTTCTAGATTAAAAAACCTGATGGTCTCTATCAGGGATTCTGGTAAACTGTGCATCTTACTACTTGTAGACCTTTCTGCGGCCTTTGATTTAGTCGACCATGACAAATTATGCCAAACCCTAACCACCAACTTTCACTTCTCTAAGAAAGCCACTCCTTGAAAAAAATCCGTCCTCTCTGACCGCACCTCAAGAGTCACCTTAGGGGAAGAAGCAGCTGATCCCATCATTGTACCTTTGGGAGTACCGCAAGGATCCTGTTTCTCCCCTACGCTTTACAACACCTACACAAAATTACTCTTCACAACACTAGATGCCATGGGAGTAATTTATACAAACTTTGCCGATGACATACAAATACTTATACCCATTACAGGTGTTAGCCAGAATTATATGCAGTACCCTTTGGGAACACCACACACAATTATGACTACTACAAGTGACAGTACAAATTCACCTTTGGTACAAGCCTGTACTACAGAGTAAAAGTGGTAGCGATAGCTGAGCAGCCAGACTTATCTCAAGAGCAAGTGAGCAGTATCAATAGTTACACATAGGACAACAATTACTATGATTCAAACAAATACTGACTCAAGGTTTCTGAGTAAAATAATATACATTTATTTACACATCAGATGTATAACATTTCACTAAAGTAAAGCAGTTTAAAAATCACACTCTTAATACACCACACCACTCCCAATACGTTCCAGACAAGTTAAGCTTACAAAATGAAGTGGGAGCAAAATGGCACTCCAGAAATTTAAAAGGGAGGGAAAGACAAAGTTAGGTACAAATTGAACAGCACCAACAGGTAAGTAAGCAGGGCAATCTAGAAAGAAGAACTACAGCGATGGAATCAAATCAAAAAGGCTTAGGGCCAAAGTCAATAGGATAAAAGTCTTTTGGTCAAGATCACACAGTTCAGGGTAGTTTGCGGTTGAGTCTTTGCCAAGAGTTCCGGACGACGTTGGTCGGCAGGAAAGTTAAGTTAAAGAGTAGAGAAGGACAAGCCCTTGGAAAGGAGAAAGATTTCACACACTTTCACCGTGGCTGAACGAAATGAACAACCAGATTTGAACAGTACCTTTCAATGGAGAAGAAGCTGTAGCTGAGGCGGACGTTCCTGGTAGTTCCTGCAGGCTCACGGTTCCTGAAGCGACTGTCGGACTGACATGAAGTAAGAAGACTGGAGGGTCCTGCACAACCCAGGGAGGAAACCAGCAGCAGAGAAAAGCAACAAACTAAAAGATGCGCTCCTTAAAACCCAGGCAGGGTCAGACCTTCCTGGCTATCCGGCCCACTGTAGCTCTGTACAGCGAATTCGACCAGAGGAGGGAGTCCTGGCTTGCAGTTTGGCCAAACTTGTTGGTCCCACCAGCTCAGGGGAAGAAGATTCCTGGAGGATCTTCTCTGTCGTTGGAGTTTGAGGATTTGGACCTGCAGCAGGGCTTCACCGGGTGGTTCAGTCGTGGTAGGGGTTCTCTTCCATCAGCTCCTCGTCACTTCTTTCGTTCCAGTGGTGACTCTGCCTTTCCAGTCCCACAGACTTGCTTTTATGCAGTTTTCTCCCAATTTCTGTCAATCACACAGCAGGGTGGCTGTCGCGCCGGGACAGTCACCACAGCCAATCATTTCAGAGTGTGACATGGGTCTCCAAGGAGACCCTGTGCAGGGAGTCCTAAATCCCTCCCTCACATCCTGCCCACCCCCAGACATATAAGGAGGGCTTCTGCGTAGAAGCCCGCGAAAAAGCCGGTGAACAAAGGAATCAAACCTGGTTTGGCACGCAAAGTAAAACACAAGAAAGACTTTTTCAAAAAGAAATGGCGAATAAACCCAGCCGGAACCATAATAAAACATATATGGTCTAGCGGGTTTAAGTTCGAGGCTACCAAGATAGCCTAAAACAATACCCGGGTTATTTAAGATAATCGCAGTAGGAAAAATGGGGTAGTTACCACTGCCACCAGCCAAGTCTTGATGAAAAGGGAGCGAAACAATGCTCCAAGAGAAACAGACAAAAAGGGATAAGTATTAACCCTTTCCAGTACTCCATGTAAGATGGTTTGAACTGGGTCTGTGGTTTACAGAGGCTAATAAAGTCAATGGCAACTTTATATGTTCTGGGAGACAATAGACAGTCCCAGAAAATTGAGTCTGAGTTGGAAAGTCTAAAAGACAACCCTGTGTCACTGCACTGAAGGTGCTGTGTAACACACAATAAAAAGATGATGCCTGTGAAGTAGGTGAGGCTCCACAGTCTATGAACACAAAATGTTAAACACACACAGCAAAACACATGTAAGAGTGGCAAAAAAGGCTCACACTCTTACCAGGTGAAGAAAATGAATCCTAGAAATCCAGGAAAGCTGCAGGGGGACTCAGTAGGTAAGGGAAATTAGCCATTCTGGAGAATTCTCCCTAACAACATGTAACCTCGAGCAAGACACGGCTTGCATTAACAAAATCTACTCCCTCATTCAAAATCGGATGGCTAACAATAGTCTGTGCCTCAACTGAGAAATAATGGAGATCCACATAGTCGGCTCCCCAGCCAGACTCTGCAAACTCCACCCTGACTATACATCCATAATAATAGACGGCACCCCATCACTATATCTCACAAAGTCAACACCCTAGGAGTTCACCTTGACTCCAATCTCCCCATAAATAACCATATTAGCACTCTTGGCTCCTCCACGGCATATACAGCCAAATTCATCACACTAAGCAGGCCTCTCCTCTCCACTGAAAACTGACTGACACTTGCCAGAGCCCTTATCCTAACAAAGATAGACTACTGCAACGTTCTACTGTTATGTAGCACAAAAAAGAATTTAAACAAACTGCAACTCCTCCAAAACAAAGCCCTTAGTGCAGCTCAGGGTATTAACAGAAGAGAGCATATTTCCTGCTCATTTCCAAAAATGGGTTGTCTAAAAATAGCATATCCTCTGTTCTTTTTTTAAATGCCCCATTATTTGAGGAACTGGGTCAAAATCTACACTTTAAAAAAAATTGTTACACTATGAAAGAGGGAGAGTGATGGGTGAGATGTGAAGTGATAGGCAAGAAAATAAAGGGAGAGCAGTGGGTCAGAGGAGGAAGCGCTGCACAAGAGAGCAGAGGATGCGGTGGGCCAGAAATCTAAGAGCGAGTAGAGGTACAGAAAGTAGAGGGAGCGTGTGGTCAGTGAGCCAGAAAGCAGAGAGGAAGCGGTTGGCCAGAAAGAGGCAGTGAGCTGCAGATTGGGGGAAAAAGGATGAGGGAAGAGTGTGATAGAATGGGAGACATGATGCAAGATGCAGAAGCAGCACAAAAGAATGAAAGACTGTATATTGCGGGAGGAATTGTAGAGTGTAAGGTGTGAGTTGGGAGTAGGATTTGGAGTGTGGCAGGGGCTGGGGAGTGCAAATTGTGACTTGACAGTGTGACATAGCACGTGAGTATTTGTATGACAGAGTGAGAGGTTAAGGAATGTAAGTTGTCGATGGAGAGTTGGTGAGATGTGTGTTGGTGAGAGAGGTGTGTGGGTGTTTGGGGGATTGGAGAACATAGAAAGGGGATATTTTCAGCATTACAATTGATAATGATCAATTTAGTTAATATTATTAAATAGTTCAAAGAAGGTAGCAGGCGCTCCTCTCCGGAAAGAACATGGCATGACAACACGTGTATGGGGTTGCTTTTGGTACTCTTGTTCAGAGAGGAATTGCCATAGCGTTTCGGTGCTGGACTGCCCATGTGGGCGGGACAAAGACTGATATGCAAATGGACATTTCCCATCTGTGAAAGGTACAATGAGCAAAAAGCATGTGCTGCAAACTCTCATCTCAGAACAGGTTATCATGCCATGTTCTTTCTGGAGAGGAGCGCTTGCTAGCTTTTTTGAAATACTATTAAATAGGCATGAACATTAAACCAGAAATGTAGCCAAATCAAACACTGTAATGCCAAGCCAGAGACATCTGGGACTCTTCCTATTAAATTAATCCAAAAGATAAATAATAATGATACCCTGGCTCTCTTGTAGCCTTGCACTCTGCCTATTTCCTGCAATGTGGCAATCTTACACCCTCCAGTTAATACAAAATGTCCCGCAAAAATGCTGCAATAAATAAAGGTTTGTGCCGCAAAATTTGCCATTTCATGCCGCAAAATCCTGGAAGGTCTGCATGTTTCCTCAGTATGTATACTGCCAAATCTGTATGTACCTCACGTTTATTGTGTGGAAGCCACCTATCCTCTTCATACCTATGTAACTGCCTAAGATTCCCAAGATTGATGTAAGTAAGGCCCTTAAGATGTTTATAACTGCCTAAGATTCCCAAGATATTTGTAACTGCTTAAGATGCCTATGATGTATGTAACCTACGCCGTGACACCCAAGGGTTTGGGGGTGTAATCAAATGCAATAAATAAATAAAATTTAAAAAATAAAAATAAATAGACTGCTACAACTTCAATGAATTTTAGACAGACTTCGACAAGACAGATTTTCAAAATGTTTCAACCTTCTCAGGTAGACAAGACATTTTTTCTTCGATTAACTTCCTTCAAAGGGACAGCCTCTCTGCCTCTCTTGTCTAACTGCCATGACAACACGCTGTGCTTGCCTTCAGAACTCACTCTTCTCTGGCTGTGACCTTCTTGGGCATTACAGGTTCAGTTTGCTTCTGTTTAATCGTTGTAAACTGCCAATTCCCCTTCCCCAACTTCACCTTTGCTTTCCTTCCAGCTATTAGCCCATACAATTTGCAAGAGGCATTGGTGCCACTCTCTTAGCTTCAGGGAATAATTATGCACTAGTATCTGAGGCCTTTGGATTGTTAGTAACTTCACTATACTGCTGGATTGCTTTAAACTCTGAGAAAGGTTCCGTTTTACTCTTGGTATGGGGTACATCTAGGCTTATGCAATGCTTGTTATCTTTTTCAGTCTTTTATACTCTTGTGAAAGAAAGGTTTGTCACTTGTATACAACGTTTAAGGTTTAGTCTTTCAGGAACAACCATAATTAGGCACAGGTTTCCACTCCATGATGTAATTCTCAAGCTTTCAAAGTGGTTGTGTAATTGTAATCTCATAGAAGCAAAGAATAGAGTTTAGGCCTCTTTGGGGAATCACAATAAGGCACACACAACCACTCGTTAATGTAGTTTTCCCACAAAAAAGATTGTAACTTTGAAATTGTCACCTTTAAGTGTTCTGCAGTGGTCTTTGCAGTTTTCCCTTTTCTTAACTGGGGGCTCGTGACCACTCCTTCAACATTAACATTCTTCGGTGTGTGGAACAATGGCCTGTAACAGCATTAGTTTCCTAGGTGAGCAAGAAGACTTTTCCTCTATAAGCATGTATTACATTTCCATTATTCAAAGAAGCTTTTAATACAGCAGTTCACGTCTACTCGCTGAAAGTCTTATGCAAGAAGCAAAGGAGCTGGTTACTTTTACCAGCAAGGCTTGTGTAATGCTTTAGAATGTCATGCTTCACTCACCGGCTTCTGAAGCGTTTTCTCTGCGGGTTGCACTGCTTTCCCGACTTCTACTACAACTTATACTGCTTCTGGCTCACTGGGGACCCACACACTTCTCCTGAACAGGTGGCTCTCGTCCGGCAATAGGTTGGGGGTGATTCCTTTACTCCAAGACCCACGGCTTGCCAATTGTTTCTTGCCTCAGTCTCTAACACGCCAGCAGTTTGGCAACTGTCGAAATCAGGCTCACACGGGGAACACTGTTTTTCCAGCATGTCTTCCACTGTACAGCCTCTGCACTTCAGAGTTTGGGAGGGCAGGACTCTCTCAGAACACGCAGCTGAAATCTGCTGTTTCCACGCTCCGGTGTGCCTCTTGTTCTCTCACTTCTGCTTGGTTTTCCAGCATTGTGTCTTCCTTTGGCTTACACTGCCACAGCCTGTACTCCAGCCAACGTTAGAGCTCCTTTAACTCCTTCCCCCTTTCTCTCCCTGAGGGGGCCTTTTATGCCTCCCAGGTTCAGTGATAATTTTCAGGTGTGGGCTATTAGCCTTAATTGCCTAACTAGTTCAATTGCTACTAGGCTTAATTGCCCGACTTTGATAACTGTATACCTCTCCAGCCCTCTTCCTCCTCTCATTCCATCTAGGATTCTGGGACTTGTAGTTCATTTCAACAAAGTTAGGTATTAGCATATTGAAAGTTCTTTTCAGGGTAGGTTTAATTCCCTTAAAGTTATTAAGATAGGGGCTATAAAGATTAGCCTGTACAGAGGATCCTAGTTTATTGCAGACAACATTTCCACTTTCCTTTATAGTGTATCCTTGGGTTTGAGGAAGGTGCTTAGCTTGTGATACCAAAAAAGATCTTTCTTTTGGTACAGTTTGTTCAGATGTTACAACATTAAGGTCCATAACTCAGTATCTAACATGAGAGTTATGGACTTTAAAATGACGATAAGCTATCACCTCGCTATGTACTTTGGGAAGATTATTTCTTCCAGAGGAAAAATACAGTCTCATCCTACAGAATCTCTTTATCACCCCGTGCCCTGTCTCCTCCCAGGTGATCCTCCTCTAGTATGCCACCCCCATGGTTATGATCAGGAAACATCTTCCTTCCCCTGGCCACCTTTGAGGAGCCTTTAGGCAGTGTTTCAGTGAGGGATCCGCAGGATTCTTCACAGTATCCTCACACAAACACTGGAGGAATTCCAACACTATCATACACCATACACCATATTTTCACAGACTTCAGCATTGTTACACAGCATCCCTTTGGGGACTTCATTTTTATCCAATACCATCCCGTGTTGACATCTATATCATAACACACCATCCTCATAGTAGTTTCAATATGACTCCATTCCATAGGGACGTTTTATTATGCAGCATACTTGGGGGCTTTAAATGCCACCACAATCCCTCTTTTTAGGGACTTCAGTGTCATCACACACCATCTTTCTGGGAACTTCATATTGTATCACTCCCTCCCTATACAGACTTTGATATAATCACAGATCATCAAGTATGGTATTAATTATTATCAAACCATCTTTATTGGGCGTTGAGCATCCTCACAAACCATACCCTTGGAGCCTTCACATAATCACAAAATATGTGGTGCCTGTATTATATAATCCCAGTATTCATGTTGGAGGTTCCGAAGAAATGAAGATCATCAACCCTTTTTCATCTTTTTAATCTTAACACACAAACTCAATGAAATGAATAATATAACTCAATGAACATGTCAATATATTTACAAACCCTCTCAGACAGACTGTTAATATAATCATCATCATTTACGACATTTTGGGCCCGATTCATAGAATCCAGAGCAGAAGTAGCGCGTGCGCTGCATGCAGAGAGGAGCGTGCGCCACGGGTGTACCACACATGCTCCAGCCGTGGCGCAAACCAGCAATTGCGCGCCACGCGTATTCATGGATTTCCCGAGGCATCAGCAGCCGCGGTGCAATGAACAGCAAGCAGAGCCAGTAACGCCCCCAACAAGGCCCTGTGCGCAGGAAAAGCGCAGAAAAAAGACAGTGAAATGCCCAATACGGTGCAAAGCCCCCCGCCATCCATGGCCCAGCACACAGCCCCCCTCGTAATAGCGTAAAGAATTGGAGCGTACCCCGCTAGCGGCAGCCAAATCGCATGGAAAGGGCCATGCATACCTCCACAAAATTGCGTACCCCGCTCACGGCAGCCAAATTGCATGGAAAGGACCATGCTTACCTCCTCAAAATCATGTACCCCTCTCGTGGCAGCCAAATTGTGTGAAAAGGGCTGTGCATACCCCCGCAAAATCGCGTACCCTGCTCGTGGCAGCCAAATCACGTGGAAAGGGCCGCACGTACACCGCTGGCGCCAGCCAAATCATGTGGAAAGGCCTGAGCATACCTCCGTGAAATCGCGTACCCCACTTGTGCCAGCCAAATCACACGGAAAGGCCTGCGCATGCTGCAATCTGCCGCAAACACACCCAGCAGGCAGCACACACCACAAGGGCCACACCAACACCCATGACCATACCCCGCAGACAGCCCACACCACATGGGACTCACATCACCTGTCACCATACCCCGCAGGCAGACCACCCATGACCATACCCCGCAGGCAGCCCACTCCACAAGGGCCCCCCAACACCTGTGACCATACCCCGTAGGCAGCTCACACCACATAGGACCCCCATCACCCATGACCATACCCCGCAGCCAGCCCACACCGCATGGGATTCCCCCATTACCCATGACCATACCCCGCAGGCAGCCCACACCACAAGGGCCCCCCAACACCCGTGACCAAATCCTGCAAGCAGCCCACAGCACATCAGACACCCATGCCCCGTGACCATACCCTGCAGGCAGCCATCTCATGACCATACCCCACAGGCAGGCCACACCACAAGGGTCCCCCCAACACCCATGACCATACCCTGCAGGCAGCCCACACCACATTGGACCCCCATCACCTGTGACTATACCTCGCAGGCAGCCCACACAACAAGGGCCCCCCCAACACCCGTGGCCATACACTGCAGGCAGCCCTCATCACATGGGACCCCCCATCACCCATGCCCATACGTGGCAGGCAGCCCACACAACATGGGATCCCCATCACCCGTGACCATACCCCGAAGGCAGCTCACACCACAAGGGCCGCCCCAACACCCGTGAAAATACCCCACAGGCAGCCCACACCATATGGGACCCCCCATCACCTGTCACCATACCCCGCAGGCAGGCTCCGACTCATGTCCCCCACCCCCACCAGTGATGGCAACCTGCAGGCAGGCCCGGACTCATGTCCCCCAAACCCCACCAGTGATGACAACCTGCAGGCAGGCCCTTACTCATGTCCCCCCACCCCCACCAGTGACGGCAACCTGCAGGCAGGCCCCGACTCATGTCCCCCCACTCTCACCAGTGGCGGCAACCTGCAGGCAGGCTCCGACTCATGTCCTCTCAGCCCCACCAGTGACGGCAACCTGCAGGCAGGCCCCCACTCATGTCCCCCCACCCCCACCAGTGACGGCAACCTGCAGGCAGGCTCTGACTCATGTCCCCCCAACACATTGTCCTAACATGCAATCATGTAGCATATGTCCACTAAAATGCCACCACACGCTGCCCACCACAGTGCACCTCAACACCCATCCATTGGTCCTGCTCCCAAGTACATGCCCGATGCCTTGGGAATCACAAATTCACACATGCATTTTTGCACACATATGACCAACATTTCACAACAGCAGGGACATGTGCCAGAGCCAAGGAAGAGTGAGACATGCACCAAACCATTGAGAGCAGACACCACTTGGATTTCAAGGTATACAAATGTATTAATCTATGAAACACACACTAACTAAAAGACAACCAGTAAAATCAACATGAATGTAATCCAAATGAAAATTAAATTGAAAACAAAAAGAAATGAGATGTAAAAAAATGAAAAACTCTAAAAAGTGGTCCATGTCCATTGATGCTTCTCAAATTGTAAACAGAAATCATTAAAAAAACAATTTCTCCATGGTAAACAAAAATGAAAAAAATTAAATATTTATCAAACTACATACAAAGCTCCAGGGTCCATGATCCCAAAACATATAATAACATCCATAACAAGTCTAAGAAGAAAGAACTATTTACAAGATGTGGAGCAAAGTCCATGAACTCCAAATAAAAATGAATCCAAATGAAACCTACTCCTAAAAAACTATTTACAAAGGCAGCTGGCTAGTCCTACGACTCACCATTTTCCCCAAAAAATTCGGCCAGGGCATCATCAAACACTGCATCTATTTCCCTGAGGCGGGCCTGTGTTCTCCCCTCAAGACCCCGCAGGGACTTCATCGTACTCCTCTCAAACTCCCTGCGAGTCTCCTCAAGGAACTCGGCCTGCCTCTCTGCCCTACGCAGGGTGTTCTCCCTCCTGCCGATGGTGAGTCGTGTCCCATGTGACCGCTGCCGCTCTGTTCCGATCTGCTGGCTTATTCGCTCCAACACGGAAGACATCCTTGTGTTAAGGTCCACGTTTCCCTCCTGCCCGATGGCCAATACCTGCCCCTCTGATGTTGAGGGCCCCGAGTCCTGTCGCCTCCTATGTCGAGCCTGCTGCCGCCAAAAAGCCTGGTTCCTCTGGAACAGCCTCTGGGATGATGGCAATCCCCGGGGCTGTCGTGCAAGTGCCCTGCTGCTTGGTGCCTCCACTTATTCCATTGCCATTGGTCCTGTTGCTGCGGTGACCACCTCTGATGGTCCTTCTTCGACTCCCAACTGCGGCAGGAATGTGGTCTCCATCAGAATGGCCGCCAGGGTTGGGACAGGTACACAGAGGGCCCTGGTGGTATCTGGGCTGTAAGACGGCAGGAAGGACGACTGGCGCACAGAGGAGGAGGGAGTCGCAGCAGTGGCCAGCACATGTAGCACATTCATGACCATGAACTTTGCTAGCCAGTTTATGAGGTGACAGACCTCATCGTGATGATATGCAAGCCCCTGTTTGGAAGCCTGCACATCATCACGAATGTTGCCTGTATGCCTTGCAGTACCGGCTAGCACAGGTTCAACACTGTCATGAATTGCCTCATCCGCAGGTAGTGGAAGATCCTTTAGCGTTGATACCTCCGCCACCTGCAGATGGGTCCGGCCTGAGGCATGCCCGCAGGTGCACACTGGTGCAGTCGCAGTTCCAGGGACAGGAGCAGTCACAGGCCCATCCACAATGACCTGCACTGCCTCTGGCACCTGACCCTGGACTGCACCAGGAACACCTACCTCATCACCCCTGCCGGGCCCTGTGTGCTGGGCTGATGTGGCCTCCTCCTCCTTCTCCCCTCCATCAACCTGGATGACTCCCCACTGTCTTCCGCATCCGATTGCCTCTGTGTGGGCTCTACTGTCCCTCCCACTGCTGAAGAGCCCATGACCAACTTCACCCTCTTGGGCCTCCCCTCAGCAGCTGGGGCCAATGACTGTGATGTGGCACCAGCGCTCCTCGCTCCCTGTATAACCTGGGAGGATGACTGGGCCTTCCGTCAGTGCCTGGTGGAGGCATGCCTGCTGTGGTGCTCCAGAGTGCCAACTCCGCCCTCTTCCTATGTCATCGCTGTGGATAGGGAGACATTAAACACAAGCATCAGTGTACCGAACAAATGTCTGCTTGACACAAAGCAAATGCATATGAGTGGCTCTGTCAAACGTCACAACCATCATCATGAGCCCCAACACACAGGTCAGTGTAAGCAACACACATGCACAAACATGCATGCCATGTGCAATAAACATTCACATCCATGTACAAGGCATTGCGAGCACATCAGAAGAGGGGCTGAACCTCACATGCATCGTGGTACATGCACATCACATACACACACATCACCTGACAGTCATGCATCAGACCATGTTGACTTCCCGTCACAGTGCACTTGGGGACAACTGGCCCGCATGAGTCAATCACGCATTGAGATGCTCATGTGTCATGCATCCATGGTGTTGGCCAGTCACACACTCACTACTCAGACACACGCATAGGTACATCATGCATGTCCATGATGGTGAAATGAGCACCCATGTGTCACACATCTTGCATGCCCCAGTCCAGACACAGGTATGCAACATGTGCACCTCGTTACATGCCGGTGCGCATCACGCATTGCAACACAGACCCCATTGATGTGGGACATGGTTGAATGGACTCACATGCAGCTCTGTCAGGGACATGCACACAGACATGTGTGCAGGAGGCATGGCAGACATAAGGACAAGGTGCACACTCCAGCCACACGTCAACATGCATATGCACTATGGTGGACAAGAACACATGAACACTTACCAGTCGACTCCAGACGGGGCTCCAAATTGAAGACCTGTGCATGCAGTGCTGGGTTGATCCAGGACCCGCGGCTCATCGGTGGTCAACAGGCCCCGGCGCCTCGCTCGATCATCACCAGCCTTGAGTAGGCACCGGACCTTGTTGAGGGTGCTGGACCTGAAGTCTTCCCAGAGCTTACAGACATGTATGTAGCCATGGGGTGCCACCCCCTTCGCTTTGATGGCACCCACAATGTCCACCCAGATCTTCCTCTATCCTTTCTTGTCAACTCGCAATGGTCCCGGGAAGAGGGCATCATGATGCCCAAGACTTGCTCCACCAGGATGCCAACTTCTGATGAAGAGAAGCTGACAGCCCTCTGCCTCTCTGCCGGGGGGTTGGCACTTGCGGCAGATGCTGTTGGGTCGGACATGGCAAACCCCGAGGCAGGTGTGGGTGGGCAAGGTGGGCCTGGGGCTGGGCTTTGGAGTGGTGGTATAGCAGTCGGGAGTCTTCTGGATCAGCAGAGGTGGTCACAACAACAGGATCACTGGCAATCGCTTCAGTGCAGGCACCAAAATGCAGGGCACGTGAGCAGCAGGCACACAGAGTGGACTGGCAGCAGCAGAAGGCTATAGGAGGCAGCTTGGGGCAGTTGGAGGCAGGTAAATGCCCTGGTAGGCAGGAGCGTGGGTCTTCTGTGTTCTTTCTTGTGGCCAGCCGGAAACAGAGTGACTCCACACGTGCGGAAACAGCGAGTTAGCGTGTAATCAGAGGAAAGGCCCTAAGCCTGTAATTTACGTGATGCGCGCTGTCAAGGGTTTTGACCCATGTTGAATCAATAGACTGGGTAGATGTGGGGATGAGCTGTCGCCGCCCATTATTCTATCCCAGAACAAACTAAATCAATAGACTGGGTGGATGTGGGGATGAGCTATCGCCGCCCACATTCACGCCAGAATAGGAGAACTGCGCAGTTGGCACGAGACCACTCCAAAGATACAACCGTCTTGTGGGGGGTTCCACATCACCACTCTACTGTAAGGATACCATCAAAACAATGTTAAGCAAGGGTCCTATACTATCAAGCAAAAGACCACTCTATTGAAATGCAGTAATTCATGAGGCTGGGAAACCTTAACACCTCAGAGATTCCACACCAGGAGGCAGGATATCACATGACCCTGTTGATTGATTGAGGAGAGACTTCCAGGCAGCCTGCTGGAGCCCACACAAAAGGCTCTTTCTGTTGAATGGGGTATGTTAATTTTGAGTGTTTCCTGTCAACAGCCCTCTGCCAGCAAGGAGAGACATGTGATCACTGACCCACCCAGACTCCTGGAGGCGGACCCAAACACTTGGGGGAGTTGAATTGAAACAAATTTATATTTCATAGAAACAGTGATAATTTATTGTAACCAAATGACAGGAATGTACAACTTTGAGAGTCTTAGTTTGAAAAATGCCCTCACGATTTGAGTCCAAACTCCAATTTGTACCATGTTCTGGGGCAAAACCCTGCTAATTATGATTATTGTAGACAATGTGTTTAAGCTAGAGACATGGAAAGTTACTGGGATATATGTGGAAGGGAAATGTACCTTTGTATAATTTTTGACGAAAAACCAATGTTGCAAAACCCACTAAAATCGAAAATAAGTTGCCATTTTTGAATGCAAGCTCCTAGAAACGCCAGAGTCGGGACAGGGGCTATCTTTAGTAATATGTGATGTGTGTATGTGATGTCAAACAACTGTGTACCTGGGAAATATGTATTTGGATCAGGGATAGGTTTGTGTGCACATTGACCAGGGGAGTGTCATTTCTGCAGGTCATAAAAATGACATCACTCTGACACACTATCCCTTCCCAAATCAGGGACCAAAGAATCTATTGACCTATCAAATCAAGAGAGGGGCAGGCTTAGGTATGCTAGCCTCTCCACCCACTTTTTAAAACACATAAAAAGAGACTGCTGGGACAGGTAGGGAGATGCAATTCCATTTTCTGCGGGACGCTCTGCCGGGAAACTCCAGACTTCACATCCATCAATCTTCAGAGACCAGAAATTTACTTCAGAACTTAAAGCAAGGGCCTAAACCCACAAACTGAGAACTCTTCTCAGCAGGCCTCAGCATCCTTAAAATCATTTGCAAACTATTCCACAGCCGGGCGAGCTGTTTGAATTCTGTGCTAAGAACTTTTGCCAGTACCCAGAAAGCAGTGTTACATCCAGAATCCACTTGATCCAGACCGGAAGCAGACCAGAGATCCAGAGAACCACAGGCCGCTGTATCCAGAGAGCTGACCCAGATCGCTGTGAAGTGCCGAGACCAGAACCGGAGTCCAGTTCAAAACCTGACCAGATCCGTGGCGAGGCCCATTCCTGCCCAAAATATATTGTGAGTACCGCCAGAACTGTGCAGAACCCAATCTCTTAGTTAAAATAATCTAATCCAAACTATTTTAACCTAAGTAGAACTGCCTCCTAGAAATCGTGTCATCTGTCATTTTTAAAGCTGCACAACTGTCACCTGTCAATTCTGCAGCTGCAAGCCGTCACCTGTCATTTTGAGTTTTACTTTAAACCCGAAAATCTACCTTTATTAAATCGTCTGTATCTCTTGAACCGTTTCATCTGAAAGCTTAGAATCTAGGCTTTCCAACGAACCTACAACCGACTCCCTATACTTTTTCTGCAATCGCGAGACACGCACTCGCGAAATTTACCGTGATTTGCAATTTGGCCCGATTTGGCCCGATTTCTTCATCTGTAGAAATCAGCAGCTTTTTGCTTCTCTTTGCTTAAATTCGTTCGCAATCCGCTAATCATCCATAGAGTATTGTTAAAGTGAGCCTGAACTAATATAAAGTAGCCATCACCTACCCTGAACCTCGAGAGGGAATTAAAAGCAATTTTAGCACCTTTTCACTTCCTTGCAAACCACATTAAAGTAATTCGCCTGTGTTTAAAACTCATCCCTGTTTTCGCTAAGCTTGCTGGGAGAACTGGAACTGTGTATTGCATTATAAAGTGTGATTTGTTGGGATTCTTGAAGACTGTGTGCTCTCCTTCCATTTCTTGTATTGCATAGGGGGGAGTGAATTGTCAAAAGAAAATGTGATCATATTACCTTTCGCTAAAATCATAACAAGTTATTTCTGTACTGCATTTTATTCCACCTTGCGTTTCCTTGGACCATATAAAGCATTCTTTCCCACCTTATTCTTCTGTTCCTATTCATAAGTTACCTCTTGCTGACTACTGCTCATATTCACAAGTGTAATATCCATTATCAATTTATTTATAGAAGTGTGATATAGATATATATTGTTTAAATTTTCAAATAAACCTTTTAATTTGCAAAACAAACCTACTTCTTGGCTCAGTGGGGTCAGGGGGATTCTAAGAGGGGGGTGTTATACAAGGGTTGTCATCCAGAGTACTGAACTGGATATAAAAATACATCAATAAGGGTTTTCCTCAGCATCCCAGCCTAGGCATTGACTTAGCTGTAGTGTTGATTGAATATCGCTTACATAAGTGGGGGCTCGGAGCTGGGATATTCTGGGTTAGATTTACCACTTGTGCAGATTAATACAGTGTGCCAACTGACCAGATACACATATCTGGTTAGATCACCACGCTGTTTTACACTGTGAAAGCATCCCTCAAAGGAACGCTCTAAGGAAACGGTCTGTTTTGCAAAATAAAATACAAACTTCTGTAAGTCAGGAAGGAGCTCAAATTCCAGAATGACGACCTTGGTAGATATGAAAATAGCCAGAGAGCACTTCTTACATAAGCTATTTGTGAGAGGTGAGTGGACTCATCAGGACCAAACGGTCTGGTTGCAGGCAATCGCGCAACAGGTCACTGAAACAGGGTCAGATATATGTAGAGATCAGGGTCCATTACATGTGGCCCTGAGTGAATTATATATGGCTTCTAAAGCCAAAGATGAACACAATAAGATTGCCAGGATAGCGGCATATTTGTATCTATATATGGGAGCCATGTAGGACAAATGTGCTGAAGGCCAAGATCTGGCAAATAGGCAACAGATGGCGTTAGAAAAGGCCCAATCTGACCTGGTCTCTTCTGAGCAGAGGCTGCAGAGGAGCCAGGAGTCAGAAAATGATAGTAGGCAGTATATCATTAAAATAAAAGAGGACATGGATATACTGCAACAGGAAAAGACAGACCAGGATACCAGAATTCTGGCTTTTCAGAAGGAGCACCAAGACAGTTTGGACTCCTTACTGCAGAGCCAGAAAAAGCTGGAGCAACAGATCAATTTCAACAGGGCATGCACAGAGCAGGTAGCCACCCTGCAAATCCAACTAGACAGAGAGAAAGAGGAAAGCAATAAATTGATTTTGAAAGACCTGGATACCCAGGCAGAGTTTGATGAAGAACACCAGAAAGCTGGTGCCTTTCAAAGGCAGAGGGACGACCTGGTGTCACAAATGCAGGCTCTTGGTCAGGAAAGGGATACCTTAGGCCAGGAAGTCTGCCATTTAAAAAGAAAAATTGAAGAAAATCACTTGGCCCTCTAGGGGCTGGGTGACCTCCAAAAAGAGCATCAGGGCTTGCTAGATCACACCAGGAGGGTGGAGGAGGCTCTGGCAAGAATGGAGCAGGCCAGTAGGGATTGGACTGAGGAGGTAACCCTCCTGCAGCAAATACTGGCCCAGTACTCCAGGACCAATCAGGAGGCACAGAGAGAAAATGAGGCTCTCTGTCAGCACAATGATAGGCTCCAGCAACAGGTAGCGATGCAGGAGAGACTGATAGAGTCTAGTAAGGCCTTAACTGAGGAACTGAAAGTGCAGGCTCTTGCTTTGCAACAGGAAGCAGGGGCGGATAGAGATGAGGTTCGCTGGGAAAGAGAAACTCCTGAGCACAACCTCAGGAGCCCTAGTACCAGAGGCCTTCATTTCTCCCAGTCCCTGGACTCTGCAACCTCCATGTCCCCTCGCGCACATGAGCCCAGGGCCACGGGGATGGCAGATTACTATCCAGCTAGAAGTATGGGGCTCCTAGGCAAGTACCTCCCAGGAATGGATGGGCGGGCATCCGGGTATGGGCACCCAAGCACAGTGCAATTTAGGGGGGAACCCCAGGAGAGTAGGTCCATTAAGGGCATCCTGAAAACCTCTGCCCAGTTAGGTCAGTGGGGGGGGGTACCCATCAAATACTGGCAGCAAGGAGGGATCTGAAGACTCCTCTGAGCATTACAGGACACAGGAGACCAGGTCCCCACATTCTGCCAGCCATCTCCAGGCTCGCAGAATCCGGGAAAACCTGGAAGATCAGACGGGCACCTCTGGGAGCAGTGCTTCTGAGTCAGAGGATGTATGGACCAGGGTTACCCAAACCAAAAAGGCCAATAAGGCAAAAAGGGCCTTGCTTAAGGACCCACTGAAACAAATAAAGGCAATAAGGAGTGTCATCACGCCTTATCATACGAACGCCAAGTATTTTGTTTGGGAACACTTGGAGCTCTATGAACAAATGATGGAGACTTTCCATTTGAAGGACAGCAGTAGCTACATCCAGTACGTCAAATGGACCTTCTCACCAGAATACTCCAGTTTCTTTGCAGGGCTGGAGGATCAAAACCATTAAATGTGGTCCACATACAGGGCGGCCATCTTGAAACATTTTTCTGTGCACAGAAATCCTCAAGAGGCTCGCAAGGCAGCCTACAATTTGCAATGTGGGGAGGATCAGGCCCCACAAGAGTTTGTGCAAGAATTAAAGCGTGCTTTTGCGCAGACCACCAGAAGGGTGTGCACGGATAGCAGAGAATTTATCAACACATTTTTCCATTCCTTACCCAAATACATAATGACCCAGCTCGTGAGAGATTTTCATGAGAAAAGATCTTTAGACTGGGTCATTGAACAGGCTACCCGGATCTATGAGGTGCAGAAACCCATCGAAAATAAAAATAATGCGCCGGAAAATCCCAAAACCAACAGCACCCCTGCTGCTGCCAAGGTGGCAGAGGTAAAGGTTGCCCCCGTTTTAGATTTGGAGATGGGGGGGCCTCAAAACCTGCCTGCACCAAATAATTCACAGCCCAGAAGGCCCTTGGGCCAGTCACAGACAGGGAGTCGAGGAGGTAGTCCCACAAATGGGGTCCCCCGCTCCCCTGACTATGCAAGTCCCCGCTACAAGGGAAACCGACCAATCCTGGGTTATGTGTGGACTCCTCCAGCCCAAGGGGGGGGATCCAGCCAAGCATCTGACCCGGGGAACTTCCCTCCTAACTTCCCCCAGGAGGGCAGAAATTCACCAAATTCTGGCCAGAACTTTTTTCCCAGGTATCCACCCAATTTCCAACCCCAAAACCATCCATCCTTCTTTCCCCAATTCCCTGAGCCCAGACAACCTAATCTGGGAGAGGCGAGGCCAAGGGTGGAGGGGTACCCAAATCTTCCCAACCAGGGGTACTACCAGAGAAGGGATAGCTACCCTTCCCGAGATCAGCCCAGGGGAGAAAATAGAGCCCCGTATCAGCCTGAGCGGTTTCACAACTTGAGCGCCAGGTCCAAAGTATGGCACGAGATCTGGGTCACATACTGAGGGCTCAACAGAACCCTCAGATGAGCATGCCACCGCAGAATGCCTCAAACTCTGGACCTGGTGCTCCAGAAAAATGACGGGAACAGCACCCCGATAACCCACCAGTTCCCATGGAGGAGGCACAAGGGGGAGGGGGGTGTAAAGCCTTGGAGGAAGCTTCCTTCCTCACTTGTCAACAGCCCCTGCAAACCCAGGAACCGGAAACGAAATCTCCTGCCCCTGAAAGTCTGCCTCCAAAGGAGCAGAGGGGGGGTAGGAGAAACAAAGTACCCAAACAGGCCCAGTTTGTGGAGGAGGTACAGATCTTCCAATTTGAGCGAGAGGAGTCCTCAGAGGATCCTGGGAAAAGGATCTTCTCCTTTAGAGATGGGGGAACTCCTCCAAAGAAAAATGGGTCCCAAGGGATTCCAATCCAGACTGGGGACATATGGAGACTGAGCTACCGCCGCCCATCATCTCATCCCAGAACCCACAATACCGAAATCCCCTGGTTCAAACCCATCCTGATGACTGCCTCCAAAAAGGGGGGGGTGGCCCAGAACCAGAACCAGGGGAACCAACAATGGCTCTGATCTCCAGTTGCCAACTTTTTCTTTCAGATTCCCAAGACTCTCCACAGAATTCTGCCCAAATCTCTTCTCTCGCCATGTCCAAAACCAGAAAATTAGCCCACCAGTTGTCCAAAAATGTGCATTATCTGTGCCCCCTTGAGGAGAAGGAGGAAAGATATTATGCCCGGTACAAGTACAGGGGCAGGGTACAATTTCAGCACTGGTGGACACTGGATCTCAAGCTGCCCTTCTGTCCAGAGGGCCTTTGATGAACTAAATGCCGGAAGGGGGGAGAATTACCGTATTCCTCTCACCTCTCTTCCTGGACAACTGCAGAACTTTGACGGGAAGGAAATTCCTGTCGAGGGGACTGCAGATTTGGACATCAAAATTGGGCGACACAAGGTGAAACACCCGGTCATAGTAGTGACTCCAAAGGGCACCCCTTGTTTACTAGGGAATGACTTCCTGAAAAGGTTGTCACCCCTAATAGATTGCGTAAACAAGGTCCTCTGGACCCAGACTAGCCGACAAATAAAATTAAAACAGAGTGTCAACCATGTTAGTTTAAATGGCACCTGCCACATGGTTGAACAAAAATCTGACCAAGTAGAATTTCACTTCCAGAACAACCAAATTCCAGACGTGACAGTTATAGCAGTAGGACAACAGACTGGTGATGGGGGGTCCTCTCTATTTCTGAAAATCAACCTTCCTTCCAGTTTAAGGTGGTATTCCACACTGGAAGGAAACACTCTGAAATTCTTTACCAATCCACAATCAGACAATCCCACTCCTATAGTCCAGAAAGAGGTGAAATCAGCTCAGAGCCTGGCTGATATTCAGCAAATTGGAGAGCAGTTGTTCATCCCTGTTCAGTTAAATGATGGGAAGGACTCTGTTCTCGCTCGAGTGTGTGTGAACAACGGTAAGAGCTTGATCCGAGAAGCCATGTTCCGCCAACCCCCAAAAGATCCAGCCATCCCACATTCAAACTGCTAGACAAATGGTAAATGGACCTGGAAGCACCTAATTCCAAACATCTCCTGCCAAGCAGGTGTATGCTCAAAATCTCCATTGGCAACAAGAGCATAGTCCATAATGGTTGGGTTGTGCAAGACGTCACTGACGCCTTTTACTTAGGCAGTGACATTCTCAATCGCTTTGCCATTAGTTTGGACCTAATAAACTTCAAAGCTTGGTCTCGATTAGCGGATAATCCCATGGGCTTTGATGATTCAGAAAAAGCATTTAGGTCAGCTCAATTGCTACCTTATGCAGTTGAAATTCACCTCAAAGAGGAAGTCACCATCCCAGAAAGGACCCGACAATTTTCCCTGGAAGTGAAAGTTAAAAGAGGACAAAAATTGAAAAACCCTGATGTTTATATACATCTAAATTCTTCTCTCCAACAGCAAGGGTTAGGGGTAAACCCAACTCCATTAGTCAACATAGAACATGACATCATTCCAATAGAGGCGGATAACAGCGACTTAAAGAGTATTACTCTAGCCGCAGGCACCATTATTGGAATGGCGGTTGATGACCAACATTTCTCCATTGATTTAGGAAATGAACTGTTAGGACCAATCCCCAAGGACTGTTTTGACAGTGATAACAATACAACACCAGACAGGATTTTCACCCGGCATGGTGGGAACTTCCTGGTGTACACTTCTTGCCCTTATGGTAAGGAAGATGTGACTTGTGACTTCAGGAGGGATGAGGTGATTTTCCAAGTCCATGAGGGCTGCCTCCCCCACCAGAAGCCGCCAGTCCAAATCAGCACTCTGACCAGGGACTTCTCCGCCCAGCTGGAGGAGGCTGCTGAGATAGCCAAACCAGAAGTCTTTCCAGGCTTCAGGCAGATGGTGGAAGAGAGAGTCAACCTAGCTGATGCTTGCGTGACTCTGGAACAGAAGCAAAAGTTGAAACAAGTTTTCTTGGACTTCCAAGATCTCTTTGCGGTAGACTCATATGACTGTGGTCGCACCGACATCCACACCACAACAATTCCCACGGACCCTGGAACGACTCCAGTGTTTGTAAAGCAATATCGTTTGCCTCTCGCATCCATGGAGTCCCTTACTGAAATAATTAAGAACCTTGAGTCCTGGGGAATAATCCGTCCAGTCCACAGCACTTTCAATAATCCGGTGCTGGGAATATTGAAGCCAAGCGTCCAGTGGAGACTCTGTGCCGACCTTAGGGAGCTCAACAAACGGGTCCATACTTCCCGATGGCCTCTGCCCTACATTGACCAAGGGCTGGCCCAGATCCAGGGGTCACATGTATTCACTGCAATAGACCTGACCAATGGATACTGGACCGTGCATGTCAGTAGGGAGGACCAATACAAACTGGCTTTTACCTTTGGGGGCCAGCAGTACACATGGACACTGACTCCCTTCGGAAACCTCAACTCCAGCAATGAATTCAACATTTTCCTACATAGGGCCATGCCCGACCTGGGTGCGAGGGGTAACCTGGCTTATGTAGATGATGTCCTCATCAAAAGTTCATCTGTGGAGGAACACATAGCGGAGATCCGTTATGTTCTGACACAGTTGAGGGCCGCCGGAGCAAAACTTTCCTTTCAGAAAGCACAGTGGTGTAGAACCCGTGTTAATTTCTTGGGGAATGAGATTACTCCTCAGGGTCTCTGTCCCCAAGAAAAGAAAGTGGAAGCACTCCAGAAACTGAAAGACCCCACAACTCTGCGGGAACTAAGGAGCCTCCTTGGACTGACTAATTACAGCAGAAAGTTCATTGAGGGCTACGCAGAGATCACCAGACCCCTGATTCATCTCTTGAAGGGGGCAGTCAAGTGGGAATGGGGTCCAGAACAATCCGAGGCAGTAAGACAACTCAAAAGAAGCCTCTCACAAGCGCCTTGCATAGCTTACTCTGTCAGAAACAAGGAGTTCTTCCTGGAGACAGGGTTCTCTAATACGTGCTTGACGTTAGTATTATACCAAAAGCATGACAAGGTTAATAAAGTAATCTCCTATGCGAGCAAAACTTTATCCTCTATGGAGGAAAAATGCAACGATTGTGAGAAGGCACTCCTGGCAACGGTGTGGGCATTGAAGAATTACTGCCCGTTTATCCAGGGGGAACACATCATAGTGGAGACTCCACACCAGCCTCTGCAATATCTCCAAAGTGACAGGATCCGGGCTGGAAATGTGAGTAATTCCCGAATTACTTCCTGGATTCTGTCAATGCAAGGCTTTCCTGTGGAGGTCAGATATGGCCAAAACAAGAAGAGTACCCTCGCGCAAGGTCTGGCTGACTTGCATGATTGTGCCAGAGAAAACTGTCTCGAGGACGAAAGTCTAAAAATCAAGGACAACATGGAAGCATACCTTAATTCCCCACACAAAGTCTTTGAAGAAGACAAGTGTGAGGGAATGCCCACTCTCTATGTGGATGGATGCTCTTACCATGTTTACAACCACGGGGAGAAAGAACTGGTGGCCGGTGTAGGGAATGCATGGGTGAAAGAGTTTCCAGAACCCTCCGCTGGATACAAAATTGGTCCCCGAAGTAGTCAGGTGGCAGAATTGATGGCTGTGCATCAGGCCATCCTCACTGCTGTCCAACATCAACTCCACGAACTGGTCATAATCACAGACTCGGATTATGTACGGAACGGGTTCGTGGAGCACCTGGTTAATTGGAAAACCAGAGGCATGTTATGTGCTAATAACAAACCCCTGAAACATGGGAAGTTAATCCAAAATATTGATGATCTGGTCACATTGAATGGGATGACCATCTACTGGAAAAAGATCAAGGGTTATTCCAAAGTAGAGGGACCAGACAAAACTGGAAATGACTTAGCTGATCAGCTGGCCAAAACCGGGACCATCCACGGGGATCTAATAGAAATAGAGTCCCTGTTGGGGGAAATCCAGGTCACTGCTATCACTAGGTCCCAGACAAATGCTCACAATGATCTTTCAACTGCCCAATGGAGTAAGGAGACCCCTGATGCTGATTTAATTACAGCTCAGAAGGGGGATCCAATTATTGGTAAGTTTTGCCAACACCTTGAGGACCCTGAGAACTTTCCCCTGACGGATACCGATTACATTGGGAAAGAGGACCTAAGAGTGTTGATGAAATGTCCAAAAATGCTCCGAATCCAAGACGGTTTGCTGGTAAGGAAATCCAAAGCTGGCCACGATCAGTGGGTGGTTCCTACCTCATTTCGAAGCCTGATGTTAAATCACGCCCATGATGCGGCCACCGCCGGTCATAGGGGGTTTCACACAACACTGGAAATCTTAAGAGAGGTTGCATACTGGCCACACATGGGGCAGGACCTCGACCAATACTTGAAGGGGTGTCTTGTGTGTGCACAATTTCAGCCATCATCCCTCACACACTGTGCGCCTCTCCAAAAGAGGGGGATGACACTGCCATGGTCAGATTTGCAAATCGACTTTGTAGGCCCCGTGATTCGCTCGTCTAGAGGAAACAAGTACATGTTGACCGTTACACGCTTGTTTACCAAGTGGGTGCAATGTCTCCCAACCCCAAACTGCAAGGCAGAAACAGCAGCTGCCCTGATGATTAACCACATCTTTTCCCGTTTTGGTCTACCTCAAAGATTGAGTCAGACAGTGAAGTAATGACAAAGATGTGGGAGATACTGGGGCTCAAAAGGAAGCTACATATTGCTTACAGGCCAGCTTCTTCTGGAGCAGTGGAGACATACAACCGAACCATTGTGAGCATATTAAAAAAGTTTGTGGCGGATTCTGGGCCAAGTTGGGATATCGATTACCTCTGGTCCTAATGGCCATCAGATCTACCCCTTCATCTGCAACCAAAATGTCACCATTTGAGTTGATGACGGGCGCAAGATGGTGCTTCCCCAGCATTTGCTCTACAGGACCCAAGAGCAGACACTGATAAATGCCTCCACGACTCATGAGTATGTGGAGAATTTAAGGAAACACCTTCAGCATGCTTTTGCCTATGCTCTGCGGAATCTAGAAAGATCAGCCGAGAGCATGAAGACTCACTATGATTTAAAAACTACCCGAAAGGAATATAAGGTGGGTGATCGGGTCTATCTATACAATTTCCAAAGTAACCAGGCCAAACAGCGAAAATTCTTGCCTAGGTATTGCCACTTTCCTTTGTCATCCTAGGAGAAAGAAAACCTGGAGACTGGCCAAGGAGGACGATCCGGGGACCGGGAGCAGAGACCCGAGGGGCCCGTGATACTGCCCAATATTCCCATCAGGACCGGCGAGGAGAACCGATCGATCCAACAGGGTGGAGGAAAAGATGCTGAACTGTGCCATCTACAGAATTGGAAGAAGATAATGCGGACATACCAGCACAAGGGCTCAAAACCTCCTTTGCACCCGACTTCCCCTCGACTTGAATCAAAGCGCAGTCGGGCGGGGGGATTTGTCAAGGGTTTTGACCCATGTTGAATCAATAGACTGGGTAGATGTGGGGATGAGCTGTCGCCACCCATTATTCTATCCCAGAACAAACTTAATCAATAGACTGGGTGGATGTGGGGATGAGCTATCGCCGCCCACATTCACGCCAGAATAGGAGAAATGCGCAGTTGGCACGAGACCACTCCAAAGATACAACCTTCTTGTGGGGGGTTCCACATCACTACTCTACTGTAAGGATGCCATCAAAACAATGTTAAGAAAGGGCCCTATACTATCAAGCAAAAGACCACTCTATTGAAATTCAGTAATTCAAGACAACTCAAAAATGGACGCAGTACCGACAAATTCCCCAAGGTGGCGCTAGCGGTCTAAACTCTGACAGGGAAACTGTATTTAGGAGTTGCAAGAGGGGCAGGGACTTCAAAGCCTGTTAGTTAATTGGAAATCTTAGCCACCTGCTGTTCCCAGAGGCCAAGAGGCTGGGAAACCTTAACACCTCAGAGATTCCCACCCCAGGAGGCAGGATATCACATGACCCTGTTGATTGATTGAGGAGAGACTTCCAGGCAGCCTGCTGGAGCCCACACAAAAGGCTCTTTCTGTTAAATGGGGTATGTTAATTTTGAATGTTTCCTGTCAACAGCCCTCTGCCAGCAAGGAGAGACGTGATCACTGACCCACCCATACTCCTGGAGGTGGACCCAAACACTTGGGGGGGGTTGAATTGCAACAAATATATATTTTATAGAAACAGTGATATTTTATTGTAACCAAATGACAGGAATGTACAACTTTGAGAGTATTAGTTTGAAAAATGCCCTCGCGATTTGAGTCCAAACTCCAATTTGTACCATGTTCTGGGGCGAAACCCCACTAATTATGATTATTGTAGACAATGTGTTTAAGCTAGAGACATGGAAAGTTACTGGGATATATGTGGAAGGGAAATGTAGCTTTGTATAATTTTTGATGAAAATCCCATGTTGCAAAACCCACTAAAATTGAAAATAAGTTGCCATTTTTGAATGCAAGCTCCTAGAAACGCCAGAGTCGGGACAGGGACTATCTTTAGTAATATATGATGTGTGTATGTGATGTCAAACAACTGTGTACCTGGGAAACATGTATTTGGATCAGGAATAGGTTTCTGTGCCCATTGACCAGGGGAGTGTCATTTCTGCAGGTCATAAAAATGACATCACTCTGACACACTATCCCTTCCCAAATCAGGGACCAAAGAATCTATTGACCTATCAAATCAAGAGAGGGGCAGGTTTAGGGATGCTAGCCTCTCCACCCACTTTTTAAAACACATAAAAAGAGACTGCTGGGACAGGTAGGGACATTCAATTCCATTTGCTGCGGAGCATGCTGACCGACAACTTCACATCCAGAGATCCAGACTTCAAATCCATCAATCTTCAGAACCTGTAGCAGAAATTAACTCCAGAATTTGTAGCAGAGAGGCCTGAATCCACCAGCTGAATCCTCTTCAGAAGGCCTAAAAACCAACCAAACTATTCAACAGCCGGGCGAGCTGTTTGAATTTTTGCCAAGAATTTTTGCAAGAACCTGTAGCAGTATCCAGAAATCAGTGCTGTATCCGTAACCCGAGAGAACCACAAACCAGACCGTTGTGAGCAGATCCGGTGCTTGACAGACCCAGAGAGCAGAGCTGACCAGATCGCTGTGAAGTGCCGAGACCAGAACCGGAGTCCAGTCCAAAACCTGACCAGATCCGTGGCGAGGCCCATTCCTGCCCAAAATATATTGTGAGTACCGTCAGAATTGGGCAGAACCCAATCTCTTAGTTAAAATAATCTAATCCAAACTATTTTAACCTAAGTAGAACTGCCTCCTAGAAATCGTGTCATCTGTCATTTTTAAAGCTGCACAACTGTCACCTGTCAATTCTGCAGCTGCAAGCTGTCACCTGTCATTTTGAGTTTTACTTTAAATCCGAAAATCTACCTTTATTAAATCATCCGTATCTCTGGAACCGTTTGGGCTAGGAACGAGATTTCCAACGAACCTAGAACCGACTTGCTACACTTTATAGTGCCTCCGTAATCACGATTTACGCACTCGCGAAATTTACCGCGATTTGCGATTTTGGCTCAATTTCTCCACTTGTCAAAATAGCAGCTCCATTCTTTCTTTTGTTAAAATCCGTTTGCAACTTGGTAATAACTCATAGAGCATTGCTAAAGTGAGCCTGAACTAATACCAACACGCATCACCCTGAATCTCTAGAGGGAATTAAAATCAGTTGCCACATTTTCCCATCTATTGCCATCACATTTAAAAACCATTTTGGGCCTGCGTTTCAAACTCCTACCTGTTTCCTCTAAGCTTGCTGGGGGGGAACTGAATTTCGTATTGTATTTGATTGCATTCCTGAGAACTGTGTGCTCCTCTTTCCATCTCCTTCCATTTCTTACATTGCATAGGGGAGGGGGGTGAATTGCCAGAGAAAAAGTGATTATCTTATCTTTTGCTAAAATCATATCAAGTATTTCTGTACTGCATTTTATTCCTCATTGCATTTCCTTGAAACCATAAAGCATTTTCAGCTACCTCATCCTCCATACTACTCCTAAGTAATCAAGTGTACCACTGTACATTACCCATTGTGGATCCACATCATATGTCTCAGTGTACTATCAGATATTAATATATTATAAAAGTGTGATAGATATATATTGTTGAATTGTCCAAATAAACCTTTTAATTTGCAAAACAAACCTACTTCTTGGCTCAGTGGGGTCACGGGGATTCTAAGAGGGGGGTGTTATACAAGGGTTGTCATCCAGAGTACTGAACTGGATATAAAAATACATCAATAAGGGTTTTCCTCAGCATCCCAGACTAGGCATTGACTTAGCTGTAGTGTTGATTGAATATCGCTTACAGAAGTGGGGGCTCGGAGCCGGGATATTCTGGGTTAGAATTACCACTTGTGCAGATTAATACAGTGTGCCAACTGACCAGATACACATATCCGGTTAGATCACCACGCTGTTTTACACTGTGAAAGCATCCCTCAAAGGAACGCTCTAAGGAAACGGTCTGTTTTGCAAAATAAAATACAAACTTCTGTAAGTCAGGAAGGAACTCAAACTCCAGAATGACGACCTTGGTAGATATGAAAATAGCCAGAGAGCACTTCTTACATAAGCTATTTGTGAGAGGTGAGTGGACTCATCAGGACCAAACGGTCTGGTTGCAGGCAATCGCGCAACAGGTCACTGAAACAGGGTCAGATATATGGGGAGATCAGGGTCCCCTACATGTGGCCCTGAGTGAACTATATATGGCCCCTAAAGCCAAAGATGAACATAATAAGATTGCCAGGATAGCGGCATATTTGTATCTATATATGGGAGCCATGCAGGACAAATGTGCTGAAGGCCAAGATCTGGCAAATAGGCAACAGATGGCGTTAGAAAAGGCCCAATCTGGCCTGGTCTCTTCTGAGCAGAGGCTGCAGAGGAGCCAGGAGTTAGAAAATGATAGTAGGCAGTATATCATTAAAATAAAAGAGGACATGGGTATACTGCAACAGGAAAAGACAGACCAGGAAACCAGAATTCTGGCTTTGCAGAAGGAGCACCAAGACAGTTTGGACTCCTTACTGCAGAGCCAGAAAAAGCTGGAGCAACAGATCAATTTCAACAGGGCATGCACAGAGGAGGTAGCCACCCTGCAAATCCAACTAGACAGAGAGAAAGAGGAAAGCAATAAATTGATTTTGAAAGACCTGGATACCCAGGCAGAGTTTGATGAAGAACGCCAGAAAGCTGGTGCCTTTCAAAGGCAGAGGGACGACCTGACGTCACAAATGCAGGCTCTTGGTCAGGAAAGGGATACCTTAGGCCAGGAAGTCTGCCATTTAAAAAGAAAAATTGAAGAAATTCACGTGGCCCTCCAGGGGCTGGGTGACCTCCAAATAGAGCATCAGGGCTTGCTAGATCACACCAGGAAGGTGGGGGAGGCTCTGGCAAGAAAAGAGCAGGCCAGTAGGGATGGGACTGAGGAGGTAACCCTCCTGCAGCAGAGACTAGCCCAGTACTCCAGGACACATCAGGAGGCACAGAGAGAAAATGAGGCTCTCTGTCAGCACAATGATAGGCTCCAGCAACAGGTAGCCATGCAGGAGAGACTGATAGAGTCTAGTAAGGCCTTAACTGAGGAACTGAAAGCGCAGGCTCTTGCATTGCAACAGGAAGCAGGGGCGGATAGAGATGAGGTTCGCTGGGAAAGAGAAACTCCTGAGCATAACCTCAGGAGCCCTAGTACCAGAGGCCTTCATCTCTCCCAGTCACTGGACTCTGCCACCCCCATGTCCCCTAGCGCACATGAGCCCAGGGCCACGGGGATGGCAGATTACTATCCAGCTAGAAGTATGGGTCTCATAGGCCAGTACCTCCCAGGAATGGATGGGCGGGCATCCTGGTATGGGCACCCAAGCACAGTGCAATTTATTGGGGAACCCCAGGAGAGTAGGCCCACTAAGGGCATCCTGAAAACCTCTGACCAGTTAGGTCAGTGGGGGGAATACCCAGCAAATCCTGGTAACAAGGAGGGATCTGAAGACTCCTCTGAGCATCACAGGACACAGGAGACCAGGTCCCCACATTCTGCCAGCCATTCCCAGGCTCGCAGAATCCAGGAAAACCTGGAAGATCAGATGGGCACCTCTGGGAGCAGCGCTTCTGAGTCGGAGGATTTATGGACCAGGGTTACCCGAACCAAAAAGGCAAATAAGGTAAAAAGGGCCTTGCTTAAGGACCCATTGAAACAAATAAAGGCAATAAGGAGTGTCATCACGACTTATCATAAGAACGCCAAGTATTCCGTTTGGGAACACTTGGAGCTCTATGAGCAAATGATGGAGACTTTCCATTTGAAGGACAGCCAAAGCTGTATTCAATATGTAAAGTGGACCTTCTCACCAGAATACTCCAGTTTCTTTGCGGGGCTGGAGGATCAAAACCATTCAAGGTGGTCCACATACAGGGCGGCCATCTTGAAACATTTTTCTGGGCACAGAAATTCTCAAGAGGCTCGCAAGGCAGCCTACAATTTGCAATGTGGGGAGGATCAGGCCCCACAAGAGTTTGTGCAAGAATTAAAGCGTGCTTTTGCGCAGACCACCAGAAGGGTGCGCACAGATAGCAGAGAATTTATCAATACGTTTTTCCATGCCTTACCCAAATACATAATGACCCAGCTCGTGAGAGATTTTCATGAGAAAAGATCTTTAGACTGGGTCATTGAACAGGCAACCCGGATCTATGAGGTGCAGAAGCCCATCGAAAATAAAAATAATGCGCAGAAAAACCCCAAAACCAACAGCACCCCTGCTGCTGCCAAGGTGGCAGAGGTAAAGGTCACCCCCGTTTTGGATTTTGAGATGGGGGGGCCTAAAAACCTACCTGCACCTAATAATGCACAGCCCAGAAGGCCCTCGGGCCAGTCACAGACAGGGAGTCGAGGAGGTAGTCCCACAAATGGGGTCCCCCGCTCCCCTGACTATGTAAGTCCCTGCTACAAGGGAAACCGACCAATCCTGGGTTATGTGTGGACTCCTCCAGCCCAAGGGGGGGATCTAGCCAAGCGCCTAACCCAGGGAACTTCCCTCCCAACTTCCCACAGGAGGGCAGAAATTCTCCAAATCCTGGGCAGAACTTTTTCCCCAGGTAATCACCCAATTTCCAGCCCCAAAATCATCCATCCTTCTTTCCCCAATTCCCTGAGCCCAGACAACCTAATCCGGGAGAGGGGAGGCCAAGGGTGGAGGGGTACCCAAATCTTCCCAATCCGGGGTATTACCAGAGAAGGGATAGCTACCCTTCCCGGGATCAGCCCAGGGGAGAAAATAGAGCCCCGTATCAGCCTGAGCGGGTTTCACAACTTGAGCGCCAAGTCCAAAATATGGCACGGGATCTGGGTCACATACTGAGGGCTCAACAGAACCCTCAGATGAGCATGCCACCGCAGAATGCCCCAAACTCTGGACCTGGTGCTCCAGAACAATGACGGGGGCAGCACCCCGATAACACACCGGTTCCCAGGGAGGAGGCACAAGGGGAAGGGGGGTGTAAAGCCTTGGAGGAAGCTTCCTTCCCAACTGGTAAACAGCCCCTGGAAAACCAGGAACCGGAAACAGAATCTCCTGCCCCTGAAAGTCTGCCTCCAAAGGAGCAGAGGGAGGGTAGGAGAAACAAAGGACCCAAACAGACCCACTTTGTGGAGGAGGTACAGGTCTTCCGATTTGAGGGAGAGGGATCCTCAGAAGATCCTGGGAAAAGGATCTTCCCCTTTAGAGATGGGGGAATTCCTCCCAAAGAAAAATGGGTCCCCAGGGATGCCAATTCCGACTGGGGAAATGTGGAGACTGAGCTACCGTCGCCCATCATCTCATCCCAGAACCGACAATACCAAAATCCCAAGGGTCAAACCCATCCTGATGACTGCCTCCAAAAAGGGGGCGGCGGCCCAGGACCGGAACCAGGGGAACCCACAATGGCTCTGATCTCCAGTTGCCAACTTTTTCTTTCAGATTCCCCAGGCTCTCCACAGAATTCTGCCCAAATCTCTTCGCTAGCAATGTCCAAAACCAGAAAGTTAGCCCACCAGTTGTCCAAAAATGTGCATTATCTGTGCCTCCTTGAGGAGAAGGAGGGAAGATATTATGCCCGGTACAAGTACAGGGGCAGGGTACAATTTCGGCACTGGTGGACACTGGATCCCAAGCTACCCTTCTGTCCAAAAGGGCCTTTGATGAACTAAATGTAGGAAGGGGGGAGAATTACCGTATTCCTCTCACCTCTCTTCCTGGACAACTGCAGAACTTTGACGGGAAGGAAATTCCTGTCGAGGGGACTGCAGATTTGGACATCAAAATTGGGCGACACAAGGTGAAACACCTGGTCATAGTAGTGACTCCAGAGGGCACCCCTTGTTTACTAGGGAATGACCTCCTGAGAAGGTTGTCACCCCTAATAGATTGCGTAAACAAGGTCCTCTAGACCCAGACTAGCCGACCAATAAAATTAAAACAGAGTGTCAACCATGTTAGTTTAAATGGCACCTGCCACATGGTTGAACAAAAATCTGACCAAGTAGAATTTCACTTCCAGAACAACCAAATTCCAGACATGACAGTAATAGCAGTAGGACAACAGACTGGTGATGGGGGTCCTCTCTATTTCTGAAAATCAACCTTCCTTCCAGTTTAAGGTGGTATTCCACACTGGAAGGAAACACTCTGAAATTCTTTACCAATCCACAATCAGACACTCCCACTCCAATAGTCCAGAAAGATGTGAAATCAGCTCAGAGCCTGGCTGGTATTCAGCAAATTGGAGAGCAGTTGTTCATCCTTGTTCAGTTAAATGATGGGAAGGACTCTGTTCTCGCTCGCTCGAGTGTGTGTGAACAACGGTAAGAGCTTCATCAGCGGAGCCATGTTCCGCCAACTCCCAAAAGATCCAGCCATTCCCACATTCAAACTGATAGACAAATGGGAAATGGACCTGGAAGCACCTAATTCCAAACATCACCTGCCAAGCAGGTGTATGCTCAAAATCTCCATTGGCAACAAGAGCATAGTCCATAATTGTTGGGTTGTGCGAGACGTCACAGCCGCCTTTTACTTAGGCAGTGACATTCTCAATTGCTTTGCCATTAGTTTGGACCTAATAAACTTCAAAGCTTGGTCCCGATTAGCGGATAATCCCTTGGGCTTCGATGATCTGGAAAAAGCATTTAGGTCAGCTCAATTGCTACCTTATGCAGTTGAAATTCAGCTCAAAGAGGAAGTCACCATCCCAGAAAGGACCCGACAATTCTCCCTGGAAGTGAAAGTTAAAAGAGGACAAAAATTGAAAAACCCTGATGCTTACATACATCTAAATGCTTCTCTCCAACAGCAAGGGTTGGGGGTAAACACAATACCATTAGTCAACATAGAACATGACACCATTCCAATAGAGGTGGATAACATCGACTTAAAGAGTATTACTCTAGCCGCAGGCACAATTATTGGAATGGCGGTTGATGACCGACATTTTTCCATTGATTTAGGAAATGAACTGTTAGGACCGATCCCTAAGGACTGTTTTGACAGTGACAGTGAGGACAATACAACACCAGACAGGATTTTCACCCGGCATGGGGGGAACTTCCTGTTGTACACTTCTTGCCCTCATGGTAAGGAAGATGTGACTTGTGACTTCAGGAGGGATGAGGTGATTTTCCAGGTCCATGAGGGCTGCCTTTCCCACCTGAAGCCTCCAGTCCAAATCAGCACTCTGACCAGGGACTTCTCCACCCAGCTGGAGGAGGCTGCTGAGACAGCCAAACCAGAAGTCTTTCCAGGCTTCAGGCAGATGGTGGAAGAGAGAGTCAACCTGGCTGAAGCCTGCGTGACTCTGGAACAGAAGCAAAAGTTGAAACAAGTTTTCTTGGATTTCCAAGATCTCTTTGCGGTAGACTCATATGACTGTGGTCGCACCGACATCCACACCACAACAATTCCCACGGACCCTGGAATGACTCCAGTGTTTGTGAAGCAATATCGTTTGCCTCTCGCATCCATGGAGTCCCTTACTGAAATAATTAAGAGCCTTGACTCCCGGGGAATAATCCGTCCAGTACACAGCACCTTCAATAATCCGGTGCTGGGAATATTGAAGCCAAACGGCCAGTGGAGACTCTGCGCCGACCTTAGGGAGCTCAAAAAACTGGTCCATACTTCCCGATGGCCTCTTCCCTACATTGACCATGGGCTGGCCCAGATCCAGGGGTCACAGGTATTCACTGCAATAGACCTGACCAATGGGTACTGGACCGTGCCTGTCAGTAGGGAGGACCAATACAAACTGGCTTTTACCTTTGGGGGCCAGCAGTACACATTGACCCGGACTCCCTTCGGATACCTCAACTCCGGCAATGAATTCAACATTTTCCTACATAAGGCCATGCCTGACCTGGGTGCTAGGGGTAACCTGGCTTATGTAGATGATGTCCTCATCAAATGTTCATCTGTGGAAGAACACATAGCAGAGATCCGTTATGTTCTGACACAGTTGAGGGCCGCCGGAGCAAAACTTTCCTTCCAGAAAGCACAGTGGTGTAGAACCCGTGTTAATTTCTTAGGGCATGAGATTACTCCTCAGGGTCTCTGTCCCCAAGAAAAGAAAGTGGAAGCACTCCAGAAACTGAAGGATCCCACAACTCTGCGGGAACTAAGGAGCCTCCTTGGACTGACTAATTACAGCAGAAAGTTCATTGAGGGCTACGCAGAGATCACTAGACCCCTGATTCATCTCCTGAAGGGGAGCGGGGTCAAGTGGGAATGGGGTCCAGAACAATCCGAGGCAGTAAGACAACTCAAAAGAAGCCTCTCACAAGCGCCTTGCCTAGCTCACCCTGTCAGAAACAAGGAGTTCTTCCTGGAGACAGGGTTCTCTAATACGTGCTTGACGGCAGTATTATACCAAAAGCATGACAAGGTCAATAAAGTAATCTCCTATGCGAGCAAAACTTTATCCTCTGTGGAGGAAAAATTCAATGATTGTGAGAAGGCACTCCTGGCAACGGTGTGGGCATTGAAGAATTACTGCCCGTTCATCCAGGGGGAACACATCATAGTGGAGACTCCACACCAGCCTCTGCAATATCTCCAAAGTGACAGGATCCGGGCCGGAAATGTGAGTAATTCCCAAATTACTTCCTGGATTCTGTCAATGCAAGGCTTTCCTGTAGAGGCCAGATATGGCCAAAACAAGAAGAGTCCCCTCGCGCAAGGTCTGGCTCACTTGCATGATTGTGCCAGAGAAAACTGTCTCGAGGACAAAAGTCTAAAAATCAAGGACAACATGGAGGCATACCTTAATTCCCCACACAAAGTCTTTGAAGAAGACAAGTGTGAGGGAATGCCCACTGTCTATGTGGATGGATGCTCGTACCATGTTGACGACAACGGGGAGAAAGAACTGGTGGCCGGCGTAGGGAATGCATGGGTGAATGAGTCACCAGAACCCTCCGCTGGATACAAAATTGGTCCCCGAAGTAGTCAGGTGGCAGAATTGATGGCTGTGCATCAGGCCATCCTCACTGCCGTCCAGCATCAACTCCACAAACTAGTCATAATCACAGATTCGGATTATGTACGGAACAGGTTCGTGGAGCACCTGGTTAACTGGAAAACCAGAGGCATGTTATGTGCTAATAACAAACCCCTGAAACATGGGAAGCTAATCCAAAATATTGATGATCTGGTCACATCGAATGGGATGGCCATCTACTGGAAAAAGATCAAGGGTCATTCCAAAGTAGAGGGACCAGACAAAACTGGAAATGACTTAGCTGATCAGCTGGCCAAAACCGGGGCCAACCAAGGGGATCTAATAGAAATAGAGTCCCTGTTGAGGGAAATCCAGGTCACTGCATTCACTAGGTCCCAGACAAATGCTCACAATGATCTTTCAACTGCACAATGGAGTAAGGAGACCCCTGATGCTGATTTGATTACAGCTCAGAAGGGGGATCCAATAATTGGTAAGTTTTACCAACACATTGAGGACCCTGAGAACTTTGCCCTGACGGATACCGATTACATTGGGAAAGAGGACCTAAGAGTGTTGATGAAATGTCCAAAAATGTTCTGAATCCAAGACGGTTTGTTGGTAAGGAAATCCCAAGCTGGCCATGATCAGTGGGTGGTACCTACCTCATTCCGAAGCCTGATGTTAAGTCACGCCCATGATGCGGCCACCGCCGGTCATAGGGGGTTTCACACAACACTGGAAATCTTAAGAGAGGTTGCATACTGGCTACACATGGGGCAGGACCTCGACCAATACTTGAAGGGGTGTCTTGTGTGTGCACAATTTCAGCCATCATCCCTCACACACCGTGCGCCTCTCCAAAAGAGGGGGATGACACTGCCATGGTCAGATTTGCAAATCGACTTTGTAGGCCCTGTAATTCGCTCGTCTAGAGGAAACAAGTACATGTTGACCGTTACATGCTTGTTTACCAAGTGGGTGGAATGTCTCCCAGCCCCAAACTGCAAGGCAGAAACAGCAGCTGCCCTGATGATTAACCACATCTTTTCTCGTTTTGGTCTACCTCAAAGGATTGAGTCAGACAGAGGTAGCCACTTCACCAGTGAAGTAATGACAAAGATGTGGGAGATACTCGGGGTTAAAAGGAAGCTACACATTTCTTACAGGCCAGCTTCTTCTGGAGCAGTGGAGAGATACAACCGAACCATTGTGAGCATATTAAAAAAGTTTGTAGCAGATTCTGGGCCAAGTTGGGATATCCGATTACCTCTGGTCCTAATGGCCATCAGATCTACCCCTTCATCTGCAACTAAAATGTCACCATTTGAGTTGATGACCGGACGGAAGATGGTGCTTCCCCAGCATTTGCTCTACAGGACCCAAGAGCAGACACTGATAAATGCCCCCACAACTCATGAGTATGTGGAGAATTTAAGGAAACACCTTCAGCATGCTTTTGCCTATGCTCAGCGGAATCTAGAAAGATCAGCCGAGAGCATGAAGACCCACTATGATTTAAAAACTACCCGAAAGGAATATAAGGTGGGTGATCAGGTCTATCTATACAATTTCCAAAGGAACCAGGCCAAACAGCAAAAATTCTTGCCTACATGGAAGGGACCGTTTGAAATTATAGACAAGATCTCCCCTGTTGCCTATAAGATCTACATCCCAAAAGGCAGTTTGGCAGAGGGGGAAGACAAGTGGGTCCATATAAATCAGCTAAAGTGTTGCCATCCCAGGCACACTCTGCAACAACTGGAGGAGTCCTCTGCAATACCAGAGGGGACCGCTCCAGAGTAATTCAATTCCAACCCTAAAATATTGCAAATATAGACTCTAAAATATTATGATTTGGAAAAAAAAAAGTCTTATAATTGTATCTTGTTTTTTGGTAAAATAAGAACGCAAATGTTTTCACTATAAAATGTATATGCCACCCCTCTATATCAATGGTGGGGAAGAAATGTCTACGAATAGGTATTGCCGCTTTCCTTTGTCTTCCTAGGAGAAAGAAAACCTGGAGACTGGCCAAGGAGGACGATCCGGGGACCGGGAGCAGAGACCCGAGGGGCCCGGGGTACCGCCCAATATTCCTATCAGCACCGGCGAGGAGAACCGATCGATCCAACTGGGTGGAGGAAAAGATGCTGAACTCTGCCATCTACAGAATTGGAAGAAGATAATGCGGACATACCAGCGCAAGGGCTCAAAACCTCCTTTGCACCCGACTTCCCCTCGACTTGAATCAAAGCGCAGTCAGGCAGGGGGATTTGTCAAGGGTTTTGACCCATGTTGAATCAATAGACTGGGTAGATGTGGGGATGAGCTGTCGGCGCCCATTATTCTATCCCAGAACAAACTAAATCAATAGGCTGGGTGGATGTGGTGATGAGCTATCGCCGCCCACATTCACACCAGAATAGGAGAACTGCGCAGTTGGCACGAGACCACTCCAAAGATACAACCTTCTTGTGGGGGGTTCCACATCACCACTCTACTGTAAGGATGCCATCAAAACCATGTTAAGCAAGTGCCCTATGCTATCAAGCAATAGACCACTCTATTGAAATGCAGTAATTCAAGACAACACCAAAAATGGATGCAGTACCGACAAATTCCCCAAGGTGGCGCTAGCGGTCTAAACTCTGACAGGGAAACTGTATTTAGGAGTTGCAAGAGGGGCAGGGACTTCAAAGCTTGTTAGTTAATTGGAAATCTTAGCCACCTGCTGTTCCCAGAGGCCAAGAGGCTGGGAAACCTTAACACCTCAGAGATTCCCACCCCAGAAGGCAGGATATCACATGACCCTGTTGATTGATTGAGGAGTGACTTCCAGGCAGCCTGCTGGAGCCCACACAAAAGGCTCTTTCTGTTGAATGGGGTATGTTAATTTTGAGTGTTTCCTGTCAACAGCCCTCTGCCAGCAAGGAGAGACATGTGATCACTGACCCACCCAGACTCCTGGAGGCGGACCCAAACACTTGGGGGGGTTGAATTGCAACAAATATATATTTTATAGAAACAGTGATAATTTATTGTAACCAAATGACAGGAATGTACAACTTTGAGAGTCTTAGTTTGAAAAATGCCCTCACGATTTGAGTCCAAACTCCAATTTGTACCATGTTCTGGGGCAAAACCCCACTAATTATGATTATTGTAGTCAATGTGTTTAAGCTAGAGACATGGAAAGTTACTGGGATATATGCGGAAGGGAAATGTACCTTTGTATAATTTTTGATGAAAATCCCATGTTGCAAAACCCACTAAAATCGAAAATAAGTTGCCATTTTTGAATGCAAGCTCCTAGAAACGCCAGAGTCGGGACAGGGACTATCTTTAGTAATATATGATGTGTGTATGTGATGTCAAACAACTGTGTACCTGGGAAACATGTATTTGGATCAGGAATAGGTTTGTGTGCACATTGACCAGGGGAGTGTCATTTCTGCAGGTCATAAAAATGACATCACTCTGACACACTATCCCTTCCCAAATCTGGGACCAAAGAATCTATTGACCTATCAAATCAAGAGAGGGACAGGCTTAGGGATGCTAGCATCTCCACCCACTTTTTAAAACACATAAAAAGAGACTGCTGGGACAGGTAGGCACATTCAATTCCATTTGCTGCGGAGCATGCTGACCGACAACTTCACATCCAGAGATCCAGACTTCAAATCCATCAATCTCCAGAACCTGTAGCAGAAATTAACTCCAGAATTTGTAGCAGAGGGGCCTGAATCCACCAGCTGAATCCTCTTCAGAAGACCTAAAAACCAACCAAACTATTCAACAGCCGGGCGAGCTGTTTGAATTTTTGCCAAGAATTTTTGCAACAACCTGTAGCAGTATCCAGAAAGCAGTGCTGTATCCGGAACCCGAGAGAACAACAAACCAGACCTTTGTGAGCAGATCCGGTGCTTGACAGACCCAGAGAGCAGAGCTGACCCAGATCGCTGTGAAGTGCTGAGACCAGAACCGGAGTCCAGTCCAAAACCTGACCAGATCCGTGGCGAGGCCCATTCCTGCCCAAAATATATTGTGAGTACCGCCAGAAATGGGCAGAACCCAATCTCTTAGTTAAAATAATCTAATCCAAACTATTTTAACCTAAGTAGAACTGCCTCCTAGAAATCGTGCATTCTGTCATTTTTAAAGCTGCACAACTGTCACCTGTCAATTCTGCAGCTGCAAGCTGTCACCTGTCATTTTGAGTTTTACTTTAAATCCGAAAATCTACCTTTATTAAATCATCCGTATCTCTGGAACCGTTTGGGCTAGGAACGAGATTTCCAACGAACCTAGAACTGACTTGCTACTCTTTATAGTGCCTCCGTAATCACGATTTACGCACTCGAGAAATTCACCGCAATTTGCGATTTTGGCTCAATTTCTCCACTTGTCAAAATAGCAGCTCCATTCTTTCTTTTGTTAAAATCCGTTTGCAACTTGGTAATAACTCATAGAGCATTGCTAAAGTGAGCCTGAACTAATACCAACACGCATCTCCCACTCACCCTGAATCTCTAGAGGGAATTAAAATCAGTTGGCACATTTTCCCATCCATTGCCATCACATTTAAAAAGCATTTTGGGCCTGCGTTTCAAACTCCTACCTGTTTCCTCTAAGCTTGCTGGGGGGGAACTGAATTTCGTATTGTATTTGATTGCATTCCTGAGAACTGTGTGCTCCTCTTTCCATCTCCTTCCATTTCTTACATTGCATAGGGGAGGGGGGTGAATTGCCAGAGAAAAAGTGATTATCTTATCTTTTGCTAAAATCATATCAAGTATTTCTGTACTGCATTTTATTCCTCATTGCATTTCCTTGAAACCATAAAGCATTTTCAGCTACCTCATCCTCCATACTACTCCTAAGTAATCAAGTGTACCACTGTAACATTACCCATTGTGGATCCACATCATATGTCTCAGTGTACTATCAGATATTAATATATTATAAAAGTGTGATAGATATATATTGTTGAATTGTCCAAATAAACCTTTTAATTTGCAAAACAAACCTACTTCTTGGCTCAGTGGGGTCAGGGGGATTCTAAGAGGGGGGTGTTATACAAGGGTTGTCATCCAGAGTACTGAACTGGATATAAAAATACATCAATAAGGGTTTTCCTCAGCATCCCAGACTAGGCATTGACTTAGCTGTAGTGTTGATTGAATATCGCTTACACATGGTTTTTGGGAGAGTTTAGGTGACATACCAGTATTTGGATGTGCTATTTTGCATGGGGTTAGTGGCATACTGCATCTTGCCTTTTGGTCACACGGGATTGTGTTGGTTTAAGTAGCTAGGGATGCACACAATGTAGCACTTCCAAGGACACATTCTCAGGGTGGTAAGGTTGTGACAGTTGATTGTCCCTTTGTCATTA